>NC_056743.1:222400718-222735718 GCF_019279795.1 Protopterus annectens
TGGCCTAATGGTTAAGGTGTTTGCCTTACAATCTCAAGGTGCAGGGTTTGTAGCCCCCCCTGCTACAGACATTTAGCTTTTATTTTTTGTTTTTTCTTCAGTGTATGAACTTCTACATGTTTGAACATATGGTCTCGGCCATATGTGGTTCGAATTTGTAAAACTTCAATCTGCTTAAGTAGATATATATATATAAGTAGATCGGACTTTTACAAATTCGAATCACATATGGCCGAGACCATATGTTCAAACTTGTAGAAGTTCATACACTGAAGAAAAAACAAAAAAAAAACAACAAAAAATAAAAACTAAATGTCTGTAGCAGGGGGGGCTACACCCCTGCACCCCCCGCACACACCCTACTTAAATATACCAAGTCTGAGATGCACTGCATTGCAGAAAAGGGAAATCTTCCCTTTCCGCACTGTACGGAGATCTCCATTCAGTCCAATCGAACTTTTACAAGTTCGAACATATGGTCTTATCCATATGAGGTTCGAATTTGTAAAAGTTCGATCTACAGAAGGGGACTCATATATATACATACATATATATATATATATATATATATATATATATATATATATATATATATATACACACATACACACACGCGCATGCATGTGTGTGATGTGTATATGTTTATAAATATATATATATATATATATATATATATATATATATATATATATATATATGTTTATATAGATACACAAGTGCACACACTCAGATATAAAGATGCTGGTGCAAATTATGCATCTGTATGTTTCTATTAAATAAATTTAGTTGTACTGAGCAACCAACGTACAGAGTAGTCAAACTGCATTCTTGAATCTGTGTTGTTCATTTAGAAGTAAAAGCTCTTCCCAAACTTTCTTTCTACTGAGAATTTATACAGGCACTTAATTATTTGTTTTATTTTACATTTGTTTACCTGGAAAGTCTGACTGGTCACACGTCCTTTTTCTGTGGAGGCCCGGTGAGAAAAGCTCCAGTTACAGACATACTGTAATTTATCACACATATAATACTATACAGAAAGAACGAGTTACAGACATATCAACAGTTAACAAACATTTCCAGCTACCACACTGATGGCAAATAACAGATACATAATGTTAGAGAATAGAGTTCTTTAGAGGGAAGAATTCATATTATATGTCATAATGGTAAAAATAGAATTTAAATAATAAAGAAGGTTATTTACTTACAGATGTGGTTATTACTTCCTGTGAGATTATATTAAAGGGCAGTAGTTTTTTTCTGGGAACTAAGGAAGGCCTATCCAGGAGAGTTGCAAGAGCATAGCTAGGTGTTCACTAGGTGTAACTTAAGGAGCTCTTTATATTGTGGGATAGTGCTGTTGGAGATTTTTGCTGTTGGCAGCTTATTCCATAATTTAGGAACAGTGTTAGGGAAGAGAGATTCCCCAGCTAAGTGGTTGGCTTTGGTGGTATCTAGAAGGTGTTGGTAACTGGAGCGAAGACATGGAGAAGTGGTATATGGTTGTATAAGATTTTGGAGATCAGGTGATTTATCAGGATGGTGAAGAGTTTTGTGAGCAAAGGTTAGTTGATTAAAGTAAAGAAGCTGAGGAAGTTCATACCAGTTTAGCTCTTTAAGTGATGACAGTGATGTGATCTGTACAGGGCACCAGTGGCAGGTCTTGCTATTTTATTACAGCAAGATTCCACTTGGATTAAGTCAGTTTTATGGGGATTGGTGAATATTGGGGAGGCACAAAAGGAGGGTTGATAAGAGGTGTGTGCCTAAGGAAACTGGCTTCTAAGCCCTCTGGCCAGTAAAATGACTACACTTATGTCTTCCTTATTTGTTACCCAATTCAGGTAGAATAGGCCACTAGGTGAAATATCCCAATCCTTCTAATGTAAAAACAGAAAAATATTGCTTGAAGGTGCATGCCACCACAATACCACTTTACCAAACAAACTTGATAAGGTGATTTCAAGTCAGTCAGACAAACAGCGAGACAGTTTGAGCAAATGCAGATACATGCAGAAAGAGCAGCAGTCAGTCTCTTAAATAGCTTCTGGAATTGCAGTTTTATAATACAAGTACTTAGGCTTTTGCGTGGATGGCACACGATACAAGGAAATTACTTCAGAGGGACAGGTGAGTATGCTGAGCATTGCAGAGCTCTGTGAGAATGAGTCTGCTCTCTTTGGGAATGAGCCTGAGCTCTGTGGGAATGATCCTGAGCTCTGTGGGAATGAGCTTGAGCTCTGTGGGAATTAACCTGCTCTCTGTGAGAATGAGCCTAAGCTCTGTGGGAATGATCCTGCGCTCTGTGAGAATGAGCCTGAGCTTGGAGTGAGTGAGCCTGTTCTCTTTTACAATGAGCCTGAGCTCCCTGGGAATTTGTCCTGAGCTTTGTGGAATGAACCTGTGCTCTGTGGTAATGAGCTTGAGCTCTGTGGGAATGATCCTGTGCTCTGTGAGAATGAACCTGAGCTGTCTGGGAATTTGTCCTGAGCTTTGTGGAATGAACCTGTGTTCTGTGGGAATGAACCTGCTCTTTGTGGGAATGAGCCTGCTCTCTGTGGGAAAGAACCTGAGTTCTGTGGGAATGAGCCTGCTCTCTGTGGGAATGAGCCTGAGCTCGGTGTGAGTGAGCCTGCTCTCTTTGAGAATGAGCCTGAGCTCCCTGGGAATTTGTCCTGAGCTTTGTGGAATGAACCTGTGCTCTGTGGGAATGAGCTTGAGCTCTGTGGGAATGATCCTGCGCTCTGTGAGAATGAGCGTGAGCTGTCTGGGAATTTGTCCTGAGCTTTGTGGAATGAACCTGTGCTCTGTGGGAATGAACCTGCTCTCTGTGGGAATGAACCTGCTCTTTGTGAGTTCTGTGGGAATGATCCTGCGCTCTGTAGGAATGAGTATGAGCTTTGTGTTTTTTGGTAGGAAGGCAGAGATCAAGATATAATGTTTTCTTTATGAGGTGAAAATCAGTGTGGCCCCCAAGTTTTTCAAATTATATTGCATGATTGCCTTTTGGAAACTAATTTTTAAGATATTATTTTCTCAGGCACTGGTAAAGTCAAGCTAGGGAACAGTATGATACAATGATTAAGTTAATATATAACGTATATCTTGGGAATTGAGACATGGAATGAAAACTAGATTTTCATTTCAGTGTGACTAATTCTTCCATGCTCTTTTTAGTTCTGTCAGTGATATTCCCAATCTTACATTACATAACTCAGCTATTCTGATTTTTGTCAGAAATTAAGGAGTTGTGGGCATCACAGACCAGGACTGATTTGTAATAACAGTACTGACCAACAAATTCATATTTAAATTGAATATAGCTCCAAAATAACAGATTTTGTGAGCTGAACTGATGCATTAATTATTTCTGCATTTGTAACATCTGGCTGTACTTTCATGAAAATATAAGCAACCCTTGTTTTCCCTGTAGTAAAGTGCAATTTATGTTCCATTCTTGTTCTCAAAACTACTGCATAACTTGAAACTCCACAATGAGGTTTCTAAATGGTCTACGTGACATGCAGTCTTTGTCTTGCAAGCAGTAGGTTATTAAAGTTCAGTGTCTTTAGTAATTTCATACTGATACTTAAGAGGTAAACACAATTCTCCCCCTGATTAGATAAGAGGGAAATATATCTGCACAGAGGTTTACTACAATTATTTAATAGCTTTGTTCAATTTCCATCATTTCACTCCAGTACATCCTTTCCAAACTGTGGGGAAAAACTCCGTGTGATTGCTATAATGCAATAAAGACAGATTCTTTTATTGCATTATACCTCGTGTGTAAGTATTTTTTCTGAATTTGTTTGAACAATTGGCATATAAACTTTTGAATATTTGGAAGTTAGAACAATACTTTTCATTCAGTAGGTGTGAAATGAAGTGCCCAGAATAACATCAGGTCAGGAGCGCCAATGCAATGATGGCATCTCTTACTTACTAAGAGCGAAGCATTACGTTATCATTCAGAAGATAGCACAGATACAGCAGACTCCGTCCTCTCTGATAATAGTGTGTCATTGCTCAGTCTGGGGAAAGGTCTTTGTCACCATTTTCAAAACACATTGTATGCTTCTACCTAAAATTGGCATTTCTGAAATAATTACTTCCTGTTTTGCAACCTTACAGCACCATTCATTTTTATTCTGTATAATTCACCGCTGTCATGTCTTTCACAGATGTATGTGGCAAACAGTTGAAACAAATATTATAAAAAAGTTACCCATGTTTTCAGTGCTGTTCTGCATCGAGCTAAAGTAATTCTGTGATGATGCAGTTATAACCTGTGTTGAAGCTAGCATAAATAACTACAGTTGTTTTTAAGGGAACTGAGCTAACATAATAGCACTT
The DNA here is from genome assembly GCF_019279795.1 of Protopterus annectens. Taxonomy (NCBI): domain Eukaryota; kingdom Metazoa; phylum Chordata; order Ceratodontiformes; family Protopteridae; genus Protopterus; species Protopterus annectens. The sequence continues at coordinate 222,405,078 of NC_056743.1, forward strand.
GCAAAACCTGCTTTTACAGTAGGGTTGGTGATGCTGTTAACAGTTCTTTGGAAATCTATCTTGTTGTATTGTTTTCCATAAATGTGGCTGGCCTTGTGCACAGGTGAATGTTGTGGTCACCAAGAGTGCCTCTCATGGGAGGGTGCATTTCTGCTTTTACTTTTGTGTTTGTCTCTGATTCTTAAGCAAGTAATTTGAGAGCTATGAATGTCCCCAAATTTGTCTCTATTTTTAGTCTGCTAATCCCAGCATTTGCATTCTTCTGTTCTCAGTCATAGAGGGCTGCAGTCACTATGTACTGACAGATATTTGACTTTCTGACTTCATAATATTCAGAAAATAAAGTCTAGGCAATCCTGCTATTCTATCAACTTTCCAAGTATGTAAGAGCAATATTTAATTCCTCTCCCCAATTGTTTTGTCTTTGGTTAACCAGTATTTTTTACTCTGTCTCAAATTCTTTTACTAAGGAGTTCAGGGAGGGCTTCCTTTTTGTTTTATCTATTTTTATTTTATAAGAATCTGACATCTGAGGTTTGCACAGATAAATGTACTGTAACTTTTTGGGGCTGTCTGCAGAGGAAAAGGACAAACTGCTGCTTGTCATTATTTTGTTTTGTAGAATTAATGCGATTTATTTGAAGCAATGTGAATGCTTTAATGTATGGCTACTGTCTGTGTGGAACAAAGTTCACATTCTTTACTTGCTGTCATTTGTTTATCACTAATCAGATGTCTGACATACAGACGGCAGTGACTTTTAACTGCAGTGTGAGGGAGGAAGGTGTCCATGAATGAAAGTAACTGACCCTCTTGGCACAGATCTGGCTGAGCAAGACTTGCGTGAAGTAAACTGGAATACTTTATTACTGAGGCATTTATTTACTACAACCTGACACCTGAAGTGAACAGAGCATTATATAAGTAAGCCCAGAAAACCACAGTGAAAAACTTCTCAAAAGCGAACTTCTCACTTCTCAAAACCGAAGTGGAATCCTTCAAGGCCCCAGGGCCAGTGGAAACTACGGCCCAAACTGCAGAATCCTATATAAATGCATTCTACGGACATCTCCAGGAATGCATGGATCATGCTATCCCAAACAAAACCAAGATCCAATCATCCAAAGGCAGGCATCCGGTCTGGTGGACCCCTGCCATAAATAAACTGTACAACAGAAGGAGGAAGCTACTACATGATAGAGCAAAATCCATAATAGGGAAGGCATCTCTGATCAGTACTAGCAAAAAATTACGATCCCTCATAAAATCCTCCAAGGCCAGCTTTGAGAGAAAAATTGCACAGGACACCAAAGACGATCATAAGGCTTTTTTCAGTTATGTTAGAAACCTGGGATGCAACTCCCAGACTTGTTCTGAGTTGATTCTAAACTACAAAAAATACACTGAACCCACAGACATCACCAATATCCTGGCAGACAGGTTCAGTGCAAACTTCTCCACCCCCTCCCCCCAAAAGAGCAAGTATCTATCCCGGCAGAGGGCTGCCTCCCAAACATCTCAGATGCTCAGGTGAAGGCTGCCCTCTCCAAAGCAAAAAACACTGCTTCCATGGGACCAGATGGCATCCCAGGTTGCATCCTACATGAACTCCAAGAGGAATTAATCCCTCAAATAAAACAGCTATACAATCTCAGCCTCACTACAGGATATGTGCCCACAGAATGGCGTACAGCAACAGTGGTCCCACTCCACAAAGGTGGAGCCTCTACGGACCCTAGAAACTATTGCCCCATAAGCCTGACTAGCTTAGTCTGCAAGGCTATGGAGAGGATCATCATGGAGCTCATAAACAAAGACATTGGGGACCTACAGACACTAGATTCTACCCAGTTCGGCTTTGTCAAGGGCAGATCCTGCCTTTTGAACCTGGTTGACTTCTTTGAAACAGTCACCAAAGCCATAGATGAAGGGAAGGTAGTCCACACAGCCTATCTGGACCTTGCAAAGGCATTTGACACAATACCCCACTGGCATCATAGATAAGCTATCCAGCTTAAATATAAACCCCTATGTCACAAGATGGGTTGCAAACTGGCTCAAAGACAGAACCCACAGAGTGAGAGTTGCTGGAGCCATGTCAGACTCGAAACCAGTCACAAGTGGCGTCCCACAGGGTTCTGTCCTGGGACCACTCTTGTTCGGTATATACTTTTCCGAGGTACAGGCAAATGTGGGAGGACTATGGCTCACCAAGTTCGCAGATGACTGCAAACTGGGCACCATAATCAACTCTCCAGCTGACACAAACATCCTTCAAAAAGGTCTCACAGAGACAGATAACTGGTGCCAGCACCATGGTTTAAAGCTAAATGCCAAAAAATGTATAGTCATACCCTTTGGCAAAAACAATGTGCCCACAAATTACCACATAGGCGAAACCCATTAAGTACAGAGAAAGTTATTAGGGACCTGTGGACCCAAGTTGATAGCAATCTCTCCTTTGAAAACCACATTGCCAAAGTGGTTAGAAAGACCTTCTACATAGCCCACCTCATCACAAAGGGTTTCACATCTAGATCAAGAGAGGTAATCATGCCCCTTTATTCATACCTCATCAGGCCCATCATAGAATACAATGCCCCTTTTGGGATGTAGGTCTAGGGATAGATAGATAGTAGGTTAGATTAAGCTAACTAACTGCCCTGCCCCATTAAGCCTAGCCAGCCTAGCCCCCCCCCCTTGTGAGACTCAAACCCTGCCATGTGTGTTTTGGCAAACAAAACAACCACCATTAGACCACCCCCCTAAATTATTTGTGTAAAAATATTGTGTAAAAGCACAGTTATATTAGCCTAGTCCTAACTGCTCTCTGGAGGCCATAAAGGCCAGCCATTTGACCCATGTAAGAGTCAAACCCTGTACCTTGTGTTTGTAATATAAACACCTTAACCACTATACCAACTTCCCTCTCCTACCTTACCCGACACCTGCAGCAATTAGAAAGACCCCAAAAGTATCTCACCAAGAGGATCAAGGGTCTCAAACAGATGCCATATGCTGCTCGGTTAAAAAAACTCCAGCTCTACTCAGTTGCATATCGCCTACTTCGAGGCGATCTATGCCTGACATACAAAGCTATGTCAAATCCAGAATTAATGGACATGCTCCACCTCAGTAAATCTAAATCCCTTAGAGCCACACGCTCGAGGGACTTGAACCTCAGCACAGAAATAAATAGAACTTGCTGGAGGGACAGGTTCATAACCCAGAGGCTCCCTTCACTCTGGAATAGAATTCCAGTTCATGTGAGGCAGAGCACCTCACTGAATCTCTTCAAGAGGAATCTCAATAAGTGGATGGGGGATCGTAGGTTTGTCCCAGGGATTACTCCTGTGTCACTATTAGACAGAGGCACAGTAAACTAAACCTTAAAAAGGGCACAGTATACTCAAATCAAGGAGTGGCGTAAGCCATACAGAATCAGGCTAGGCTTATAATTGCCCCAGGGCAGATAGCCTAGTATGAACCTATGAACCTATCAAGGCCATCTGTGGCTGCAAGTAACTTAGCCCTGCTCTGTCTTGATTACTGTTATAAAATTAGTCACTGATCTATGTGATATTGCTGTACATGGTTGTGTGTGTTTGGGGAGGGCAGGTGCAGTTTATTTAAGAGGAGAAGCAGCATCTTAGGCATTGCACATGAAAAGTGACATCATATGGTAGCAGGATGCATGTGATAGCAGCTGATCACCGGCACAGAGAGAATTATTGGTATCTCACAATAACCAACTCTCATTAAGTTCTTGACTATAGCTTCTTCTGTGTTGAGTCTGCATGCCTTCCTTGTATACATGTGGGTTTCTCCATGTGCTTTAGTTTTCAACACTGCAAAGATACAACATAGGTAAAATGGTTTTCCTTCAGTTTGCCTATAGGTAAATGCGCAGTGTGTGTGCCTGTGCTCTTGTGATAGAGTTGGCTTTTTAGGATCAATGTGTGTGTGTGTGTGTGTGTGTGTGTGTGTGTGTGTGTGTGTGTGTGTGTGTGTGTGTGTGTGTGTAAAAATGTGTTTAGCCTGTGATGCACCTGGCTTTCAGGAGTAGTATCAGTGGGTGTGTGTATAAAATAATAATATTGTTTTTTATAGGCAGACACAATATTGACACGCACATGCATAACTCTTCTGCATGGAAGTGATACATAAATAAGTTATCAAGTCATTATCTTTCAAAAATAAGGTGCAGTTTCTTGGACCTTTTCAGGGCCTGGCAGCTCCCATACTTTAGGATGTAAAAGGTGATTTCGGCACAGGCTTATTAGTGGCCTATGTTCTGAACATTATTTACTCTAAAATCTGTCCAAGTGTTACAGAATGTCTCTGTAGCATATGTCTATCAGGGAGAGGAGTTGTGGATAGTATAATCATTACTATTTTAATGTTCTTATACTCAAAACGATTGTGGTGTGCACAGAATATCCATATTGCTTGTGTAGGGGCTGTCCACATTGTGATAATGTTCTTTAACTTTCCAAACACACTTCAGAAAAGTAAAAACAAAATGTATCTGGATGGTGTGAGGAAACCGAGGGGAAACCAATAGTGGGGTCACTCGAGGATCTGTGTGTGTGTGTGGGGGGGGGTGCTTGGCAGTGCAGAGCCCTTTTCCTTTGATGGTAATTCACATAGGGGCTGCCCTGGACCCAGGATATCTTTTCCAGAAAAAATTTGTTGTAAGTGACTTGCAAAAGGAGCAAGACTGAAAGTTCATGTGACTTTAATTAAATCATTCTATTAAATCATTTGGTAAACTTCATTCTGTGCTTAACTGTGCAAATAAAACTATGAAAAATATTAAGGAATAAATTACTACATCACTTCTTAAGAAACAAATGTATACGTAATAATTAAATGCCCTTATTATTGGTATTGAGAATGGAAAATCTCTCTGTCTTACGTAGAAGTAAGTCTTCATCACTTGTTAACTTACCACTTAACATTCTTTTGTTCCTGAATAAAAAAACAAGAGTTTTGGGTTTTTTATTACAGCCAACAGTAAAATCAAAATAAATTATATTAGAAAATGTTATTTGAAGCAACCTTGACTTCCTGACAAGACTTAAACTCCTTCCTTATTGACAGTCAAAACTGATTACAAAGGAATTAAATCACTCAAATATAAATAGCAATCAAAGTAAAACATATACAGAAAAAAGGAATTTTGCAGGGGACAAACCCATCTGCATCCCCTTATCTGCCTCTCAGTCCCTCCCCCCAACAAAAATATACCAGCTTCCAAGGTTGCACCAGCTTGTGGAAAGGAGAAATGTCCAGGACACACTTGTCTCAGTCTTTAGTGAAAAATGCTAACAGTCTCATACCAATGACCTCTTGCATGGGAGTTGATCATTAGTATATCAAAAACAAGACTTGCTCCAAGCAATCATATCCTGAACATGTTAAGTACAATCTGCTTAAAGCGAAAAATATTCAAAATGACAAAGATGTTGGACACAGATGTTTGCACTCATCTGTTGCTAATATATACCATATCATTATCAATTTGTAATATGCATATATACAAATATACACATAAAAGTGTATATTTATACATACATACATACATAGTTACAGTACAGTCTGTGGTATGCAGTCATTGTCAATAGATAATCGTAGTGTAGGAATTTGATAAAAGGGTTGAATTTTGCTTTAAATTAGGAAATGTACATATAGTCCTGTAAGTGGGAGTGAATGGGAATGGTAAAACTTTCGATATTCCAAAAGTTTTGGTATTAGGTATGAGAGCATTTGTGGATTAGGTTTAGAGTATCAGGAAGGAAGAGCATAGATTTTGTGGTATGTGTGTGCGTGTCTCTCTGTCACTCTCTCTCTTGCCAAGTGATGCTATCAGGGAAAGGACGTTTTGTAACATAATATGTTGGGTTGGGGTTAAGGGGCACTGTCAAGGTCAGCACACATGAGCAAGATGGTGCAGGGGAGGAAGCTGGTCCTATCTTTGTGAAAGAAGAGGTTATACCCTCCTCCAGTATATGACAGGACCCTGAGAGAAGAACTGATCACCAGGCAGATCTCCAGGTGAGCTACATACATTTTAAAAAGCCTAGAAGCAAGACAGTATGTTAAGCAGGGCAAGAAATAATGTGGTATGAGCAGAAGGGGAAGCAACTGACCCATAAAGCTCTATTTCATCTCCTCACTCTGGACTAAGAACTAATTTGCTTCACAGGGAGACCAAAGAAAAATAAATACCAAGACGATGTTAGTGCCATTACCTTGTGGAACACCTAGTATAAAAGTGATGTAACCACATTCTGGGATAAATCTTTATTGCTTTTTGTCAGTTTTTTTTTTTTTGTATTCTATGTATGTAGCAAATTCTGTAAACACAATTTGAATGCCTGTAGCTACTACTTAACCTGCGTAATTTACATTGTTATAATTGTTTAATCTTTTTATGTGTATTTTTTGTTACTGGAGCTTTTCTCCTTGGGCCTCTACTGAAAATCGGTTCCTGACCCAGTGGACTTTCCCAGCCAACAAATGTCAATAAATAAACAAATAATAGATAAATAAATCTGTGGGTGGACAAGACCAAGGCAAGAATTCTAGCCAGATTTAACTGGCCTGGTATACAATGAAGGATACAGAAAATGTTTCTGTCACCCGCCCAGATTGTCAAAAGAATTGGTTAACACAGGCCTTATGATCCCTTTGTTAAGTCCTGTTGAGGGAAATAGCAATGTGCATAATAGGTCCACTTGCAGGGTAGATTAACTTTCATCAATATATACTGGCGATCACTGGCTATTCAACCAAATTTCCTGAAACAGTAACTCTGCAGTGATTGAATGCAAAAGCTATTATAAAAGAACTAACCCTACTTTATCCCCCCCCCCCCCACACACACACACACACACACACACACATTTCTCCTGCTGACCATCCAGCTATGCCACTCTATTCCTGGCTAAAATTATTCATGCACTTTACCAAATCTTTAAGGTAAAAAAGCTGAGGACTTCTATATATATATATATCACCCTCAGAAAGATGGGTTAGTTGAGCATTTTAACAACACTTTAAAGTCTAAGTTAAAGAAAGCTAAAGAAAAAGAAGAGAAATATTAGGAGTAACTGCTTCCTTTCTTTTTGCAGTGAGGAAAGCACCTCAAACTTCAATATGATTAACATTGTTCAGTTTATTAAATGCAGAAATCACCCCCTTTGAGTGTAATAGAATACTTTACTGACCTGTAATCAAGGTTAATCTCTGCAATGTCCAAATTAAAGGTTCGCATGGAAAAAGTGCAGGCAGACCAACAGAGACCACATAATAGAAATGCTAATATTAGAGAGATCAGAATAAGGGACAAGACACTTGTCTTGGTGCCCACTGCTGAAAGTAAGTTCAAGGCAATCTGGCAAGGACATTCTGAAATTGTAGACAATATATATACCTGAAGTAAACTATAAAATGAGACAACATGGACAGCAAGGAAATGAGTGCAAATACACCATAGACAATTCCAAAGCCTTGAAAATAAACTGAAGTTTCTGCAGGGAGTATGTTCTCAGAAAAAGTCAAGGTTTCCACAACATGTCCTAAAGTCTCAATAGACAAATCCTTGTCAGCATGCCAGAATCAAGAGGTAAAAGATATCTGTGCTTATAAGCAAGGACATATCCTTGGAGTTACGTAGCAGGACAAATTCTGAGAGGTTTAAAAGTAAATCTAAAGCCATACCACATATCAAAGTCCGAATGCCAAGCAGTTAAGGAACAGGGCCAAAAGGTGCTCAAACTCAGGGTTATAGAAAAATCACAGATCAAATGTAATAACTCCATCATACTGGCCTCTAAACTTGTTAAGCTATAATTACTCCAAAAAATATGATTATATTTCCAAATGTGATCCCTACATATGACTAGAGTGCATGTTCTAGTTGAAACATTAGGTAAGGCAAGATTTCTATCAACTTTGGACTTAAAAGTGATATTAGAAAACTCCATTTGCACCTGAAGCCAAGGAGAAAATATCATACTCCACCCCCAGTGGCATTTTTTACTATAAAGTCATGCCATTTGAACATCATACAGTACTAGGTACCTTACAGAGACTAACTTAAAGTGTTCTTAAACCACCCATTAAATATTCAACAGCCTACCTGGGCAAGATTTTGCTTTGCTCAGGTGACTAGGAAAGTCAGCTTCCAAAGGCTCAGGCCGCCATACAAGACTCATTAAGTAAGGCTAGAGTAACAGTCAACACAGAAAAGTATACATTAGGTATTTCAGAAACCATTAATTTGGGCAACATAACAAGCAGAAAGTTAGTTAAGCCACAATAGTCACTCGAGTCAGCTGCAATTTGTGTGTATGTGTGTGTGTCTGTGTCTGTTCTCCATTATGAATTTATTTAACAACAGATAATCCTTTGTTCCATATGACTTTCTTTTGTTACCCTTTGGTTTTATTGCCATGATTGAGTTTTCTTCTAAATGACTATAAATTCTGTCAGCATCAATTCCAGTATATAGTTTATATGTCGTCGGAAGGCAAGTTATTGGCCTATAGTTTTTAGGATAGCTTGCAGGTTTGCTCTTAATTAGGAGTATTGTTTTTCCTGTTGTTAACCAGGTTGGTGTCTGTTCGGGGTATGCATATAAATAGTTCTTACTCATGGCTAAATCTTCATGTAAGGATGTTAATACTTTTAGCCAGAAGTTAGGGACTGCATCTGGGTTTTTGGTCTTCCATTCAGGAGATTTTTTTAACTTTGTTTTAATCTATCTGTAACTTCATCCCATTTCATATCCTGTACATTTGAACTTTGTATTCTTTCTTTTACTTTTTCTATCAATTCAGCATCCAAAATGTATCTATTTCTTCTTTTTATTCTGGTGGCATTTGGGTCTTAAAAGGATCTTCATTCTTACTCTGGCACCAAGTAGAAACATTTTCCATTTAGCCAATTTTATGATTAACCAAACATGATTTTCTAGTAGCAGGTTTCTTAGCCTCCTATAATGCCTTTTGCATGCTCTCAGAAAACAGGTATCGGAAAGGTATTAAAATTATGTCATTCAGGCAGTGAGCTGAAGAAAATAATGTTTGGGTATATTGAACAATCCCTGTCCTGTCTGTCCTGGCTGAGTAAGTCTATCCTGCGAAGAAGCTTGTTGTATTTGCCACAGCCAAATTGAGAAGAATAGAAAACCTCTTTTGTCTGGACCAATAGGGAGCTACCAGTATCATCTTTGCAAAGTCCATCTGAATCTTTAGAAGTCTGCATTATCATAGGAAAGGCATACAAGAACATCCACATCCATAAGAATGAAAAACAATCTGTCTTCCAGGTCTTTGTGCAAGGAGCCACGGAGCAATTTTTTTTAACTGACTGTTGTGAATCAACTCCTGGAAGACCCCCTGGGTGCAACTCCTATTTGTTGGTGTCTACCCTGGCCCTGATTAATCTGTTTCCTACAGAGTTCTGCTCTTTTGGAATGTAAGTAGCCTAAAGACCAGATTGTGCTGAGTTGTTAGTTCTCAGGCTGCCATAGCTAGTTTGCAAAGTGGGTAGGATCTGGTCACCCACCCCCACCATTTGTTTATCTCATTACAGCCGAGTGACATCTCCAGGTGTTTCTGCAGTTACCTCCTACTATGCCTCAAGGTGTCAGATATTGCCTGTTTGCATTTGCTTTAATAATTCCAAAACCATGTTACATACAAGGTATCAGAATATTGTATATTGAAGCATACATGATGGCAAACACAATTGTATTGATATATGACATCTGTCAATGAGTATTTGTTAGAACTGTAAGGTGATAACTTAATTTTTTAAAGGCTGAAGCTACGCCCACTGGGAGTTAAAGATACACACTCAAAAGAGCTCTACTGGAGGGAATGAGATTATATCACTGTGGTGTTGTCTGTGATTACCTGTAGAGGTCTTGGAATATAATGATGGTTCAGTGATTTGAGGGTATTTATTAAGTACTGTCATTTCTTTGATGTTTATGTGCTGTAGTTTGTCATATTTGCTCCACAGACCCTGGACTTTAACCCGTTTGGATACAGCTCCCCAAGCAAAGTGTGAGACATCTGAAGTTACAGATTGAGTGGACAGATGGAAGAAGAAAGGGGATGCCTGAGTTAAGAAACAACTGATTCACCCACCAGAGTATCTTCCTTTTAACAAACCCCTGCACAGGGATTTGAAATGATTGATGGGGGGGAGGTGCTGGTATTGTGTGCAAACAGATTTGATAAACCACTGAATTTTCTTCATATGAATTCTAGCAAAAGGAATCATGAGAATTATAGAGGCTAACAAAGGTAGTATTCTGAGATATTCCCTGACAGATGCCAGAGTCAATTTGGAAAATGTCAGAAACTGCTCCTTGTGACATTTTACTTTGTCTGGAAGAAGAAAAGCCATCAGGATGTGTGTATCCAGGAGACATGCCAAAAACACTATCCTGTGAAGTAGCATGACAGAAGATTTCTCGAATTTTGCTTGAAATCCCAGGCTCAAAAAACATCAGAGATTCTTGACAGGTTGTAAAAGAATGTGCAGAAGTAAGGTAGTCATCTAAAAGTTAAAAAATGTGAATGTTTAGAAAAAAATAAGTCAAGAACAGGTCTCCAGGTACCCTCTTTCTTTGGCACTAGAAAAACTTTAGAATAAAATCCTTTCCTTGTTTAATCTAGTAGAACAAGTTCCTCATACCCTGAGATAACACTTGACCTAACATAGGAAGAAACAGGGAGATTTGATGGACAGATGCAGAGGAATCCATTGAAAAGGATGAAGAGAATTCCACAGTCAGGTGTACGGTTTGAATGATTTTCAGAATTCAAGTGTGTGTCTGAAATTATGTGTTGCCATAGAAGGAAGTGAAAGAGACTGGTAAACTTTATTGGAATGTCAGTTTGGGGAAGGGAATCACATGAAGGTGCATCTAATCAGTCTGATTTTTTATTGTATTTGGTTTGGGGAGGATCCTCCCTTCTTTTCTGAACCACCTACTATTGCTTTCTGAAATGTTGTTTTCTTGTGCATTGCTGGGATTGTTCATTCTGTTTTCTATAAAAGGAATATGAACAGGAAATATAGTCTCATAAATTCTCATTGAAGGTTGAAATTTTTAAGGGACCTCCTGACTTAACTTTCTCCTTTCATTAATTCTTTTGAGAAGCTCAGCAGAGGACAGGCCAAATAATATCACATTATCAGGCTCAGCTTTAATATCCTCTGGTAAATTCTGAGAATGCAGCCAAGCAAGTGTTCTACAGTGGCAGCAGCTCTAGAAAGAAGCAGCAGTGTCAACATTTTATTTTAATGAGTGTTTGGTTACCAGCAACACAGCAAATATAATATATTAATCTCTGAAGAATGAAGGTCAGCAATTAATTTTCTCTTATTGTCAAGGGAAACCAGGAGAAACTTAGACATGTGAGTCAGGCAATTCAGTATTCTGCAGGCTAAGTTAGAAGAAGTTTAAACTTTCTTCCCAAATATATGTAATTCTTTCATATCCTTATTAGAAGAAATAAGGTTAGCTATCATAAGGCTTTTGGCAGAAGATGATTTTGTCAGAGAAATTACTGCAAGGTCTGGTCTAGTGCTTGAAAAAAGAAATTTATATCAGAAAAAAATAACTCTTCAGATGCCATTCCAGGTGCATAGTGGAACAGAGGTGGCATAGAGGAATAGAGCCTTGATGACAACCCAGCTGACCTGGGTTCAGTTAGCTGTTTAAGCAGCTGCTGGAGTGGTAGGGAGGAATGGGTATTACCATTCCTGGGAGGGAGGATTAGCCTGTTGACATCTCCTGTGATGATCCTTGGTGGGGGCTAGGGATGGTGTGATGGAAGGCATGGTTGAAAAGGGAGAAAAAAAGCTGGAGACATGGCTGTGCTGTTGCAAAGATGGGCTGATGTGCCATATTGTCTCCAGTGTGTGCCTACCCCTTCAACATTCCAAAGGCTTAAGTCAGTGTTGGTGGATGAAACAAGGTAGGCTGAAAGAAAGAAAACTCAATGGCTTGAAGTTGGATGTCACAAACATTCCAGGATTTCCTTAATATCCTTACTGGGCCCAGCATAATTTTTTGCATTGGACCAGGGATAGATTGGCAAGTCAGTTGACCCAGCAGAGGACATGGGACACCAGGACAGCTGTCATAATGAGGAAAGGGGAGAAACCAGAATGCAAAAGAAAATCTTCAGTTGTGTGGAACCCTTAGAAAAACATTCCTCATAGTCAGATTCCCCATTCCATGGAGTAGGAAATTGAGCAACACAGCCTAAGTCTAATTTCTGTTCTTCAGATTAAGATTCCTAATCTCAGAGAGGAAAGTGTTGTCCTTTTTAAATGAAAGGAAGACAGAGAATATAAAGATGAACAGCCTCTAATTAAACATTTAACAAAACCTCAAAACTCAGCCAACCTTCCATGTCTGTCAGGTAATGGTGATACAGGTTAAGAAAATGCCTAACTTTCTTTCCTTTTCTGGAGAGGACCCCCCAAGGGAAGAAAGCGCAATGAATAATGGACCGTTTACTGGAAATCAAGTACCTCAGAGTAGCTTTACAAAGGAACAATATCTACTTCCTCCTCCAATGCCATTAAAAGTGGTTCTCCCTTGCCCAAAAAGGACACCCAAGCAGCTGAAAAGGACAAGCAGCTTCCCAAGGAGCAGCACCAGATAAACAGAGGAAAACTGATGAGTGGTCCAAGGAAACCAATATGTGACCAGAGCAGAGTCATCAGTGTAGGAGGAAAAGAGGAATGTGGAGTCAAGACTGAAGTCTCCTATACAACCTTTCTTTGGGTTTGTATATTGGGGAGACAACAACTGGGAAGCTGGTACCTGGTCCATGACTCTACTGAAAGCAATGCCGACAAGGAAATATAGGTAACCTGGTCTTTCATCTTGATTAAAAAAGTAAGTTCTGAGGTAAAATTATTTAGTGACTACCTCCAAAAGCAGTATCCTTAGCCCCTAGCAATAGATTTTGATAGTAAAATCAAAACTTACAAAAATGGAAAAAAATTGGAAGGTGCTCCCAATAGGGTAGTTATCTGGCCAACATTTGAAAAGTGCTAGCTGACCATCAATCACTTAAAGCCTGTAGAAGAGAGCACTCTTTGATGGCAGGGAGGGTACTCTAACCACAAACTTTGTAGTTTTCTCCTTCTGTTGTTAGAGCATATGAATGGTGTCCTAAAGCTTTAAAAGCTGGCCAGTCATCCAATCCTTGGCAGAATATAACCCATATAGCTTAAACTACTGGAATAATCTAATGATGAACATCAGTTTTAATGGCAGAAAATTAATCATTTACAATAAAAGATACTGCATGGTCAAACAGCAAGCCATCCACAAAGTGTTTCTTTCACAAGAAACCGTGCAGATTGAAGACTGTGATAGATTACTCATGCATGCCAGTTCAGCAGTTTCTTATGCTCCTGCATTTTCATTGACAATGGAGTGTTTTAGTGTATCAGTTGCACATAAAAAAACTTACTTCAGGGAAGTTCTAACTACTCATATGTGTAGTTGCCGACTTTGAAAAATAAAGTCTAGATTTTCAGTGAAAACCAAATCAATTGCGAGGGGTGTGGCCAAGATGGCAAGCAGTTAACAGCACAGGAATTTTGCTCAGCTTCTTCTATACATTTTTGACAGGATTAAATTGTCATTTTCATTGCTGGAATATTGTGTTGGAAACTTCTTGGGACATTTTGGTGGAACAAATAAGTTGCATTTCAAATATTTTCCTGTCAAAACTTCAAGATAAACATTTACCAAAGAAAGACAAATCACTCTAAAATAGTTTCACAAGAAAATTCATTGAAGAAAGAGTTACAGTCTGTTCTTTGTACTATACAAGACCTATCCTTAAAATTAGATAAACCGTCCTCCAAAGTTGATAAAATAAAATAAAAAAGATTGTACATAGCAGACTGAATCAATCAAGGAAGTAGTGAAACAACAGAAATTCCAGATATCTGCTATGGAAGATTCTATCACTGACCATAGACAACAGACTTACAGAACAAGAACATAACATTAATTTTATTCTTCAACAAAACAAGTTGTTGGGAAAAAAAATGATGACCTGGAGAATAGGGCAAGGAGGAACAACATCCAGATGTATGGAGTCCCTGAGCAACTAGAAGGAGAAAACATGGTAAAACTTCCTATCTACTTGGATCCCTAAAACATTAAATCTTCCTGAAGCCTTGTCATTTGGCATAGAGAGGGCTCATAGATCTTTGACTATAGTGAAACCAAGCAACCATCTTTCAAATCCAAGATCTGTATAATAGTCAAAGTAATTTCTAGTCAAGACAAGGATTTAGATTTGAAAACAGCCTGGTCTGCTTCACCCATAAATCCTGGTGATTCTTTCATTAGATTTGACAATGACTATTCCTCTCTGGTGGTTTCAAAAAGAAAAGATCGTATTCCTTTGTTAAAATAACTGAAGAAAGCTGGAATAAAAACTCACCTAATCTACCCTGCAAAACTAAGATTATTGTTGCCATAGGGGAAAATAACATTTGATTCCGTAAACAATGCAGTTTCCTTCACCCAGAAAAGTAATTTACTTAATTCCATTGATGATATGGACCCATGTGCATCTTTAAAAAGACAGGCTACAAGGATTGATTGAACAGCTAAAGAGAACAAAAAAAAGTTAAGCGACAAGTAAAACTACCTGTTACTTACTTATACTTTATTTGTCTTACAATAGGCTGCTGCTGAAACATCTTTTAAATGAAATCACCTAAAAGTAATACTTTTCTATTTTCCTTCCATTCATTTCAGTTTACAAGTATTAGTCTCCCTACTACTGTAATTCTGCAGTTTTTTCCATTACTGGGAGTAAATTATATATTAATAAACTTATTTTAACTAAACTATTATGAATCTAAAGGGAAATAACATACTTAAAAAGTTTTAATTTTTTTCATTTTTTTTATTCCTTTCTTTTCTGTCCTCTTACCCTCCTTTTCAACAATAATTTAGTAACTGAGTAACTGTAATAAAATGAGTCTGGTTTGGGGGCTTGCTTGACTGTTGGGAAATGTATGTGCATAGAAAGGAATGTTAAAACCCTTTATAGGTTCATGGGTTCATAGGTTTTTACTAGGCTAACAACCACAAGGGTGTTTTTAAGCTTAGCTATGCATCCCAAATCTCTAACAAGTTCTGATACCCTTCATAAGTGTAAGCATGAGCCTGGGAGATGAACCATTTACAGGTTACCTGTGTCCATTAGAGACATAGGTGCCAAACTAGGGATGAATTTCGAGTTTCCCATCCAATTGTCCAAGTTGCACTTGAATTGGGTTAGGGAGGAACTCACTCACATGGATGGGGAGCCTGTTCCATAGAAGAGGTAGTCTCTGAGATACATACCTATCTGTCCAGCAGGTCATATTTATATCATGGGCAAGGTTTAAGACTTTGGAATGGGTAATTCTTCTGTTTGTTTTGTGGATATGCAGGAGGTTCAACAGAATGGGGTCCAGCAATGCCCTGTATGCCAGGCATATATCTTCCCTCAAAAGCCTGTAGGAGACAGAACACAGGGATAGGGTCTTGAGGTAGTCTGCATAGGACATATTACTTATACTTTGTATTCTTTTAGTGAGGAACCACTGTGGACATTCCAATTTTGGATATGCCTGGTTAGGCACTTACCAAAGAGGGCACTGTACTCAATGATAGATCTGATGATAGATCTAATGAATGCCTAATACAATGGAACAATGACTTCCTTAAACTTGTTACACTATATTTGGCATTCATCAGACCTGTCATTGAGTATAATTCCCCTTTTGGTATGTACCTAACTAGGCATATCCAACAACTGGAACATTTTAATTTTTAATATTTAACACAGTATTTACATATAGTTTTACTGACAGTAGGGAATATAGTTAAAATGTGTGCACTGATGTGTTTTAATCCCTGTTTTCTCTCTAGTGATGTTATTAAGGTTGTATAACTTTCCCCTGCTTATTTGATGTTTAAAAAACATGTTTCAGTTAAGTTATGGCTTGTAGAATGTGTTTGCAAGTCTCTTGTGTTTAAAGGCTTTCTTTTCAGTCCATTTCCCACTGAATTATTTCAGAAGAGTTTAGACAGTGTTTTCAGTTTGCCTTGAGCTTCTGGTGTCTCTGCTTCACTCTGAACCTTTCCTGAACAGTTTCTGAATCAGAGAGGAAATGCAATGTGACCTCTAATGTCTCAGAAGCAGCAAGCTTACAGAACATAGAAAAGGATTGCTAAAACAGACATTTAAATGCTCTAGCTTTTAAAATGATATTTCCCAGTATTAAAGACAAACTGTAAGTAATCTAATTTAATATAATAGTAATTCATTAGACTTCTGAATGGCTTATTTTAGCTATACACAATTGGAACATCTGTTTAATTATTGAAGGAGGAACAAGTGAAATGATGCACAAAGGGTACATATTTGATGTGGGACACACAGAGGTGTTCTCATTAAACCCCAAACACAATACACAGATGTACACTTAATAGCTGAGTGAAAATTTATGCTAAATGTTTTCAACATTACTACTGAGTGTCCTAGTCCCTCTTTAGCTAGTACGCTGATTCTTTTTAATGTAATTCTGAAGTTTATAATGAGTATTATTCCTAGTTAAAGCATTTGTTTATACTAGATAATGCTGTAGCACCACTTTGTTTTTCAACTTATGTTATTCCACTATTTCCTATATGTCTTCTGACTAATAGATACAATTTCATTAAGATAAAATACAGACATTAGTAGTCTGATTTATAATTCAGCCTTGTTAGATAATGAATATGAATGTAAATAACCAAAATCTTTGCAGGCTGTTTTCATAATATTCTAGTCTGTATGAGAGATTAGATGAGAATTTGTAATCACTTATGAGGTTTTTGTAGTGGATGTGGTGCAAATGTAAGTAATTTACATAGGCAAAATGTTAATATAGTTACTGTTTCATAACCATTCTATAAAGTATAATAAGTACAGGTAATCTGTTTGTTATACAATGTTGTAGATATAGGATACACTTGTTATTCTGGTTAAATTACAGGCATATGCACCTTAAAAAGACAGTATTTACTCATAACACAGAGTTTCTTAATTCATATAAATAATTTAAGTATTAAAAATGGTCTGAGCATATCTTCAATATGATAGTTAATATATAAATGTTATATATAATTATTATAAATCCAGTAGTCAAGCGATAGCTGTAAAAGCTGTTATGTTAGCACTTTATTAAACAAGAACTTTCGGTAGGTTAATAACCCACCTTCCTCAGACAAAACAGTTACTAAAAAGGAATAGGGAGTTTAAATACACTTGTCCCTCCCAGTTAATCACAGTTTAATTGATTTCCATCTTCAATTAAATAAATTCCTTTTAACCATTTGTGTGCATTACAAATAAAAACAATTTTTTGTGTATTAGTAAAAACACTATTCTTAAAAACACATTATTTAAAAACATCCTTTAAAAATGATCTTTAAGTACAGGTTGTTAAAATGATTTAAATAGTGGGCCATGGCAGGTAAATTTGGAAAGGGAGGAATTATTTTGGCAGGTTAGGACAGGAGCGTACATTTATCCTGGCCTAAACGACGCAGTTTCTCTGTCCTGCATTCTCAAAATCATGGCCATGAGGAGATAACACATTTATTTGGTTTGGATAGTTAACCTTATGTACCATGGTATCTTTTCAGACTTCCTAATAAGCAAACTTATTGACCCATGACACAGTACGGTCACAACAGTTGTGGGCTGTGAATGGGTGAATGGATTAAGCTAAGGGTAGCTCAGGGTATTACTCTTACATTATTTGTAAATACATATGCCCTAACTAAGAAAGGTTAGGTGTGGGTGAATGTTCTTTTGGTTTTGCTGTGTTATGTTCTTTTGGTTTTGCTGTGTTTTAAAAAAAAAAAAAAAAAAAGTGTGGGTTGCCCCCCCTCCTCCCTCCCTTGTATAGTTATAGGAGCTTGTGATCACTCTATCAAAAACACTGGTTTAAACAATTGTAATTTAAGCAGAAACAATTCTGTATTTCTAAAAGGGGTTGGATTACTGTATGTTACATCATTTAATTAACATGAAAAATAATTTTAACAACCTGTACTTAAAGATCATTTTTAAAGGATGTTTTTAAATAATGTGTTTTTAAGAATAGTGTTTTTACTAATACACAAAAAATTGTTTTTATTTGTAATGCACACAAATGGTTAAAAGGAATTTATTTAATTGAAGATGGAAATCAATTAAACTGTGATTAACTGGGAGGGACAAGTGTATTTAAACTCCCTATTCCTTTTTAGTAACTGTTTTGTCTGAGGAAGGTGGGTTATTAACCTACCGAAAGTTCTTGTTTAATAAAGTGCTAACATAACAGCTTTTACAGCTATCGCTTGACTACTGGATTTATTCTACTACGCCTGCTGCAGCTTCCATCGAGGTTTTTATTTTAATAGTTTGTCTGGCAGTTTTCGTGTAATATATAATTATTATAAATGAATAGTTATTTAAAGTTTTTCTATTTGATATGTTTTATTATATATTAACCTTGTTGTGTAGTTTTTTGGTTTGATTTCTAGTAATTTAAAAAGTGTAAAATATTTATTTAGAAAATGTCAGTTTATGTACATAGAAGTAGTAGCAACAATGTGATTGCTTGTGTTATGATGTTGTTAGTAAATGGCTTGCATGAACTTTTATCAAGACTGCAATACTTTATTCTATGTGGGAGGTTAAAATTGTTTTTAATTCTGAATTTTCACATCATCCTTATTGTGTTTGTTTTTAATAAGTTGTTCTGTTTGCATAATACATAATGCTTTAAATCATTCCATAGTAGTTTCTATACCTATTGTTCCAATAGATGCCAGCATATAAATGCATTTCATTAAATATAATTGGGTTAAATAACCATTTAAAGAGGGGTAGTTTAAATAAGCATTTAACTCTACATAAAGCAGACGTATTTTTACAAGAAACTCATTTACTGACTAAAGATTTAAATAGATTGCTGTTAAAAGATTATTCCATTTTAATTGGCTCTCAGTTTGGTTCAAAAAGAAGAGGTGTTCTTATTGTCTAGAAAAAAAATCAGTTCTACCTAAAATGTGGATTCCTAGTCTAGCAAGAATGGTATGCTGGGATTTGTGGTAATAGAAACTGATAAAAATTATATACACTTATACATACCAATTGGGTGCCTGGTTCTAAACAGTTTAGAAATACTTAGATATTATAACACTAATCTCTAAAGGAGAAATGTTGACAGCTTGTTATTTTAACTGCATACTATCAGACAAAGACACTACAAATGATAAACAAATCAGGCTTTCTTCAGTAGTGAAACATTTAAATCATTACACTAGTACAATATATATAAGAGATGTATCAGATTTAAAACTAGATGGTTCTTTAAAATGTATTCACTATTCTTTTAGATTCTGGACTCAAACCGATATTGATAAAGTATTGGTATCTAATGCATTATACTCCAAAAGAGAGGCAGTACTAATTTCATGTTCCTTATCTGACCACACTGCTATTATATTTAAATTAACTTTAAGTACAAACAATTTAGTTTCTTGCCAAAGACTACCAGCATATATAAATAAAATAAAAGGCTTTAATGAATGGTTATTAAAAGCGATAAATCAATTTATTTAATTTCTTGCCAAAGACTACCAGCATATATAACTAAAATAAAAGGCTTTAATGAATGGTTATTAAAAGCGATAACTCAATTTATGGAATTTAACAATAATGGTGAGGTCAGTGATGTCATACTATGGGACATGTTAAAAGCTTACTTATATGGTAAAGTAAATAACTGGTATATTTGTATATTTGTAAAAGAAAGGATTGGGATAAAGAGTTAAATGGTCTCCAAACTGAAATTGATAAATTAAAATTAAACCTTAAACCCAGTGATAAAGCTGCAAGCATACAGTTGTACAATCTAAATCAGAAATAACTAGAAATGCTACATCATAAGATTTCCATTAATTTAGAAAAAAATTAAATTACAGTCATATTCAGTAAACCCCAAGAGCATTCATAGAATAGCAATTAGATAAAAAATGAGTAAAATAAACCATATCAAGGGGATTGTTTATAAATATGGGAATAAGACTATTAAAGCTTTGGATCTAAAAGATATATTAAAATGGTTTAGCAAATATTATGAAGAAATGAATAAAACAATGTCAAACCTTATTAACAGCAACTTACTGGATATTTTTTAAAGAAAAGATGCATAAAAACTATCAAAAGAACAGAAAAGCAAGATTGTCAAGTCTTTTTTTTTACTTTAAGGAATTAAAAGACCAAGTTAAAAATCTTAAAACTAATAAAGCACTAGATATGGATGGAATAAATCCTGAGCTATATAAACTTGTACCTGATAATATTTTAAAAACTGTATTAAATGCTTTTGAAGAAGGTGAGTACATCTAATATTCCTCTGTCATAGAGATATTCTCTTATTATACCCATTTTAAAATCAGATAATGACCCTGCTCTGTATTCTTCTTATAGACCTATATCACTTTTAAATGTAGACTACAAGATTTTCATGTCTATATTAGCAAAAAGATTAAATCAAATGCTCATTGATTTAGTAAATGAAAATCAAACTGGGTTTAAAGTTAATAGGATGGTTCAAGATAATTTCTTTGACTGATATGGCAAACAAAAATAAAAAAGAGTTATCCATAATAAGCTTAGATATGGATAAAGCTTTTGACTTTGAATTGGTCATACTTGTTCAGAGTACTAAATGAATATAACTTTTCCAATGATTTCATAAAGTTAATTAAAAAACTTTATGATAACTCAATTTCTTTTGTCAAAATAGGCTTCTTTATGTCTAGCTCCTTTGATATCTTAAAAGGTATGAAACAGGGATGCCTTTATCCCCTTTGCTATTTGCACTTATTATAGAGCAATTTGCTAACTATATAAGAGCTCACATAAACATTAAAGGTTTTAAAATAAATGAAAGATTTTCTTTTAAAATTAAACTTTTTTCTCATGACATACTGCTCACTAGTGGTAATATTGAACTCTCATTGCATCATATAGTTAACCCTATGGACTATTTTGTAAAGATTTCAGGTCTGAGATTTAATCACAATAAAACAAAAGATTAACTTATAAACAAAGGGATAACCACTAAGTTAAACTCTTACAAAAAATTGTCTGGGACAATCTACAATTAAAATACTTAGGAATTACTATTGAGACTAATAATAAAGAATCAATTTTAAGTACCAAAACCTAATTGACATAATATCCAAATTAGCAGACAATTGCAATAAATTATTTTTCACATTTGAGGATAGACTTATGTAGATCAAAATGACAATGTTACCAAAAATCATATTCTTTAGTCACTCATTAATTCTCTCCCCTTCTAAAAAAGCTTTTTTTAAAAAAAATAAACTCCATTTTACTAAAGTTCTTGTGGTATCCCTCCCAAAAAAAGAATCTGGTTAGATTAGCATGTCAAAAGTTGGAAGGGGGGCATTTCCCCACTATTGACGTGTATTCTAAATCTGCAATTGATAAAGTAATACTCCAGTGGCTTGACTCCTCTTATGCTTCCTGTTGCAAATCAACCTATGAAAATATTCTAATATATATTAACAAATCTATACTAGACGCTTATACAAAGTTGAACATTGCTGCCTTTTTTGAGTTTTAAAAACTATATATTAAATGAAAAATACAAGTTTACTCTCTAGTCTTTCATAAATCAAGTTCTATTAATATTCAAGAGATTTATGAATTCAAATTATCTAATCAAAGATCTACTAATATTTCCTTTAGCTTTCAGAAATGGATGCTTAATATCTTTCAATACAAGGAAAACGTTTGACTTAAACAATACTAATTTAATTTATTGGCATCAGCTTCTGAATGGGAATACAATACACGCAGCTGATTATCTGATTTCTAGATACAGTCTGGAAAACAGAAACTGGTTAGATATACAAATATGTAAGGAATATAATCAAGACAAAATTAAAATAGCATTAGACATACAAACTAAAACTATTCCAAAACTCCTAGACTTCTTTTCTAATATAAATAATAATGGTAAGTCGTACTTGTCAATCATATATAATATTATTAGAATTGAATTTGTTCCCCCTGAATTGTCATACTGGAATTACTCAACAAAAAATAAATAAAGATGAATTTTTAGAGAAAAGTAAGAAAATATCCTTAAAATATGCAGGAAAATCAATGTTCTCTCTATACTGAAGGATTTATACATAGAACTTGTTACACAGAGTTTTTCTAACACTTCACAAAATTGCTGTTATATATAAATCAAAAAAAATTAAATGCTGGGGATGTAATGAAGCCCATGATGCAGATCGGGCTTATATGATCATAGAATGCAACATAGTGTCATCGTTCTTGACTGATTTTAGAAGCTTTTGCCAGGCATTATGTTCAGATAATTATACTGTTACAGATTCCTTGATTTTGTTCAATGCCTCAATCCCAGATGTTATTCCTGTATCGCAAATACCTCATCTTTGCTTTGTCCTAGCTATCGCTAGTAAAGTTATAACTAAAAACTGGAAATGCAAACCTACTCTCTCTTTTACTAGTGAATTTATCTTCTTTCTTCTTTCAGCTGCTCCCATCAGGGGTCACCACAGCAGATCAACTGTTTCCATTTATTCCTGTCCTCTGCATCTTGCTCTGTCACACCAACCACCTGCATGTCCTCTCTCACCACATCCATAAACCTTATCTTAGGCCTTCCTCTTTTCCTGTTACCTGGCAGGCTGCATCACATAAGGGTTTCTCAACATCTATAGCCTTATTCTTCTTCAAATTCCTAGGAGGTTACTAGGCTATTGGCCCTGAGGCCCTTATAAGCCTAGCCAAGAGTTTAGCCCATATTTAGACAGGTCATCACCCAATGTCCCTGTCCAGCAGGGACACGGGTGGAATCCTAGGGGTATATTTTCTGTTTCCCATCTAGTTATCCAGGTTGTGCTTAAACGTGGATCTCTCTGATTTTATTGTTTATTCTTCTTTGTTAATTATTTTACCCAGGCAGTACCTGTGAATGTTAAATTGCATTCAGTGTATCACCCTTGTAAAAAATGTAAAATAAATAAATAAATAAATAAATGTAAGCAGGAGAAGGGGAATTGTAACTATACATTAAGTGATGGTCATAATGATCAGGTTATGTACCTTTTAACCAGAGCCATATCTAGCACTTGGTCACCTAGACAGCTGCCTAGGTCCCATATTGGCTAAGGAGCCCCAGTTTGACTTGGGGTTGACAAAAATAAAAATCTCTCTCATAATTATCAGGACTTCACAAAAATCCTCCCCTTAGAGGATGCTGTAAATGAATTCAGTACAACTATACTGAATATAATAAATAGCCCTTCACTCCTAAATGGAAGAGACTAAAAACAAATAATGCAATTTAGCTATCCAAAAAGAGTAGAATGTTAATGCAGGTTAGAGAAAAAGCATGGAAAAATATAAATCACCATAATATCTTGAAAGTTTTATAATGCTTTGCAATTGTACTAAAAAGCAAATTAATGAAGGCGGAAACTATACTATAATAACTTTCAGAATAATAGTAAACACAACCTTAAACAACTCTGGATAGCTTTTAAAGAAATTTTGCTTTCTAGTCATACATTTAACCCTCCCCTCTCTCCCAGTAACTCAAAACCACAGAACAGTTCAACTCTTATTTCATAGATAGTATAGCATCTTTAACCAAGGATTTCCCAATATCTAATTCTAACCCTGCACAGCAGCTATGTATCGTCACATCCACTTTCACCTTCTAACCTGTGTCCAGATCCTATAATAAACTATTCCTAAACTCAACCCATGCTCTGCTTCAGCTGATGACATTTCAAGTAACTATCTTAAGATAGCAGCTGATAGCATTGTCTACACCATCTCAGTCCTTATAAATAGGTCAGTCCAGGAGTGCCAGATTCCTTTTCTCTGGAAAATGCCACACATTATCCTTCTGCACAAAGGAGGAAATTCAACAGGCACCAATATCAATCTTATCCCCCTTCTCCAAAATACTTGATAAATATAACACCTATCCAAAAAATTGTCTCACATTGTTTGGTGTATCTAAATCCAACAGTTTTGAAATTCATAGATGTTCCTCAACCAAAAAAAAAAAAAAAAAAAACAGGTCTGATAAATAAAATATGTATTAAATCCAACAGATCCAGTTCTTTAAAAACAATATAACCAAATCAGTTAAGCACTTTCATTCTTAAACAAAATAAGATTCCTCAGAACTGAATGGCGACTGAGAAATTCCCAGTTTGTCAAAATAGTCTCCTTCTTATTTATAGACTTCTATAAAGCCTTCAACACAGTTTGTCACAGCAAACTTCTACTTCAAATGGCCTCATTAGGTCTCTCTCAGCCCACCTTCTATGGTTCAAAAGCTACATGTCCAATAGGTATTAGTCAGTAAAATGGCACTCCACCTGCTCTCCATACCTCCCAGTCACCACCTGTGTACCACAAGGCTCTATCCTTGGTCCCCTCCTCTTTAACATTCTCACCAACACCCTCCACATATCCATAAAACAAGCCTACCTAATACAGTATGCAGATGACTCCACACTCATTTGCAAGTCTGACAACATGGCACACCTCCAGAAAATGACTCAGGAAGTTTAACAGCAACTGAAACATGACTTTGTAACTCACAACTCATGCTCAACCCTAAAAAATACAAACAATTACTCTTTTTCCCCCAAATCCCTCTCCTGTGAAAAAAAAAACAACATTTAACAGCTTCTCTTTTGATAAAATAACTTTCTCATACCAAATTATTAGGGATGATAGTATATGATAATCATAAATTCAACTTGCATATACAAAAATGCATAAGAAAAACTAGGGATGCTTTATAGAACCAAATAATTTCTCACTGACACAATTAAAGCTACAATTGCCACTACTCATCTCCTCCCCGCACTTCTTCATGGTGCTCCCATCTTTGCTAACCTTAATGCATCACACAAATCAAAACGTGAACAATACTATAACAAAATTGCTAAATTTGCAGCAAATACCTCTTTCAGAACTCACCACTGTATAGCTTTAAAAAGCCTAAATTGGTTAGAACTACCTCATCAACTAATAGATACACAGCTTCTTACTACCTATAAAATTATCCAGAATCAACCTGCTTGTCCAGCTCTAAATAACATTCTGCAGAATTATGTTCCTAGTCAGTCAATATGATCGGGAGACCAACAACTCCTGTCTGTCCACAAACCTATCAAATCTGGTGGGCATTGTCTGTACTCTTAATATGTTGTGAACGTCTTGAATTCCTTCTCTCTATACATCAGATCAGTACCCTCCTGCCATCGTTCAAAATCGTTCTGAAAGACTTTGTAGCCAAAAGCTGGCTCTCTTCTTCCTCAACACCAGGATAAACTATGTCCCTAAATGTGGACAATTACCTATTCATATCTGCATCTCCTTACTTTCCCTTCTTCACTCACTTCCTTACTTCTATCAATTTCTGTCCCTTGGCTTTCTCTCAAAATATACCATAGGCCTGCTTTTCTCAATTTGTATTGCAATTCATGTTTGCATTATATTGACTTACCTTTAATTTCTCTATAAACTGGCTAAACATTCTCTAACTACTAAATCATTGTTATGCAACTTGTACCTATTCTTAACCAAAGTTTTCATATTATATCTAATTTGGAAAAATTCTAAAAACCAGTAAAAAGAGAACCAATAATCAAACCAATAACCAAATGGAAGTAGATTAAAATGCACACTCTGTGACGACAGCCAATACCAGCAGGATAATTTTTTTTTTATTCCAGATATAGTAATAAATTAAGCGCTTTCATCCTGTTGTGATCAGGACTTCTTCAGAATGAATTAATTACACAGAAGCAGCATTTAAATACACATGTTCAAACAAATGGTGCCAAAAAGGTTTAAATAATTAATTTTTAAAGAGATATGTCGCTCCACAAAGGCAAGTACAAATTCACCTTCTAGCAACCATTAACAAAACCTTTCTAAAACATTTGTAATAATCCATAATCTCCCATAAATGGACAAACTTAATAAATGTCTCTTATTCACCTAACCTTGTATAAACTTATAAACTATCATAGGGCATTCAAGAAGAAACATAAATAAAAATTAAAAGGAATTAAAACATTTTGTATAATTGTAAATGAACCTAATGTGTGTTTATAACTGTACATAAATTTAATAACATCATTGACAATATTCTGTTTATAAAAATCATGAATATACAGTAAGGTAAAAAACTACTGTCAACATTTTGAAGCTCTATATTTTAAGATGGGTTTGATTGAGATGTAATCATTCAACCCCAGAAGAGTAAAACATTCATTTTAAACTGCCAATATATCTCCCTGTAACACAACAAATTCTCCCAATCTCCACCTCTGGGATCCATATTAACTTTCTCTAAAATAGCAAAAGAAAACTCAGTGTGTGTTGGTTGTACTAAGGTGTGCTTAAACAATGCATTATTGGGATTCTTTGTCCTAATACTATACAAATGTTCATATATATGCTTACTCAGTGGTCTTCCGGGCTTTCTTATGTGAAAACCCATGCAACCCCTTAACATAGCTAAATAAATTATTCCTTTACTAGAACAGATACCATACCTCTTTTAAAATGAACCTTATTGTGAAGGCTGTTTCCTAAGGTGACATATTCCTCTTCACAAATATACTTACAACAGGAGCACCTATCACATCTCATAGTACCACCAGTGTATTTAATTCTTTTAGCCGTACAGTCCCTTTAAAACATTTTTCCCTGTTTTAAAAACAAACTTAGGGTTTATACCCAGTTTACCAACCAACTCAAGGTTAAACCTCAAACCTTAATTTGGTATAATTATTTAAACTGTATTTGTTTTTTTTTTTCATAATCTTTAAAAACTGTAAAACTATTATTATTAAATTTTTTTGTAATACATTTGAGCTTTTCTTCCCACTGAAAAAAGGCTCCTACCCAATTGTGTTTTCACAGTAATCAAATGTCAGTAAATAAATAGACAAATGGGAAGACATCTAGAAACATTGAAAAGGACCTCACAGGAAAACTTTCTACAACACAGGAGGGCTTTGTTACCTCAGAGGACACATTCTGCAAGAATAGCAAGCCCCAGAAACCTAAGCATTAGGTCACTGTCCTAACATAAACTGCAGGAGATTTGAATAGATAGGAACAGAAGCTGAGTGCAGATATGGTATCTGCAGGAGCAGACACGAGACTGAAGCACAGCACAAACAGTGAGTGCAGATTCCTGAATCGGAATGGAAAGAAACGTGTGTGTGTGTGTGTGTGTGTGTGTGTGTGTGTGTGTGTGTGTGTGTGTGTGTGTGTGTGTGTGTGTGTGTGAGAGATGCTCTAGTTAGGAATGACAGGTTGGTCATGCTGAAACCCTGTACTTTGGTTACAGGAGACAAAAGAGTGAATCTTCTTCACCAACAACCGGACTACTCAAGGAATCATGAGTATAGTGCATTTTCAAGGAATTGCGAGTTTCAAGGGAAGAGAAGTTTACTGTTGCTCATGCTAAGTCTGTCTTCAATGTGCAACTGTTTTATTTAGCAAATTAGTGGTTGTGCTTTAGAATTTAAAAGCAGTGTTAGCACAACAGGCAGCATCATTTGTCTTTGGTGCAGAATGTTGTGGGTTCTAATCTCACACCATGTAGATGGATTGGTGATAGTTTGGTGCACTTTAATGGGGAATGGGAGTGCAGCACTCTCATGTATGTCCTCCTTTTTGATGAGATGCCTAGTAATTATGAACCTGTTGTCAGTTTGCCATCCATTCCCTATTGCAATATGACCAGCTTACCAAATCTTTTATTTATTTTAATGTAACATAGGCAATTTATTCTTCAGGGACAGCAGGCACTAAGCTTGTAGGTGAAACATACTGAAATGTAAATTTTTTGCCAGCAGCAACCTCTTTATTAGTTACAGATGCATTTAAGGTGGAATTATTCATATGACTTTTACTTCTGCAGAGATTGTGTATATTGACTGATATTGGTGGATAATGACAGAACTTTGAGTCACCTTTTATGTTTGAAATGTTCTGAAATGGGTAGCTTTGTCATTATTGTTTCATATATATTTTTTAATTTTTTTATTGGAAAAATGTGCAAATCCTTAAATTTAGAATCCACTCTAGCAATTGGTCCTGTATTATGCAAGCAGAATAATTTAATACAATCAGGAAGGTGAATCAAAGAACACATGCATGTATGCATGGTCCTAAAAATGTGTGCAAGCGGCCTATGGATTTCTTTGAATGCAGGTTTCTATGCCATATGAATGAATGTGAGTTTCAAGGGCAGAAAAGTTTACTGTTCATGCTAAGTCTATTTTTATTGCAAGACTGCATTATTTTGTTTAGCAAATTGCTATCAGTGTTTGTACTATAAAATTTGAAATGAAAGTTTTAAATTAAATCCAAATATCTGTAATCATTGTACAAGTAAAGAAGAAAATAGTCTGCACACTGACAGATTTTAACAGTGTTTAAGGTAACTAAAAAGAAATACCTCTGCTTTGAACTGCAATAGTCATGCTATTCGTTTTGTTTTTTTTTTTCATTTATCTCAATCCTGTGAACCATAAATAGACATCGTGCACTATAACAGATATTAAAGTCAAAAAGATTTATCTGCACAGTTCTTGGACTGCATAACATGTCTATGAATCTCACCTGCAGTTTGGAATGAATCAGAAAAGTTAGAGGAATAAAAACACACACAACTGCTACTTTGTCTAAAACACATATATGGGCTCATTGAATGCCTCAGTTCTAATTGCAGATGACTACAAGTTAAATTAAAAAATTCTTCAAATTATATAGTGTAGGCTACAAGCTATGTCAAAAACATTCTACACTTCAGTTTACTATACAAATGACTGTCTGCAGACTCAAGAGGGGAAATTATTAAATAACAGTTACACATACAGAAATGAGCATTCTAACAAGAGTGAAGAAAAATATTTTTTCTCCAAATGAGGATTCATAATAATAGAAAAATAATATGGGATCAGTGTGCAAGAGGGCAAGTTATAGACCAAGCGCTCACTATAGAAGGATACAGTGCAAGAATTCTTCTATGGACATATAAGGCATGACAATAATAGGAACACGGGATAGACATGGCAAAATGCAACGAAACAAAAGGAAGCCCTCTGTTAGAAAACCAAGTCAAAAGGTAGCATTTAGATAGGCATGGCTAAAGGAACTGTGAAGAAGCATTTTATTTTCTATAGACAGTATTATGACAGATGAAACAGCATCCCTAAGAAATCTGTGGGCTCACAGACAATGGGGGATTTTTAAATTGTTTGGAAGGTTGCAAAACAGGTCCACTGAAGGATAGAAGAAAATAAAAGTTTTAGTGAACTTTGATCATCAACTTTTCTGTTACAGTATGCAAATGGAGAGAAACTCATTCCATATATGCTACAGTGTTTCAATCAGTTTTTATGAGTACAAAAAAATACAATTTTAGGCTATACTGCACTACAGAGCAACACACCCTCATCCCCACACACACTTCCTGCACTGCAAAATTTTAAATGACAGAAAAAGTTTTATCTGTTTATCCTGCAAATATTTTGATACCATTGCAAAATGAAAATTTCCTTAAATGACCTTTGTACCAGAAGTTGCTTGGATGTAATTGAATATGAATCCTTTTTTAGTTATAGTTTTCTTTCATCACTTTTGAATAATGCTGTTTTTTCATCAGTGTAGATATTTCTGAAAGCTGCTTCATCATAATGTTATCATATGAGAAAGCAAGCTTTTTTTTTAAATCGGTTACTTTTTAATAACTATTGTTAGCACCCATTTGAAAGTATCATGTAACAAATTCAGTGTAAGCATGTGCTGTTGCTCTCTGGTGTTAAGATTCATAAATTAGTTACAGAAACATCTGAAAAAGCATGCTGTATCCCAAGTTTAAAATGATGTAGAATTGCAAGGATACATCCATTGTTCATTCATCTGAAGCATGTGGCATTCTTTATGCAAGAATAATTCTTGATTAAAGGGTGAGTTGTAATGGAAACTAATTAGCCAACCTCTTTAGCCTGGGCATAATGATGAAATGAGCTGTCATGCAGTACCTGATACAATGATCTGCTCTCACTTGGTATGATATTTTATTCCTTAGCAATTACACTCCCACATTGCACTGCATGTGTTTATCGCCTCGAGCACACATGTCAAATTAAAGAGCAGCTTATGCACCTGATATTTAATTATTGCCTACTACTACAGACAACCAGGAAATGTCATGGTGAGCAATATAGTACATAAAAAAATTAAAACTGCTATCATCTTTGGCACAAAGAGAAAGATTAAAAGTTGTAAGCATAATATCAGATATTTTTCTATACATAGTTTCTTTGGTTTCTAATTACAGATGTTAGTCATGTTGTATAATGTTGATTTCAGAAATTTGAAACTATACACACAATCTCATAATGTAATTTATAGCAAATATAAAAAATATGGAATTTAAAAAACAGACTAACCTTGCAGAAAAATGATTTAAGACTAAGAGAATCATAATTTCAAATGATAGTTGTTCCCCAAATTCTTAATATTGAAATTATTCTGCACAGAAGAAGAACCTTGTTAAGCTTATTGCCCCCCCCCCAAAAAAAAAAAAACCTGTCATGTGAACAAGAAATACATTTTGTTTTCAGAATTAGTGAAAGTGTATGGTGGAGAGATGATGTGAATATTATATTTTTCTTTCCTATAGTTGCATGTTTTTGTAGATTAAGTGCTGCACTGATTTATTTGTTCACTGGTTAAAAATCATCAGGCCACTTTTCAGTAGAGATCCCAGGCTATATTCATCATCGGCAGGGGCAATTTGGCTAGGATGCCCAGGAATGTCACTCTCATTTGTAAACAACTGCCATAAAACCTACCAACTCAGACAGATAGGACTTTGGTTTAGCTTTGTTTTCAAAGACTACATGTGACCTTTACAACATCCCTTATGGAGAACTGCAGATTCACAATCAGAATGCATGCACATAGTATGGGTTAAATGCTGTCTCATGAGCTTTTTGGCAACAAAGACAAGCACACTACGTCCGGAGGCACTAATGTTGGATCAGTGTCAGTGCTGTAACTGACAAAATAGAATGATTTGAACCTGATATCTTAGTAGCTAAATGAGAAAATTACTACCCAGTTAGTGATGAGTGTATTTTTCAAGTATGTCAGACCTTACAAAGGTTGCACCATTTCAAAGCAAATAGCACTAAAAAAAAAATGATAGTTTGCTCTGGAAAAACTTGACCACAGAAACTGGATACAGACACTGCTTTGCAGAATTACACACATCTGTGCTTGTGCACCAACAAAAACTTGCAGGAAGTGAATTTGTACTATAAAAAGAAGTAAAGGAGAATATCTCCACTCTGTTCTAGGTAAATGTCTGTAGAGCTGTTTATAAAGTAATGTTTGGTGGTCCGGTGTTATCTTAAAAATCGTAGATATGACATTTAGAATTCTAAAGTGTGAGCTGTTATCAAACAGTTTCTACCTAGTTTATAAAGCTATAAAAAGACACAGTGGTGGGATTCATAAAGAATGGTTACAACGTGCAAACTTGTGCTATGCCCCTGACACAGAATTAGCTTTTCTCAGTGCTGTCGCATTGGAGGCGCAAGTGTAACTCAAAAATGTCACAATACCTACAGTGCTACATACCAGAATCTGACATTATCTGTAACTAGGGATAGTACAATGCTATGCAGTAATAAGTTATCTATGAAGTGATGGTCACATAAGACAGGGATTGTTTGCATTCCACAATAACATGGGGGATCTGTCAGCTCTGGGACTTCTGTGACTCACAGGCTCACATCATATTCCATTTTTGATTAAATCTTCACTGGCAGTTTGGGGGGGCAGCTAGCCTCAGGACATTTCCTCTGCAACAGGTACCCACAATGTTGAGGCATTTAACCCTTGCATATGTTGTATTTCTCCTGGGATTCCAAGACATTTAGTACTTCGTATATCTCTGTTTCTTAGTAGAAGGCAGAGCTTTTCTAAGTAATCAGTGACTCAAGAACTCGACATCTTCTTTTCCTTATGTGTGAGGCTTTACAGTGCAATGTCTCTAATATTATGCAACTAAAGAAACTGCTAAACAAGTGAAATGAAAATATACATGGTTTTCTAATTGAGAGACTTGTTGATCTTATTATTAGGTTACCATTTAGTTGAGATAATACAGTGCTAGCTAATTCTAGTGATTGATATCTACCCAAAGATTATATGACTGCAGTATATTTAGTCGATGTGTATGGAATGAAATTGTATACATGGTAAATGTGCAGTGAAGGCTCTGCAGGATACTTGATGGTTCATATGCTAGCATATGGAATCATAGGATTTTGTGTTTTGTGTGTGTGTGTGTGTGTGTGTGTGTGTGTGTGTGTGTGTGTGTGTGTGGTATATTGTGCATAACTTGCCACTGTTCTGAACTTACAGTAAATGTGTGTGGTATATTGTGCATAACTTGCCACTCCTCTCAACGTACAGTAAGTTAATTACTGTAAGATCCATAAGGCAGAAGAACACTTATGCACAATATTTGATTGTGTTTATTGTCCCTGACAGGAGCATTTACTTGAGACATTCAATTTTTACCACAATGATTGAATAAATAGTGTTCTAAATGTATGTTCTGAGTTCCCTGTCATCAAAAAGGAATAAACAGTGAGTAGATACCAAGTAAGGCTTTTACTATGCTGAAACTTATCAAGGGCTCATAGAAAGAGAAAGCTGTTATGTTAACAATTTTACAGAGAAAGAGACCAAAAGGAGCCAAGGCACGAAGGCACGTATCAGTAGGCATACAACAGGAAAAATTCTAATAACCATGACATATAATTTTTTATTTCATTTTATTCTGAATTTGTTGACTGGGGAAAAGCACTGATTCTCTTGAACCTACTTTAGAGTAAACACAATGGATACATGACATTATATACAGAGGGAATGAAAAAATGCAATGTATACATGCATTATATATAGAGTTGTCCCCTAATGATTTATTGGAGCAGGCTGCATTAAGGCAAAGACAACTTAGTACAAGATACCCAGCAATGTGTAATGTACATATCCTGTATGACAAGTTTCTTTCTGTCAGTCCACTGCAATTGTCCATAACAGATTTTCTGTCTGTGTGATGAAATGAGTCTAATAGATACTGTGATGCAAACTTTGACATTCTAATTATTTGATAAACAAAGATAATGACAGTTATTGCACTTCATCCTCTCTGTGAAGTAATTTTCTGCTGCTTTGTGTGCTGTTTCTTTCTTTGACAGGTGTGTGTACTATAATTAAAAGCATAAAGTTTTGCCATTCAGACTGATGTGACTGTGAAAATCAATAGGAATCTTTTGATCTTTGACCAAACTTTTGACAAGTATTGCATCAGAGAGAGTCATACTATCCTGAGTCTGAAATATGGCTTAGACCATTGGCTGTTGAGTGCTCTAATCTCCACAGAGGCATTAGGACTTACCATGGTGCATCATCTGTGTCCTAGCTGATTAAAAAAAAAAAAAGTTGCTTACACATACAAATAAAAAAAAAATCTCATTAGATTAAGCCAAGGACATTAATCCAGACATTCACCTTTGCAAAAAGAAAAGAAAACATTTAAATTCAACATATATAATAATAATATAATCAGTGCTCTTTTACACTTCAACATCCTAGATTACAACCTATTGATTTAAACATGCTTTTGTCTAGCCTTTCTTCTCTTTTTACATTGTAATACTTACATTTCTTAAAACTAAAAAAGCCAAACCCCTCTAGCTGTGGACATGCATATTCTGCCTTCTTATGACATCATCATCACAGCATAAGGGGATTGTTTGACCTTTGGAAACACAGGGTTGTCATACCCAGCTGATATCCATGAACATTAGGGTATCTACAAAATATCCCAACTAACAAACTAAAACAAAGAGTAAAAAGGTCACGCAGCTAACCAACTGGTTAAAAAACACAAAAAGAAGAATCTAGCAATGCTAGAAGTGTGTGATACCTTAAACCTCTTGCATCAGAGGCCTCATGGGATATATGCAAGTCACCTTTTAAGGATATCAGGTGTTTCAGCTAAATGGCAATTCTGAATGTCCATGACTTTTAATTTTACTTTCATTTTAAAGTCTATTTGTGGACAATTTCAGGCCATTAAAGCCAAACTCCTCTTGCTGTGGACATGCATGTTTTTGCCTTCTTATGACATCATAAGCACAGCATAAGAGGAATGTCTGACCTTTGGAAACACAGGGTTGTCATACCCAGCTGATATCCATGAACATTAGGGTGTCTACAGGGTATGACAACCCTATGTTTCCAAAGGTCAAACATTCCTCTTGTGCTGATGATGTCATAAGAAGGCAAAAACATGCACATCCACAGCTAGAGGGGTTTGGCTTTAATGGCCTGAAATTGCTCACAAATAGACTTTAAAAATGAAAGTAAAAGAAAAAAGTCATGGACATTCACAATTGCCATTTAGCTGAAACACCTGTTATCCTTAAAGGGTGATTTGCATATATCCCATGAGGCATTTTGATGCAAGAGGTTTAAGGTATCACACAGTTAGAAGTCTAGCTTTGCTAGATTTCTCTTTTCTTTTTGTGTTTTTTAACCAGTTGGTTATCTGTGTGACCTTTTTACACTTTGTTTTAGTTTAAAACGAAAAAAGAAAAAAGTACCTGTTACTTTACCATTTTTATCACATGTAATAGTCACCTAAAATGCTTTAATATATAACACACAATTTATCATCAAATGTTTTATGCAATTACTTTTAATGAACACAAATTGTTTTACATATAGTTACTTTTACTATTTTCTGCATTTTTCATCTTTTAGTGTCATTTCAAACATTAACATCATAAAGTGGGGCATATGCCTGTCAGTCGCCAAACAAGTTTAACAAAGTCAACAAAAATCCAGTCTTTCTCAGACACTTTTTTTGTAAAGCCATATTTCTTAAATGTGATTGATGCTTTGTAGTCTTAAATTTGTTTAATAATTTCAGTGTTGCTGTTCTTTTTCCTGTTCATCTCAATCTCCCAACCCCAGACTCTGGTTCAAGTCCAAGGTGCTCCCTATTCTTCTAGTCAACTCCTAGGCTTTTTTCTCTCTCCAAAGCATTTTCCTTTGGAACATTGGAAAATGTTTCACTGGCAAAGTTTCTCTATAAGCCTTACCATCAGAAAAATGAGAAGCAGAGTCTCTTCTGTTTGATGGCTCACCCCTTGTTGAACAAACTTGTATTTTCCCATTAGCCTGATCTGCATCAAAAAATGACTTTCATCGTCCAGGAAAAAAAAATATTCTGAAGATAGATGGATACAGAAGCTTTAATCTCACACTTGTCTTTCGACATTCTGGGATAAATCCACTTTTCTTCTGCCTGGTGTACTGTGAATAATCATTTTCCATAAACACTCTACTGTCTCCACTTTTTAATGCTTTGCCCTTCTTGTACAGTTTTGTCAGGATCAACTTTTCTGTTGGTACGATTGGATTTTTACTAATAGAGGTCTTGGCTGCTTTCTCACTGTCATATTTGGAGAATACACAATGTGCCCTTTCAGTTAAATCTTGCTGTGGAATATCATCCAGTTACTTATTTATGCTTTCATAAAATTAATAATGTGTGTTCCTTCCAGTTTGTCTGGACAGCAGAAAATCTCAGGTTTTCTCTGCGTGCTCTGTCCTCTAACGCTACCATGTTTTGAAATAGCTCTTTTTGAGCAATCTCATACTCAACCAGTCTATTCATTTTTTAACAGCTTTATTGAGATAAATATTGTCAAACACAAACTAAAAATGTGTACATTTTTCAAAACAAGTGACATAACAAAATGAGAAAATTAAGCAAAGATTTTAAACTATATACAATGGCATTCTCCACAAGAATCAAATATTAATAAACAAGTGCATTAAAATAAGAAGATTATAAAATAATTTACATTACTTGTTCAATAAATCATATACTTATTTCCACATATTAGATGAATTAGTATTCCTAGAAGTTCTTGCAGTATTGGTCAAAATTTCTAAGTTACAGACTTCAAGAAGTACATTTTTGAATTCAATTATTGAGGGTGAAGTACGAGACTTCCAATTTCTTCTAATGATTTTTCTGGCAATGGATAGAATGATCAAATCAGAGGATGATTAGATTCTCTGATACAATTATGAATATGTGGGTTAAATATAACTAGTGATTTAGAAAGAAAAAAATTATCTGTAAAAATAGCTTGTAAAAAGGAATTAGCATCTTTCCAAAATGTATTTCATTCTATACAATCATCATGTGTGCCCAGTCTGCATTAATAACTTTGTTACATCTCCAATGATTGGTATCTTTTTTATTAAATTTACTTAAAGAAAACGTGGTAATAAAAGACCTATGCAAATACCTCCATGTAAAAATTTTCCAGTTAAGTGATGAAGTGGTTACACTTGCTGACTGTAAGATATTTATTTTGTCAGTAGGGGGATAATTATTAATTAAAGTAAAATAGTTAAAATAACTTTCTGAAGGGTCATCTAAATCTAATTTGATTGTTTTATATAAATGAGAAAAATACTTTTAGATGTAGAATTATGTTGTAAAGCTATTATCATAAATTGAAATAATTTAGGTATTGTATTTTTTGTTGTTAAAGACATAGAATCCATTTTGTTTAGAACATATTTCCTAGCTTCTTTTAAATCTAACCAAGAGAAAAAATCGTATTCATATTGATTTTTTTAATATGTTTATAGTTTTCAGATCATTCTTAGTCATCAATTGAAACCAAAATATTAGGTGTTTCTGTTGTAAAGAAAGCATTTTATTATAATCAGATGAAAAGATGACACCTCCGTGAAAGCTATAGGAAAAAGAATATATAGCCACTCTTTATAAATATAGAATATATAAATATAATTTCTAAAGGATTTCAGAAGACGACTTATATAATTGGAGTTAAATTTTTGAGAGGAGTGAGATAAGAAATATTATTTTAGAACCCAAATAAATGAGTTACTTAGTATAGTTAACTTCTGAAGTTTGTTATTATTTATAGAATTACTAATTAAGATTTCTAGAATATTTCTCCAGTTTGCCGTATAAGTATTATCTATAAGTTGGTAAATAGTTTTGGCCATTGAGGAAACAGAATAGATTTCCAAATTAGATATTGCTATAACACCTTTTTCCCAATTTTTCATATGATTAGATAGAGCTATCCTGAGTTTAATCAGAGACCATAAAAATTTGTGTATCAAGGAATTACATTTTTTAATAATCTGATTAGGAGGAGATAATGAGATGGATTGTATAATATATAAAATTTTAGGTAATAAAATCATCTTTATTATTAAAAGTTTTTCATCCATGGAGAAATAAATTTTATTCCCATTTTTAAGATTTTCTATTGCCAATAAATTCTTATTATAGTTTATTTTAATGATATTTGTTGTTTGTAATTATAATACCTAAATAAAGTGGTTCATCAGATTTTGCCAGATATTTACTATAAGTGGCTTGTATTTCAATTTTTTTTATCACCAATTAATAAGATTTGAGTTTTATCATTGTTGAATTATAAATCAGATTTCTTTTGAAAAAGTTAAATATTATTAAAGAGAGCATGAATAGATGAATCACTATCACCAAGTGTAATAAGAATGTCATCTGTGAACATTTGTATTTTGGAAGATTTATTGGAATTTAATTTAAATCCTTGAATATTTTCATTATCTCTTATCAAATTGGCCCATGGTTCCATAATAAGGGTAAATAATAAGGGAGATAAGGGGCAACCCTGCTTTTTTTCTTTAATAATAGGGATTTGTTTGGGAAATATTAGCACCTGTTTTAATATATGATTGGCTATCCTGATATAATTGAGTGGTTAAATTTATAAAGCTCTTTGAAAAGTTTAATTCTTCCAATAATATAAATAAATAGTTCCAATTAACAGAATCAAATGCACAATTTATATCTAAACTAATTATTGTTAGATTATTTAAATATTTGACTTATTCTATTAGAGTTAATGTTCTTTTAATGTTATCATAAGTATTTCTATTAATTATGAATCCCGTTTGGTCATCTTCAACTAAGATTGGTACAATCTTTTTTAGTTTATCTGCAAATATTGAAATAAGCATTTTATAATCAATATTTAGCAAAGAAATAGGTCTATAGGATGATCACTTAACTGGATCTTTGTTAGATTTAAGAATAGGAGAGATAAAAGTATACGTCCAAGAGGGGGAATTAACTTATTATTTTGGGATAAATTATATACTTTATGAAGTAATTTTATAGCATCAGTTGGTAAAATTGTATATATTTCTGGGATGATTTCACCATTTCCTGGGCTTTATTTAATTTCAAATGTTTAATCTAGGTTTGAATGTCTTTAAAGGAAATAAGTTTAATTATAGAATTAGCTTGTTCATTTGTTAGTCTTTTTTACTAAATCTATTAATATTTTTTTTATTTCTTGATTAGAATCTATTATTTTTGATTGTTGATTAATATTGACAAAATATTCTATGAATTCAGCTAGAATGTTTTGTATGTCTGAAACCATCTTTTTCTTTATAGGGGGAAATGTCATTTATATGATTCATTTTATTTAATCTTTTGGTTTTGTTAGCTAATAAATTTAATGTTTTGGGATTTGTGGAAAATTTTAAAAAATTATATTTCTCTAATATAATCATGTTATGGTTTAGGATTTCAGTATATTTATTATTCAAAAATTGATTTCATTTTTCTTATCTTTATTATATAGATCTGACTCTTGATTATGTTTCAGTGAATCTATTTTAAGTTGAATCTCTAATAACTGTTTAGACAACCTTTTCCTTTTTATATGATACCAGTTAATAGTTCTCCCATATAAAAAGCGTTTAGGGCATCCCACACAAAAATTTCTGAGGTGTTATTATTATTTAGTTTTATAAAATTGTGTGTCTCCAAAGTTAACAATTCTTCAAAATCTTTAGGTTCTGTGATATAAGCAGGTATTCTTCTTATCAGAGTATTTTAATTTGAATTAACTGAAATTTCAAATATTATTGAATTATGGTATGATATTGGGCAAGAAATAACCTTGGCATTGACCAGAGAACCTAATAAGTCAATAGAAAATAAAACTCTATCTAGTTTTGAATAGGTTTTATGTCTATGAGAGAAAAAAAGTATAGTTTAAAGAATCAGAATCTGCAAATGAATGAATATCTTTCAGATTATATTATTCTAGAAAATCTTTTAATGATTTGGATGAAGCTGTAATCCTTCTTTTATGTATTTTATTTATTTATTTTATATTTGTTGACCAGGATAGTCTAAGTGGATTTAAGTCAATTTTCAGTAAACTCCCAGGGAGATAAGATGTTGATGCTTTATTATCCAAAATGCAATTAAAATCCCCCGCTATTATTAAGGACCCCTTGGAATGTTGTACTATGAGATCCAGATGTTGTTATACTGTATTGATACCTATTCCTGGTGTCCAATATAAATTCACTAAAGTATACATTTTCTTATTAAATTCAACCATGACAAGACAAAACATACATTTACTATCTTTATATGTATTGGTAATCTTTGGGAAAGGTAAAGTATTATTCCACAGAATTGCTACCCCTCTTTTCTTCTGAAGATGTTCTGAACTAATTAATGTTGAATAAGATTTAGTATCTAGTCCAAACATATCTTCTGATTTCAAATGAGTTTCTTGTAAGAAAATTAATTGGGATTTGTATAATTTAAGATATTTGAATAAATTCCCCCTCTTATTTGAGTTATTTAATCCATTAACATTAATAGAAATACTCTTTAATGAAGTCATAAAAAGTAAAACTTTTGAAAAGAGTGTATTTTGAACAAAAACATATCAAATCGTTAAATATTAAAGGAATACAAAAAAAAAGGTTTAGATTGATTACATAGTAATAGATAGGAAAAATATGAGTGTATTACTATAGTATTACTTTGTGTTGTTAAGAATGTCAAAAACTGTAACAAACTTATATAACATAAACTAGTAACATCAAATCCCCCTATAACCTTCCTGGAGTATAATACTCTTAATCCAATTGACATATAATCACTCAGATTAACCCCTTATCAAGTAACAAATTCTGATCAGCATCTAAGAGAACATTTCCCGATCATGGTAAATCCGTCGTAGCTTCTATAGACAATCAAAATATCTAATATTTTAAATTAATAACAAAAACATTATGTAAAAGGCAAATATGATACAGTATTTAAAGAGAATCACTTTGTAGTATACTAGTGTTAATTAATTCCTATTAACATAAATTAATCCTCCTGTTTCAATAACCTTTAAGTGAAGAAAACATCTAACTTCAAAAAGATTTTATACATATATCAATCTTCATTATTATATTATGTAGTTACTATTTATCCATAAAAAAATGACATTGACTGTCCTAGAAGTGAATTTAAGTTCTATTAGTCTCACCATGAATCAAGATATTGAAGACAAATAACCTTATCATATAGTTGATATGATTGCAAATAAAAATAGTAAAGCAATTTATAAATAATATCTTTTCATATATAAGTAAGGAATTGATACATTATATATAACTAAATTATAAAAACAAGTAAATTAATATTCTAAATCTCTCATATTTTCTTAATATGATATTCTAAAGAAAAGAAGAATTTATACTTGATCTACTAGTGAAGGTATGGATTATTCTCATTTGTAATAACTTAAATGTATTTACTTTAATTGTATTTATGTATTAATAAAGGTTTTGTAATAATAAGTGAGGTGTTAATAAAAATTATTTCTAATTGATTGCTCAAAATATAAGGAATAAATTAGTTTTCATCTATAACATAAATATTTTATTGACAGTGTTGCTTATACCATTTCAAACCACCAATTCAATGTGGTTATTATTTTCTTTATTTATTTTAGTAATCATTATCATTCTATTTAACTATGCTCATCCAAACCCTAGTAATGTTATCAAACCTATTAGGCTGCTGTGAGAAAGTATTGTTTTGCTGCTTATTAAAATAATGAAACAGACAATTAAATATTTATGCAAACCAGTCACAATAATTGGCACTTATGTATCTTCACACCCACAATTCCTACTTCAGAAGCATCTCATTTCAAATCCATTCATTTGTCAACAAAAAATACTGAAACTATCTAGGCAAGAGTGTGTCATTAAACTGATATTTTTCTGAGACCATGAGAATTTCTGCACATATTATATTTTTCAAATGATCAGACTGTAACATTATTTGTGACATTTTCAAAGTAAGAACTACCACCAACCTATGTAAAGAAGTCTGAATGATACTATACCTTTTTGGTACCTCTCTGTTAACCCCCCACAACGCAGCAGTTCTGTCTGTGTAAGTAATGAAATGTCTGCCAGATGGCAGGGAGTTAAAACTATGAGAGAGCACAAAAACTGAAAAAAAGAGTCTGGACTTTCCCAGCTGAAAAGCACCGCAAACAGTTTGAAGCATACTATTATCTAGTCTTTCCTGTGAGTCAGTCAAGAAACCCATGCAAACCCATCAAAATGATTGGAGACATACCGTGGGTTAGCAATTTAGAATGTTGCACAAAGGAGAACAGGATGTGGCAATCCATTAATCTGTAGAGCCGCTGAGACACTCGCCACTATTCTTCAACAACAAAGTCCAGTAGGATGGAAAACAACCTGGGAAGCAGGGGAGCACATTCCTCAAAACAGAACTGTGCCAGTACAAAAAGACCTCCTGCACATGGACTCCACAGCCCCCTTCATTGATCAGAAAAGGAGCAAAAAAGTCAGTGCACTGTCCAGACCTGCCTACATCACATTTAAGGCTATCACACAGTCCGTGAAGCAAAGTACTTTCCCCGTGTACAGTTATTCTATAGAGCCATGGCCCGCACATATGAAGCACTACAAATGTCCAAGCAAGAAATGCGTTATACCCTCCATGCATCTGTGCTGCACCTCCACCTCCACACATACCACATGGATTGCAAAAAAAACAGGCATGGCTGAGTCACTATGGTGATTGGTAGCATTCTGAAAAAGGGAGAACAACTCCAAAAACCCTGGCCAGACCCCTGCTGCCAACCAACCCCTTCCAATTTAAGCAGTCTATTTTTTTTATAAATATGTGACCCAGCAGCACTACTCTCCCCAAGATTATAAAGTAAACTCCTTTAGAGCT
This sequence comes from Protopterus annectens, assembly GCF_019279795.1. Lineage (NCBI taxonomy): Eukaryota > Metazoa > Chordata > Ceratodontiformes > Protopteridae > Protopterus > Protopterus annectens. The sequence continues at coordinate 222,447,525 of NC_056743.1, forward strand.
ATAGAGTTTACAAAATTCTAATGCATTTAAATTGCCTTACACTCTCCTGTGTTCCTACTTCTTTGGTTACATATAAATATATAAATAACTCTCCTCCAATTTTGGAATCCGCAGCTGTACCCAAAGCTGAGTGCTTTCGATATATGTATAGCCAAGTTATTTATAGTTTTGTGTCACATTTTAGCTCTGAACCATAATCCTATTTTTGGAGTTGAGAAGTAAAGTCATATTATGCACGAGTTGCAAAAAGCAGACCAACATGAAGCAGTAGGGGTCCAACGGAAAAGCACCACTTATTCTGCCCAAATATTAAACAATCACAATCCTATGCACTTCAGTATGAAGTAACATCAATCTTCTTAAGAATTACTGACTTCAATAACTAATACCAGTATCTAAAACAGGCTGATGATAGCTCTCCACCATAGAAAAGTCAAAAAGCAAGCTGCTTATGTAGGTCCTTCCAAACGTGGTATGATAATACACAAGTAACCAATAAATTAATTACAGGTTATAATTATTAAACACAATTTGTTTGCATATAAGTAAATATAACACATCACCTATTAATAACAACATTGTTTAATCTCCATTGCTTTTTTCTTCACTTTAAAGCGTTTGAGTGTTCTGAAGCCTCTGACACTTTATTTCCAGTATAGGGATTTATGGTTTCCATGGCAACAATCTAGATTTAACTCAAGGGAGAATGTCCATATTAAGTGACCGATCGTAAAGTAGGTCTCGAGCTGAAGCTGAATAACTGTAGACTTTCAAATTTTCAGTGAGAAAAAATGAGTAGGAGACACTTTAACTTTAAAGCAACTCATGCCACTGAAGTCGTTCGCAGGTGGTGAAACAACGGTTTCTGAATGTACAGCAATCACAGAAGCCACTGTGCAGTTCACAAACCATTCCAAATTGCCTCTCTAACCAGAGGCCAACACTGTGAAACACAAAACACCCCAGTTTCAACCACAGAGAAATAGAGCAACACCACAACACACCAGCAAAAGACACATATCAGCCAGAATTAAAAAAAAAAAAAAAAACATTCAAAAAGAAGAGGGAAACAACAGCAGCAGCAGTGTCAACTCCATATGACCAAACAACTCCGTACATTTCCAACAGCAACTTTTGAGCCCACCACATTCCTGGACATTACCAACATTAACCCCATAACACAAATTCAGTCTGGACATCGTCTTTATCCACATATCATGTTTTATATTAGCTCCGGACACTACCAACAACAAAATTTATGCTAAAAATAGCTCCGGACACCAATAAGAGAAAGCATATGCAAAAATAACTTTATATATATGAGGCATGTTATTAAAGAAGATATTTATCCAAAGTAGCAACCTATAGATATAACTGTACTTCAATACAAATGGCAATAAATAGACTACAATAATAACTCAATTTAAACAGTAACCCATACCTATCAAAAATAAGAAACAAATATTTGCATAATAAGCATCAAAATAAAAAAACAGTAAAGACTATTATTAAAAAGTATAGTAAACAGTGATAAAATCTTACCTGTTGTTCCGGTTATCAATTGCCCGACCTTATGTGTCATTAGTATGTTTAGAACAAACAAACTGGATTTCCATTATGAATAGAAGCATATAAGAGCAGTTATTTTTATTTTCTTAGCTTCTTCTTGTGGTCATGGGTTTTCCAAGTTTCATTTTTGGCTAATCTCTTCAAGTTAGCATTAGCCCAATCCATTTATTTTATGTTGTCCAAAAGTTTGTTAGATTTAACAAAAATAAGAGCACTGTCCAGATCTTCAAATAATTTGGATGTATCCTGGTAAAATATTTTAATCCTTGCAGGAAACAACAGGTGAGATTTTATTTGATTTTTTTAAGTTCTCTTATCAAAGGTAGGAAAATGTTTCTTTTTGCAATTACCACAGGAGAATAATTATTACCAAAACAAACTAAATTATCTTTGATTTTTATTGGAGATTTTGCCCATGCTGTCTTTAAAACAATTTTCTTATGTGAGGAAAGGAATTTTACAATCACAGATCTTGCAGAATTACTTTTTTTTTTTTTGATGAAATCAAAAAGATGTGTGCTCTTTCAATACCATATAAAAGAGCTTCAGGTAATTCTAGTATTTCAGGGATCCTTGTAGACAAGAACGTTTCCATATTACCTCCTTCGATTTTTTCTGGCAAGCCAAAGATTCCAATATTATTACAATGTAACCTGTTTTCTATATCATCTATTTTAGACAAAAGGTGAGTATTTTGCTTTAAAAGGAATTCAGTATTATGCTCACCTTCCTAGAGCATATAATCCATAACATTTAGGGCTGTTTCCATACCTGAAATCTGTTCTTTCTGTTGATTTAAATATTCATGTATAATGTTTAGTACAGCTCTCCTTAAAACTATCCAATTTTAGGTCCATTTTATCTATTTTACTAGTTAGTTCTTGAATGTTAAGTAACAAAGATTGTAATTCCTTTTTGAAAGTTATATCCTGGTGAGAAGATTTGTTGAACCTCATCTTGTTGACTGGAGTAGTTCAGAATATCTCTGATGTTTTTTGACAGGAAAAAATAAAATAATCAAAAAGATTTTTATACTATCCTTGTATAAGGTATACAGTATTCTTTTATAAAGAAAATCCAGATTTCTGTTAGATATATTTTAAAAATCCTGTCAGAGAAAATTGGGATAGACAGAGCTGAAGAGAAGTGCTGTTACTCTGAGTGCATCTTGGCCACACACCCCATTCTTCATTTAGACTTCTGATTTTTTGCAGTTTTAACAGTTCATCTGAATAGCTATTTAAAGTTTCTTCTGTTTTTCCAGTCTTTTATTATTTTGGGTTGTATACTTTAATGTTTCATTTATTTTAACTGACTCTGAGCACATTTGAATTATTTTTCCAATCAATTATGGGAAGCCATCTCTTGTACCAAAGCTGGAGCTTGAACTGCTTTTTGCTGAACAGCTGCAGGTTTCTTCCCACCCAATGTTGTCTATTCATTTTTTTTAGTTGATTTTCTTTAGGCTATCTAGGTTTCTTTTTTGCTGGCATCCAGGCAGTGTACTTTCTAGCCAGTATCTGAATTTTACAAAAACAGACATAATTACTGGCCCTTATCTATCAGTTTCTTTTTTCAGACAGGGAGAGATGAAATTAAGCTGTTGATTAGTAAGCAGCCATGCTGGAAAGCTTATGTTTGCCTACATCTCAAGTGAAAACTCAGCAAAGGTGTTAAAAAAATAATTTCTGTTTGAGTATAAAAGTTTTTACTGTAACAGATATTCTAATATAAAATCAGGTGGAGGTGTTATGACAGAAGTTATAGATTGTTATGAGACATATGATTATTACATGCTCAGTGATAATGCCAATACTGTCGATTGCATAACTGTGACAATGAAAATAACCATGGGATATATAAAAATTTTTGGAGAGTATAAACCACCAAAGTCAAGTGATGATGATATGCCAGAAATCATTTATTTGCTGCATGAAACACAGGTGGGAAATATAAAAGTGGCTGGTGATTTACATTTACCAGAAACAGACTGGAATATTGTTGATTCAACAACATTAGCAAGGAAATTATTTGTATGTGCTCAGGAACAACAATTGCTTCAGATTGTAAAAAAGCCAACCAGGGAATGGAACATACTAGACATTGTTTGTGTTCCTAAGGAAATCATTGTTACTTCATGTCAAGTTTTGCCACCATTGATGTACTGTGACCATAGGGTTATAAAGCTTAAACTGTTGCTAGATAATTCTATCAAACTGAAATCTAAACTAATGCACTGAAGGTTAATTACAGATTATATTGAAGCAAAGCAGTCAATATGTGAAATTAACTGGACTGGTGCCTTCAGGTGAAAAACTGCAGATGAAAGTTAGCACATTTTGAAAGAGAAGTAGTTTAAATGCAAAAAAATAGAAAAATGTTTAATATCAGGATCTTGGAACACAAGGTCAGGAGGATATATTTCCATATGAACACGATACTTGATTAAGGTGAAAGACAACAAATATAAGAAATGGAAAAGAGGTTGAACTAAAACTTTGAAAACTGAAACAAACTGGACAAACTAATTAAACACACAGAGTGAGACAAGATCAAGATATTGAGCATAATAGGAACCCATTTTCTAGATGCATAAGATGTGGTAGGAGTAAAGACATACACATTGATAAAGTGTGTGTAGGTTCTAAAATGTATTTTCAAATGCAACAGATAATAAATATATTTCGAAAATATTACACAAAGCAGTTTGGATCCACAAAGGGGTGATACATTGTTCTAGCAATGCCCAGGTAACTGCAGATGCTGAAATTAAATTAGATTATTTTGAGAAACATTTATGTAAACTGGGGTCAAACAAAGCACAGGGAGGAGATGGAATGAGTAATGAGTTGAGAATACTCCAGGATGAACTTATAGTGCCATTATATCTGTTACTCACTGGGTCATTTAAATATGAAAGACTCCTAAAGAGTTTGAAAGAAGCACTTGTTAAACCTATTTTTAAGGGGAAAGGAGACTAGAACAAACCATAGTCATTTAGACACATACACTTACTTTCATGTTGTGGAAAAATAATGGAGAAAGTTATTTTGGTTAAATAACTGTCTGAACTGGAAAATTTGGGGCTTAAAACCATAAATCAACTTGCATATGTTGAAACTAGACCTACAACCACCTGTAACATGATCTGTAACGCTATAAATGAAAAATGATGCTGTGATATAATTTAGAATAGACTTAACTTCAACAATTGATGGATCATATATAAACACTGATAAATCAGAACAACTATGTTTTGTTGTACTCTTAATAAGAAGGCTAGCTGTATGGCTTACAAATAGGATATGGCAAATATAATAATTTGACAGGTGAAATTCTAGGTTGCAGTCAGAGTGCCCCATGGGGCTCTATTATAGGCTGCACTTGTTTAGCTTGTATCTTTTAGATATATCTTTTTCAGCTGATATGTTCTATAGTCTTTATGCAGATGCAAATGAGTAAAATAATTACTTGTATTACAGATAGGACATGTCTGCAAATTAACTTGACTAAATTGACCAGTTGGGCACGAGAGAGTAATATGCTGATAAATATATCAAAACTAAGTATATGAGATTTTAGAGACATAGATTGAAAGGTAAAAACTGTTGAGTCTTTTAAGAACCGATGTATATGAGTAGATCCAGCTTTGAATTTTTCTAATCATATTCACCAATTGGTTAATGATAGTTATGGAACTATGGGTTATATAAAAAGATTTATAAAGTCTAGGAAATCAGAAATGATGAATTCATTGTTTGTTAGTTACATTATAGTGGAACTTGATACGGAATAGCAGTATGGAAAACTTATATAAAAACAAGCATGAGTAAACTGGAAAGAATACAGTGGAAATATACCAAGGGAATCCATGGATGTGAAAACATAAGTTATTATAAAAGTCTAAAATATCTGAACTTGTACAGTGTGTCATATAGATATTTAAGAGAAGGCCTTATTCAAGCATTTAGAGACAACTACCTCTGTGAATGTTTGGGGTTATGAAAAAGTAGTAGATAAGTAGATAATCATTAGACAGCCCATGTAGAAAATTATGTAGGAATGAGAAGTGCACTCATTGCTTCTCTGAGAGAGCAGCTGATGCACGAAATCAACTTACAAAATTACATTTAAGCATGCATTAGTTTAGGCATTTTTAATAAGCCTGGACACATCATGGGAACAACTATGTTGGTATATTAGCAGGCTAAAAGGGCATCAGTTCCTGTGCTTGACATATTTCTATGTAAGCATGTTCAGTGGCTTTGCATATTAGGTTGGCAAATCTATAATTATGAAAGTCTGTAGAGGAGCCACCATTGTATAAAGGAGTCTGTTCTCCAAGTATGAAGGACAATCCCTGCAGATAGACTGAGGCTGAACAGTTTAGGTAGAGGCATAGATTGTGTATATCTAGCACTGGTGAGAATACAGCCTGATATGATTTCTGGTCCCATAGAAACATTATTTTAAGAATTTGGCACTGATTTGAAGACTTTTCCAAAGATTTTTCAAGAAAAAGTAAATTTTCATGGCTAGTGGGTGTAGTAATTTGGGTAAGTGAGATAAAATTAATACCGAATTTGACTGATAATATAATTCCTATATCTCTAGGATTGGAATGTGTGATTTTATTATGGATCCGCTTGGTGCATTGCTGAATATTGTTCATTGATTTCCTGACAAAACTAAATGTTTTGCATTTTCTAATAGTGCTATTAAGTTCCTTGCTGGCATGCTTCACTTTGACCTTGAGGTAGGAGAAGCAGGGTTTCTAACATCTTTTTATTATTTTCCTTCCTTTGTTATAGAGTTTATAAATATCAGATTTTCACCAGGGAGGTTTATTCCTGAAACAATTATTATGTTTAGGGAAGACTGGCAAAGGCTTTTCAGTGCAGCTGTTTACATGCTGGTAAAACTTAGAGATAAATATGACTGCCCTCTCAGCTGAATCCATTTGTGGGGGATTGCTGGGAATTTTCTATATGCCTTTTACAAGCTGAAGAAGGTTTGCCCTGAAGAAGTCCCTTTAATGGTCACATTTTGATTATGTGGTGATGATATTAAACCCAACACAGAAAGTAACTTCTCTGTGGTCATATTTAACCAGGGATGAGGAAATGTATGATGGGTTATAGGCAAGGGCTGTGTTGGTAAGGACTACGTCAAGGATATTAGAGGCTCTAGTGGGTAGTTTCCTATTTGCTGCAATGCATTGGTATTAAAAAGAAACACTAAACATATCAACATTAGAGGTGTATATGTGCCAGTCAATTATTAGATAATTGAAGTCCCCCAGCAAGAAGGTGTGTTGTTTGATATCTAATCTTTCAATACTGTTAAGATTGCTTCTTTGATGGCAATGAAATAGTACTTGAATTTATTAAGGGTGACTTGGATCTCTAGGACATACAAGGTGATGGTGTTTCTGACAAATACAGATACTCCCAGTCCCTTGTAGGGCCTGAAGTTATGATAGCTGCTTAACTCTGGTGCAGAGGAATTGTAGTCACTGCATTGAAAGTGTGTCTCAGAAAGTACACAGATATGGATTTGTTCAAGTTGTAGGGGGGGCCTCAAGTTCTGCCATCTTTCTGTTGAGACTGCTAGATTTGAGTAGTGCAATGATGATGTCAGAATATGAATGTGAGTTTCCTATGTAGGGAAGCTCTGCCATTGTTTTCTGTTCTTGGACTCTTATCTGTTTTGCTTTACATTTTTTTTATTTATTTATTTTGGTTTCTAAGTAAGTTATTGCAGCAAGTTAGAAAGTATTTATTTGCTCTGACTGCAGAAAAAGTAAGTCTAAGTGACCCAAGGGAAGATCTAGGATGTAGGATTTATTTAAGGACAAAAAAAAATTGACTTGTTTGTCGCTGCCACTGATCTGTAATGAATGTTGTAAGATTATTGTTTCCACTTATGTTCAGTGCTAATGGCATGTGTAGCAGTAGTATAATTCTATCACAGAGTCACTTGTTGGTTAACTCTATATAGACATCAGCATCAGTTATATTATAGAACTAGATGAGAAGATTGGCATATACTCTCATTTTTGGCAGCTTACACCATAACTATGCTACAGGTGCTCTGGATTTAACTAGCTTGTAGGAAAGACTGGAGTGATTGGCCACTGCCAACTCCTTCATACTGTGATGATCAAGATGATTTACATGAGGAGACACCTAGCACTAGACATTACACCCAGTAGACCCTGAGCCCTGTTGTGCCTGAACTATCAAAGTGCAGTCACACTAGAAGCTGAGTAAAACATGGTATGCAGGAGACAGCAATAGCAGAGCTTGGAGGAGTTGCTGAGGGAAGAGGACAGTGCTCTGACTGGGAGAGGGTAAGCTACCTCCCAGAACCAGTAAGCTGGCCCACTTCCTAACACAAAATTCTCACTGGGGAATGGAGAGACAATGAGGTTTCCCATGTAGGAATGAATGAGCCATAGCTCCCTCATCTAGCCTGTAAATACCCAGCTCCCTCATCTAGCCTGTAAATACCCAGCTCCCTCATCTAGCCTGTAAATACCCAGCTCCCTCATCTAGCCTGTAAATACCCAGTTCCCATCCCTCTCTCAAAAAAATAGGCCAATTTCGTGGAGGTAAAGGAGACATGAGCAAGGACATGGGGGGAGGCAAAAAAAAATTAAGGTCAGCCTTAGAAATAGTAGAAAATTCCAGCAGTGTGTTCTCTATTACAGCAAGCAATCATGAAATGTATTATTTCCACCTATAACAGATCACATCAGTAGTAAGGGAAAATATTTTTCTGATCCAGCACAATTTTATCATTGTATTCAACAGTTTCATGTATAATGCTTAACTACTTTATTGATAAAACTCTTTTGTCTACATTTTTTTTACTCTTCTTTTCAGCATAAGCCTTTCAGTAAAGACATCTCAGCTCTTCTGTACCCCATTTCTGTTTTTTTATTTTTTGTTCTGTAACCAACCACTCTTGAACCCTCAACTGTTGTTTTTGTCCAAAGATCTTTAAACTGATTTTTAATATTTCAATATGTTTTACAATATTTTAATCAAATAATACGTAGTACAACTTTTCTGTCTGAAAAAATGACTCTTAAATAAAAGTTTTACGTATGTTTTTCTGTATGTGAGATGCATGCCACAATGGCATGATGAAATCCTGGTAAGACCTGAGTTGTTTGCATTAAATGGCAAATTAAGGTGACTATAGCATTAATCAGCATTGTGACAGTTCATAATGACTTCATAATAGTAGGTGTTCAATGTGCAAGCATCACTTGCCAAATAAAAGATACACATATTAGTCATGCACAGTTTTAATCACAATGGTGTGACACTGAGTACATGTAAATGTTTGTCTTTTGATTTAATATGCAGGAGGTTTATGATTTCATTATTGTAACCAAAAAAAAAATCATCTCAGAACAAGAGAGTGGACACATGGCATGCTATACATAAAATCAATATATTTCCCCTCCCTGGTTAATGTCAACATAATAAGTATATATTTTTAACAATGAGTTCTCTGATGGCAGATCTAAACAATATGCTATCTTATAATCTAAAATAATGAAACATCCTTAAATGCCAAAAGTACTTATTTTGTGACTAGAGCCATAACATTCTTGGTAATGTGGTTAGGTGTATCAGATACAGTCTCATGGAAGGCAGTTTTGATAAAAGCAACAGTGTTACAGTGGCCTATATGACATTACATATATGACTCACACTCTGGCTAGGCTTATAAATGCCCTAGGGCAGATAGCCTAGTATGAACCTATGAACCTATAACCTCAAAAAAAGGCATAGCAAAATTAATTTAAAATGGGTGGCGAAAGCCAAACACACTCTGGCTAGGCTTATAAATGCCCTAGGGCAGATAGCCTAGTATGAACCTATGAACCTATTACAGCCAGTGTTGTGGTACATATTATTGTTCTACTCAAGATTCACCATCATGTCTAATGAAATTTTGTGGTGCTAGTGTTATTATGTTTCTAGCAATCTGACCTTTCCATGACCCCAATAAACTGATAATACATGTTAAAAAGGATTCATCTCCCATCATCAAATCCTACATCAAATATACATAAAGAATAAAAAACAGTGATTGCAGATGTGGTTCATAAAGACTTTGAACAATGGACAGATCTTATCTTGCACAACACAGAAGCCTTAGCCTGGAATGTTTCAGCATCATGCTACACCTTTCCAGTTCAGTGATTGCTCTACCACTTAACCACTGAGGGATTTCTCTTCACAGGGATCTCAGCATGGAGATCAGTCTCACATGAAAAGCTGTATGTTAATGTAGACATCTATGGCAATGACTAATACTAATTAGTCAGGTACTCTCCACAAGAAGTGTCTGCAGCTTCTAATTTGCTTGACCAAGTAAAATTTTACTCTTGAAAGAAAAAAGTCAACTGCCATAAAAACACAGTCACCCACTCACTTTTATAAAAATACTCGCAGTGCAGTTAAGTTCAGAAAAGATGTAGGGTTGAGGGATTTTAACATATGAACACACATGCGCACATGTGTGCCATAGGTTAAATCCCCAATCTCTGTTTTTCTGCTGCCTCCCATGAAATAATGCTAGTCATGTAATTATTTTATCAGTTCTGCTAGTACTGAAAACATTCAATATTATGAACATTTTAATCATTCTCATATGCATATGCACTTCCTGACGCTCTCTGTGGAAAATCTGCTTGAGATGGGTATTTTGACGCATTCTAGCAATCGCATTATGTACTCTGACAACACACTTATTCTTAGTAAAACAGATAAAGTATGCAAGCAGTCTAAATACGCTTTAATGCTGGAGGCAAAACTCTCATACAACCAAACCTAATCCTATAGTGGTTGTCAGTGACACTTGCACCACACCTACTGCAAATGGTAAAGATCCTAAAAATAAAACTATTTATGCTAAGGCACTTAGAGGTAACCTTTCTATAACACTAAGACCTCATGCACAGCACAGTCAAAAAAACAATCCTCAGCCATCAAGTAAAACACTCCATTAAAACACCACCCCAGCTACACATAGTAACACTGTATCCAATGCCTCCCCTGCTAAGCCCTTAAAGCAAGCCAGTGTACAACCAAATTTCCTGGTCATTGGTGATTATATAGTGAGGCACACCAATATCCGCCTCACCAGACTGAGTAAGGAGAGGGTCATGGTTAGCTTCCTTTCTGGGGCTAGCCCTCAAATCATACAGGATCTTTCTCATTGAACCACAGGTACTAGTATGACTCTGTCATGCTCCATGTGAGTATTAATAACCTGAGATGTATGAAGCATGACATGATGGAGCTCTAGTATGACTCTGTCATGCTCCATGTGAGTATTAATAACCTGAGATGTATGAAGCATGACATGATGGAGCTCTAGTATGACTCTATCATGCTCCATGTGAGTATTAATAACCTGAGATGTATGAAGCATGACATGATGGAGCTTTAGTATGACTCTATCATGCTCCATGTGAGTATTAATAACCTGAGATGTATGAAGCATGACATGATGGAGCTCTAGTATGACTCTGTCATGCTCCATGTGAGTACTAATAACCTGAGATGTCTGAAGCATGACATGATGGAGCTCACTGGTTATGTGCCTCAGGCAGGTATGAGCCTAGCACTGAACAGCATACTACCTTATCTAAGAGTGATGCCATGTTACCAGCAGATAATAATTGATTTTAAGAACTGGCTTAGCTTCTGGTGTCACTCCAAGGTGGTACAATATTTGACAGCCTGGGAGGAAATGGTTGAAATACCATGCTGCTTAGATATTGACAAAGCCCTTTTCCACCCTTATAGTGGCTTTTTAGGCAATGCTAAACTAATAAACCTCCTGACTTATCTAAGCCTACAAAGGAATATCAGAAGGTGGTACTGCTCAATGCTAGAAATTATAACAAGAAACTCTGCTCCCAACAAGCCTTCCTCTCCCTGGAGTGTAGACATCAGTGTAGTAACAGAGACATGGTTTAAAGTTATAGAGAGTACCCAGGCAGTGCAAGGTTGTAATGCCTTTCACACCTTTAGACCAGCTACCGTACATGAGGGAACTAAAGGTGGAGGAGTCTGTCTATATTAAAAACAACCTCACATCCAGACTAGTTAAACTGTATGACTCACTGGAACTCAAACATGTGCAACTCACCATAAACAGAGTGTCGTACCATATCCTTGCAACATTTTTTAATTTCTCCAAGTCTTTTGGGTTTATAATCTCATGACAGGAATGGACCCCATTCCTGTGTCAAAGTATGATTAAAGTTGATGAAATCAGTATTTTTTCAATCTTTGATGTTAGCCAGAAGTGCTTTTTGTAGCACCTGCAGTGTGGCCAGTAATGGCTTCTCCTGCAATTCCTATGTAGTTACATGTAGCAGTAACATATCAAAGTAGGACTGTAAATTATTTTTTATAAGACCAGTTGCTCCTACTACTATTGAAACTGTCTGGGTATCCTTTTTCCATATTGCCCTCATTTCTGCCTGTAAATCCTGGTATTTTATGACTTTGTGTCTCTCTGTGCATAAAATACGATAATCACTGGGTGTAGATATTTCAATGATCACTGCTACTTTTGTTTTCTTTTTATGGACTGCTATATCTGGTATTCTCGCATCTATTTTTTGAACTGTTGGCAATGCAAGCTATAGGTCCCCCTCCATGTCAAAGGAAACCTATACTACCTATCTTATTGTATTAGAGTCCCTCACTGTTCAACCCAATATGATGTTTGTGGGGATATCAACTACACCTCTGTAGATTGGGGATCCTATATCACTTGTAGGGTCACAGGACCATACTAGGTTATTGGCCCAGAGGCCCTTATATGCCTAGCCAAGAATTTCACCCATGTTCCCACAAAGTCAGCACCTGTTTCCACTGTCCAGCAGGAACACAGGTGGGATCTCAGGGGTTTATTTTCTGTTTCCCATCCAGTCATCCAGGTTCCTCTTAAAGAGGTCTAGTGAGGTACTCTGCTTGACATGGAGAGGTATTCTATTCCACAGATGAGGGAGTCTTTGTGACACAAATCTATCCCACCAACAAGTTCTGTTAATGTCACAGACCAGGCTGAGGCAATTCCTAAACTTTCTTAATGCCAGCATTCTGGAACAGTTGGTCCATTCCCCTACCAGGGGTACAAACATCCTTGACCTTGTACTCATAAACATGGAGGAGGGATGTTCTTCAACAGATTGTATTTATTTATTTATTTATTTTATTTTACATTTGTTGACTGAAGTGTCCAACTGAGCTGAAGCCCATTTTCAGTGGAGGCCCGGGAAGAAAGACTCCAGAACATACAAAAATTACTGAAGTGTTATTTAATTAGTTACAAATCAACATACAGTAGTTTCCAGTATTATACATACTATTAACAAAAATATGAAGCATTCGAAGCACAGATGATTTTAGTTTCAAATAGTTGGCTAATCTAAAGTACAATAAGTAGACTAAAGGAAAAATTTTGAGAGTTACATAGAAGGAATGGGAATGTATTACATAAACAGGACTAGGTTGATTGGTTATGGTCAAGGAGGGTGCAAGCAGTGGCAGGTCCAGTGTTTTTTAAAGTAGTCTTTGGTGGCTAGCTTAAACTGTTTGGGGTGTGTGAGGTTCTTGATTTCTACTGGGAGTTTGTTCCATGCAATAGAGGGATGGTAGCTGTATAAGTTGCACCCTGTCTTTGATTTAGGTTTGTAAACAGTTAGTAGGTCTTGATTTGTGCTTCAGAGATGTCTGATAGGGGAATAGAGGGAGATGAGGGATGATAGTCCTGGGCAGAAAGTAGGCTGATATAGAACGGTGTGTATGATTTGGAGCTGAGATTGGAGAAAGAGGTGTGGAATTTTGAGCCAGTTCAGATATTTTAGGGAGAGGCAGTGGTGGGATTTATATGTTTGTTGAGCTGCAAATCTAGCTATCTTGTTATATGTTGATTCTAGTATGGTGAGTAGGGAGGAGTTCAGATTAGTGAGTATTTTGGAGCAGTAAGTTAAGCAAGGTAGAAGGTAGGCATGAGAAAGAGTAACCCTAGCTTCAGGGGTGAGGAATTTGTTATTTCTGTACAGAAGTCCTAGGTTCTGATGGGTTTTTTGATGCAATTGTTAATTGTATATCAAATTTGAGTTGATCATCAATGGTAATGCCAAGTAGTTTTGTGCTAGATTCACCTTCTATAGGGGCATTGTTTAGGGATGTTATGGAGAAGGAAGGCTTGATGTGGTTAACAGATTTAGGAAGAAAGTGTAGCAATTTTGTTTTTTAAGGGTTGAGGATGAGTTGGTTATTTCTGAGCCATGTCTCTATTGAGTTAAAGGATGTCTGGGTAGTAGTTAGGAGTTCAGAGTGTGGGTTAGCAATAGTGATGACTGTAGAGTCATCTGCATATTAGACAATGATAAACTGAGGACAAGAGGAGTGAAGTGAGTTGATGAGGATATTAAAAAGTAGCGGCCTAAGTATTGATCCTTGGGGGACACCTGTTCTTACTGGAAGAGGGGTAGATAGGCAGCAGTCTGTGAGATGGGACTTAACACTATCAGTGAGATAGCTTGAGCACCAAGTGATAGTGCCAGGGGAGAAGTTAAGGTCTATGAGTTTGTTATGTAGCATAGGGTGAGACACAGTGTCAAAAGCCTTTGATAGGTCAAAGAATAGGCAAGACATGAGTTTATGATCATCTTTGGCTAGAAAGATAGTATTGAGAAAGGATAGTAGAGCTGTGGTGGTGCTATTCGTAGGATGGAAACCATGCTGAGTTGGAGTGAGCAGGTTTCCCTGAATGAGATAATGCATAACTTATGTATGCATTTCCCAAGGACATTTGAGAGAGGAGAGAGGATAGCGATTGATCTGAAGTTAGAGATCTATGTGGAGTGTAGAATTGTTTCTAGATAGATGGAACTTTAGATTCAGAGATGGAGCAATTTATTAGGATAGCTACAGGTATAGCAAGGGAGTGTGCAGCAGTTTGGAGAAAATATGAAGGGATATTGTCTGCAGATACTGAGCATGGTTTGAGTTTAGAGAGTAGAGTTCTGATGTAGTTAATGGAGACAGGTTTTAAAGTAAAGAAGTTTTCAGTGTTAGAAGTTGGGGGGGTTGAAGGAAGTTATGAATATTGCTGTTTGAGGGCTTGGTGTTAAACAGTTTGGAAATGGATTCAATGAAGTAGGTGTTGAAACTATTGGCAGGCTCTTCAGCTGACTTGTCAGCACGTGGGTTTGGTGAGGTTGGGTTGCCAGGATGTAGTATCTGGTTTATAGCATTCCAGAATTTCTTTAGATCAGATTTTAATGTTGTCAGATATGACCATAAGGCAGTATTGCTTGAAATAAAATGAAATCCAGGGATCCAGTGAAACTAAAAAGCTTAAAGAACTTTTCCAAAGCTAACCTCCCTCTACTATGTAACACCTTGGCTAAATTACAACCCCCCAAACCCAGTAAACACCATACCATATGCTGAGCTATTTACAAAATCCCTGTACAGCCATATTGATGGCTGCATAGTGCAGGCTGTGCCCACTCATATTAAGAATAAGACAAATTCAAAAGAGAAGCCACCCTGGTGGAATCACAATATAAATTGTTTATACAAAAAAAGATAAAAAATCTTTGCAAAGTGTAGAAGGAAGAAAGCACAACATACTAAACACCAACTGACCAATCCTAACAAGCAGATACAAGGGATTATTAATACTGTAAAGGCTAAATTTGAAGAAAAAAATAACTTCTCAGGCAAAGAACAACCACAAAGCTTTCTATACCAGTGTCTTTAACCTCAGAGGAAATACACAACAATGTGCAGAACTTATTGTAAATGGCATGACCCACACTGAACCTGAGGCCATTTCCAATCTTTTGTCTGACAGGTTCAGCCCAAATTTCTCCCCCAAATCTCCCTCCCTGATACTCCAAAGGAAATATCGCATACCACAAGGGAACAGGTCTTCAATGCACTTTCCATTGCCAAAAACACTGCATTAATGGGCCCTGATAACATCCTGGGATGATTACTAAATAGCATGAAACATGACCTCTCGAGTCCACTTGAATCACTTATCAACTTGAGCCTACAGTCAAGTTTTTTTGCCCAAGGAATGGAAGATGACTACAGTCATTCCCCTGCACAAAGGAGGTCCAACCACCAATTTGGGTGACTGCAGTCTCGTGTGTCTGACCATCCTCAAATGTAAGGTCATGGAAAGAATCATCATGGACATGATAAATGAGGACATAGAAAATCTGTAAAGGCTGGACCCATCACAGTTCAGCTTTGTTAAAGGAAGGCCATGCCTATTAAATCTGGTGGACATCTTTGAGAGGGTCACCAAAGCAATGGATGAGGGCAAGACTGTGCATACACCTTACCTCAACCTGGCCAAAGCTTTTGATACAATACCCTCTCGGGCATTATAGACAAGCTCACTAAATTAGATATAAACCCTTTTATCACCCCACTGGATAGCCAGCTGGCTCACTGATAGGATCCAGGAAGTCAAAAAAAATTAGACCACCTCCACTACAAGGTCAGTCACTAGCGGAGCCCCGCAGGGTTCATTACCGGGCCTGAAATGATTTGCTATCTGTTTCTCTTTAATGGAATCAAATGCTGATGTTTTATGGCTAACTAAGTTTGCAGATTATTACAAGCTGTGTGTTATCATTGACTACCCTGCAAACACTGGCAATCTTCAAGAAAGACTATTTCTGGATAACAAAGGATGCTAAAGCCATGGTGTTAAACTCAATGCTAAGAAATGCATAATTGTAGTATTTGGAAAGTCAACCATCCCTAATTATCATGTTGATAATACATCCCAAAGAGCTGACTCAGTGGTCAGGGATCTGGGTATGCACAAAGACAGTAGCTCGACCATCAACCACCTTGTTGCCACAGTGGTGAGGAGATCCTTTTATGTTGCACATCTTATAAGTAAGGATATGGCATTCATGTCCAATTATATCATTATCCTACTGTACTGTGCCCTTATCAGGCAGTCCTAGAGTGCAATTCTCCCTTCAGTATGTACCTGATCAGGCATATGTAACAACTAGAACAGCCTCAGAAGTTCCAAAAAATATAAGTTGTAACAAACCTGCGGACTTTAAAGCCATTTCCCTCTACTTGTCTCCTATAGATTGCTGAGTGGTGATCTATGCTGGTCTTATAAGGCATCTGCAAAGCACACATTTATGAATCTCCTGCATATTTGGAAGTCAAACAGTACCAGATAAAGGAGGTCTAGGGACCTGAATTTTGCCTGCGACTTAAAGAGAACATGCTGGAGAGACAGATATGTCTCCCAGAGACTGCCCCTCTTACGGAATGGGCTTCCCATCCATGTGAAGCTGAGTTTGTCTATCACACAATTCAAGCACAACTTAGACTAATGAATGGGGAATAGGAAATTTACACCTGGCCTGGCACCCATGTCACTCATGGGCAGAGGCAGCTTATAAATGTCTGAAACAATTTACACCTGTCCTGGCACCCATGCCACTCAAGGGCAGAGGTAGCTTATAAATGTCTGGCCTTCAATGTCCTATTTGGATACAGGATGTCATTATTCTTGTGAGAAAACTTGACTAGTTTTAAAAAGGCCCCAGGATCATTAGCCTAATAACAATCTATATATATATATATATATATATATATATATATATATATATATATATATATATATATAATAGAGAGAGAGAGAATACAGATAGATACATGAACACATTTTCATACATACGCACATTTGTTAAAAGCTGCAAATATATTCCTAGATTTTATCCTTTAAATAGGTTTAATTATTTTCATAATGCAAACCTTGCTTCACATGTAGCCGTAAAATGGTTGGTGATTGCTGTTTGTTAAAGTGAAAACTACCTTTAGCAATAACTTACTGTTTGTCTATGTATCACGTTTCAGCCTGTGGCCTGCAAGAAGCAAAGCAAGGGTGGGACGAAGCAGGTCAGCTGCCACAGGTTCAGTGTTAGGGGTGCACTCAGCAGTTGGAGAAGTGGCTTTAATGCAGTATCAGCATTCACAATCAATATGTGGAAAATGAAAAAAATGCATTACTTATGGTCCTTTTATATTAAGTGATTTAATAATTCCTCCATTTTTTTTCTTGATATAGCAGATTTAAGAGCATTTGGAATAATTTGTTTGGTATAGAGGATCATTCACTCCACATGACGTGGTAACCAACACAGCAACTGATCATTTAGAGAGCATGTAATCATATGAAAGATTTATTACCAAGTGTATTGGATTCCAATGAAATTGGACTGAGCAATAATGAATATAAGCTGAGCTGGCATTGTTGTGAGAGGGATGGAGAGTGATATCATATGTGGTAGTTTGTCTTTCTGCTTTTCCCAGTTAGGGGCTGCCACAGCGGAACTCCGGCCCGCTAATAATTGGCAGTAGGTTTTTACGGTGCGGAGTTGCCAACTCGACGCCCAACCTTCAACGAAGGCACACCCATTCACGCATGCCTTTTGGAATGTCACTAGACTGCGGGGAGGACATGCAGACTCCACACACAAGGCACTCCCTGCACACCAGCCGAGAATCGAATGGGAGAACCTCTTGCTGTGAGGCAACAACGCTACCACTGCACCACTGCGGATCGATATCATATGTGGTGGTCCTGTCCTAAA
Source organism: Protopterus annectens (assembly GCF_019279795.1). Taxonomy (NCBI): domain Eukaryota; kingdom Metazoa; phylum Chordata; order Ceratodontiformes; family Protopteridae; genus Protopterus; species Protopterus annectens. Next base: position 222,465,790 of record NC_056743.1, read on the forward strand.
ATCTCCCTATGGTGGGTAAAAACTTTACTTACAGTAAGAAATATTGTCAATAAAAAAGTTAAATCTAGAAATTCTTATGATGTATGGATTCTTTGCAGACTAACAGACTGGCAACAATTTATCTAAACAGTTGGCTTTAGCCAGTATGGCTACAAAGAAGATTTTCTAGAATACTGGATTTAGATTATCCAAGAGAAGTTTGAATAGCCAACTGGTAAATGGTGGTTTATATTTTATTATTATATGAAATTTGAAAAAAAAGAGTTATGAAATTAAAATGTATAATATAGCACTGATTAAGGTGTTTTATTCCTCCTCCTCCAGTTGATGTATTGTGGAAGGATTTGGGTTGACCTCATTAATTACCCACCTAATTAATATTGAATTTGATGTTAACCAAAGTTAAATGAATTGATCTTAAGGTAATATATTTGTATTTTGAAATAAAGAAAGGATTTAAAAAAAATAAATCCATATACAGTAATTGCTGTTGTCAAGAATGAAGCAATGTTTGATTGTATTTCTTGTGATCAGTTTGCTAGAGTTTAACACAGAATTGTTTATTTATTTTATTTTACATTTGTTTACTGGGAAAGTCCGACTTGACACAGGTCCATTTTCAGCGGTGGCCTAGGGAGAAAAACTCTACAATACAATACAGTACATGAGAGAAGAAAATAGAACATACTTATAGCAAACATACACAATATGTTAGAGATAAACAGTTCTTATAGTAGGCAATAATTGAGGTACATAATAAACTTAAAACATCATTTGTATTATTTTTACAGTTATAAGTTATGTCAAGTAAATATCAACAGGTTCACAAGCTTTTAGGGGAACTCTTTATGCTTAGCTGTACACAGAAACATTCTCTTGGTTTGGTTTAGCCAGGTGAGTGGCAGGAACATAGCCAGTCACTTAAATTGTGGGTTTTCATGAGTTTTTTTAAATGAATAAAGGAGGTGGTAGAAGTTATTTAGCTTGGTAGTGTGTTCCGGGTTTTAGCAATGGTGCTGGCAAAGAGGGATTTACCAGCATTATTTCTATGTTGGATGACAGCTATGAGGTTCTGGTTACTAGATATTAAGGTTCTAGCGGGAATGTGGGGCTGAATTAGATGCTGAAGTGCTGGGGTTTTCTCAGGAAGGTAGTACAGTTTGTGTGCTATAGAGACTTGATTGAGTAGAAGTATATGAGGCAATTCAAGAAAGTTGAGCTGCTTAAGGGATAGACAGTAGTGGGACCTATATGAGGCTTCAGTAGCAAACTTGGCAATCTTGTTGTAGCAAGATTCAATTTTATTTAGATTGGTTTGGCAGAGATTAGTCAAGATGGGAGAGGCATAGAGGAGGGTGGATAGAAGATGTCTCCTTGCGATGGTTGCTTTGGTGTGTTTAGTCATAAACTGTTTGTTCCTGTAGAGGAGTCCAAGTTTTTCATTAACTTCCTTGATGGTTTGTGCTATGTGGATGTCGAACCTCTGGTTATTGTCTATTTCTACACCTAGCAGTTTAGTGTGTGTGGTTGGACTAATTTGAATGTTTTCTTTAGAGTAGATGGTGAAATAACTATTTAGAGGAGGAAATCTACCTGGGCTGAAAATAGTTTGTTTTTTGGGGGGATTAAGAAGTTTGATGTTAGTGAACCAAGTTTCGGCTAAGGTGAAGTTATTTTGGGTTAGGGTTTGTAGTTCACTTAGGGTGGGGGCAGCACATATAATGGTGGTGTCATATGTGTATTGTACTACTGAGGCAGTGGGTGAGGATGAAGAGATCTTGTTAGTAAATAAAGAGAACAGCAAAGGGCCAAAAATAGCTCCTTGAGGGACTCCTATGGTAACTGGTAACAGGGGGACAGTTGTGCCTGCCATAGGACTGCTTGCTGACTGCTAGATAAGTAGCTGTTGAACCATGATATAGAGGGGGGACTTATATTTAGGGTAGATAGAGTTTCAAGAAGCATACTGTGATTTGCATGTCAAAGGCTTTTGATAAGTCTAAGAATATGGAAGAAACAAATAGACCCTTGTTTCTATGGTGGTTAACTATGTTGGTGAATGATAGTAGTGCTGTCGTGGTGCTATGGGAAGGTCCAAAGCCATGCTGGGATATGGAGAGTAGGTTGTTATTTTGGAGGTACTGCATTAGTTAATTATGAACAACTCTTTCTAATATTTTGGATAAAGGTGATAGGATTGCTATTGGGCGATAGTTGGTGGGCTCTAAGGAGTTACCTCCTTTGTGGAATAATATGTGATGTTTTCCATGAGGTGGAAACTTTGCATTCTAATATAGATCTATTTATGAGAACAGAGACAGGATAGGCTATAGCTTCAGCTGATATCTAACAGAAGTCTCCTGGTAGCATATCAGCTGCTAGAGTGGTTGGTTTAAGTTTCCTAAGGAGTTTAGAAATTGCCTTGGTGGACACAGAGTGAAAGTGAAAACTGGGGGTATTGTTTTGTATATTGGGGTAGGTTGGTGCAGTTATTGGTGTGGGGCTGCTAATGCTATTTTGGGCATTGGAAAAAGGTGTGGACTGTTTTGATAAAGAATTTGTTAAATTGAGTGGAAATGTTTTCATTGTTATTTAGTAGCACAGGGGTTGGAGTAGTGGACTTTCCTGGGTGTAGTATACCATTTATTGTGGCCCAAACATTGTGGGGGTTGTAAGAATATTTTTCTTTTATATTTTTATAGTAGCTAGATTTGTCTAGTTTGATTTGTTTTTTGGCTTTGTTACGGAGCTCTAGATAGTTTTGTCTCAAAGTAGTGGTTTTGTTTTTTTGATACTGAAGCCAGGCCTTGTCCATTTCTTTCATTATAGTTTTACTATCCTTTCTTAGCCATTGGGCATAGTTAGTTTTTATTCTAATGGTTCTGGGGGGTGCATGATGATTTAAGATTTTTATGACGGTTGTGTTAAAATATTTGACGGCTTTGTCTAGAGAACGTTAGGGGAGTCCACTTGCAGCGTTTTAGTGCATTGATCGAAGTCAGTAGCTATAAAAGTCTTTTTGTTTCAAACTACTCTGAGGATAGGTTGGCTGATGGTTTGGGATCTGTTCCTAATTAGGTAGGTTGGATGATGGTCACTTAGGGTATCTGGAAGACAGCCAGATTGCTGTGCAAGAGTGGGGTCAGATACCATGATCCAGTCTAAGATGGACTGACGTTTGGATGTTTTGTCAATTCTGGTGGGGGTGGTTATAGTATGGGTAAACCTGTGGAGGATAATAAAGGTAGGGGGATTATGACTGAAGCAGTTAAGCCAGTCAATAGTGAAGTCCCGTAATAGTATAATTTCATGTGGTAGGGAGCTGGAGATCCAATTAAGCAGGCTTTCCATTACAGTGATGTTATTACCTGGTGGGATATAGTCACCTGCAATAATTATGGGCAGGATTCACAAATCCTCCGTGTAAGAGTTACAAGGCTTACACGGAGGCTGCAGTTAAACGGTGTGATGTCAGCATGTCATGCATATGCATGAGGGCATGCTGAATCACACCTAAGGCTAACACGGTCCATGGAAGACAGTAGGGGGCGTGTCCGTAGGGCGAGCCCTGCAAACAGACACGCCCCCAGAAGAGTAAAAGTCCCGAAAGTAAACCCCCATGACAGAGTCCGTGTAAATGTGAATAAACACAACACAACACATGCCCCCACAGACTATGAACATAAAATGTATAAATGAACAGCTTATATTTTTTCTTATAAGTTGTAAAGATGTTTGCCCATGAGTGCGCCCGTTTGCGCGGGTGTGCCCGTCGCTTAGCCATAGTTAGCAGTCGGTGGAAAAACATATAAGAACTAAATATGTAAAGTAAGCCAAGAAGCAATAGCGTAGCGGTAGAGATGTCGGCTGAAGAGGAGGCAGTCATGGTTCAAGCCCCCACAACATCAATTTTTATTTTTAGCGAAATAAGCACGAAACAAGTCTTTGACATATATGTACATATATAAAATTATATTTTATGTAAAATGTAATGAAATGGGCCATGTATTTTGAAGAAATATGAGATAAAAAAATAAAAAAAAAATGTGAGATGTGCCCATAGCTGAACTACAGTCTAACAAGTTGAGGATATCTGCCTGTAGGTGAGCAGTGGTTTAACAGGTGTAAAATGAGTGCCCGTATGTGAGTAGTGGTTTAACAGGTGTAGAAGGAGTGGCTGGGGTTGAGAAGAGTTCCAACATGCTGAAACTGTGTGCCCGTAGCTGAGCTGAGCGTAATATGCGTGCTGACAGCCAAACGGCGCGTAAGCCAGCGTGCCCCATTTGCGTGGAGCTGCACACGGTGCCAACAAGCTAACCGACGGGCAACGTTGAGCAAGCTGTATCAAAACTGCCTTTACACAGACACACCCCCTAGCCTGTGTAGACAGTCATAAAATATAAAAAGCAATGGCCAGGTTCGAACCCAGGGTACCATGCACCATAGTCAAAGTACTGAACCACTAAGCCATGACAGTTGCACTTAGAAATGCAGTAATAGTATATATATAGGAATGAATAGAGAGAGGAGCATGACAAAGAAGGTTTTGTGAAGCTGATACAATTCCAAAATGGCCAATCACAGATAAGTGTGGGAAAAACGGCATATATAAACCCCATAGGCAGGAATACACAGCATAACCGATTGTAGAATGGACTTGCAGCCAGGATGTCAGGTGTAGGTGAGGGTAGTTGCTTCCGAGCACAGAGGTGGGGTGTTTAGGAGTCCAAATATATGGTTTGGCTCCTTGTCCATAATCATGAGGCCCAACTCATGCAGGGCCAGGTCCTGTGGGGAGCATATAGGGCTGAGGCGTGGACCAGTTGGCTCATGATCTCACCAGTGCCACAGCAATACCAAGGACTGGTGAGCAGGTCCATCACCACCATGCAGACCTGAAGAGATTGAAGCAGGACCAACTGAACCGTTGGATCCAGGAGGCCCAGCAAATGCCCAACGCCCCACTACTGAGTAAGTTACATGTAATTATCTATGTAAGAAATTATACCTATCTGATATTATGGAGATGTGTATTCCAATATTACTTTGTTTATATTACAGCTGCAGGTGTCCGTTCTGCGAACTGTCGAGCCTATGGCGATAGGCTGGTGCGGTTACACCACCAGGCAGGTCAGTAATTCTCTCCCTGTAACTGTAAATAAATATATAAGTTTGACAGTTATCAAAAGAGTGCAGTGTAGTCACTAATTAATAAAATGTGCAAGTAACAGTGTAAGAGGGTTTGCAAGTATTGCTTGAGTACAAAAGTGTGATGCAGCCTGTAATCCAAACATAAAAATGAAACAAGTCTGAAATAAAGATGTCCCACCTGTAATATAATAGTATATAACCTGCAGCAGGCTGAAAAGTATAGCTGCAGAAGCTGAGTAAAACACATGTGTGAAATATATCCCTGTTGAAATACAGAAACATGACAGAAGTGAGACTGTTGGAAAGGATTGTTATAACTACAGGTAAAACATGTCAATAAAGCCTAGAATTAAGTACCATCCTGAATTGTAAAAATAAAACAAGTGAGAGAGTGTGAGAAAGAGGTATGAATCCACCAATAAAGTAGTAATAACTCCTGAATAAAGTATACTGCAGTCAGTACAGAATGAAATTAATGTGACAGGCAGAACCAAACAGTAACATGTGTTGAAAACGGTACTGCAGCTGGAATATGTGTCCCAAAATCTGGATATGTTGCTCTCAGTCTGCAATATGCAGATAGTATGGTTGTCTGAAATACCAAACATCCGCAGGATGATGTAGCTGAACAGAGCCAGATATGAATGTGTATGAATAAAAATGAAATGTATATTGATGTAGCAGTAACATTCCTATCACCAACCTGAAGTAGTTATCACATAGGAAACTGTAGACAGAACTGTAGTGTGCATATATCTGCAGCTAGAAGAAATGTACAGCATATGTATTGGTATTTGAAGTTGTTAATTAAATTTTCTTCACCCTACCCTATAACCACATATAATCCATTCCACGTGAAATTGGTATGTGCAATCACAATTAACACCCCTGGACATTTGTCCTGTTGGTTCATACATATTTGCATGTACGTTGATGCATGTGCCCTGTTCATACATCCAAACCTGATGGCCTGTTGCCATCAATCAACCCCGCATGTTGTTGGATTGTGTATTGCTGTTCAAATTATGCATGTGTTATGCTTGCTGTTCAATGGCTTGAATATATGGGTGTTTGGTTAATGGGAATACTAATGCATGCTGTTACAACTAATTGTGAATGGTATTGTACGTTACTAACCCAAACTGTCATAACATAATGCAAAACATAGGACGACAGGGAAGGTGGGTTCCAGCGGACCCACCTCTCCCTCCTCAGCTGGCGAGTGCACCTGGCAGTCGTGCCCAGGCCGGACCCTCCTCCGGTGGCCCTGTGCCACCTGTGGGTGGAAGCGCTGCAGGGGATGGGGCTCATCCCCCCTCTACAAGTGTGGCCGGAGGAGAACATCCACTCACCCTCCGTAGTGTCCAGACTGTGGTGCGTAGGGAGATACGGCACGCTGTGCTTGGGCCCCTACGCCAGCTTGAGGTACGGGTGGCACAACTCACGGGCATGCCTGCTGCCCGGCCTACACAGCCCCCAGCACAGCCCCATCCTGGGCTGTGAAGGCACAGTGGCAACTGCCCATGGGTAGGGATCTCAGTTCCACTGTTGCCATCTGTGGGCTCATGGGCTCGAGATATCCAAACATCCGTCCCTGTCAATTGTGTAACCCTCCCCCCACATGTGTCATACACCGCTCCTGTATGCGTCTTGTTTGTCTTGTCTGTTAACCTACCCAACCTACCTCCCCAGCTATACTGACTTCCTGTACCTGACATACCATTCTCACCTGAAAAAAAAAAAAAAAGGGCACTCTGTACCCACAAAAAAATTACGCCCCATACATAGCTGCCCATTTTGCACACATGTATGCTGGACATGTAAACTGGCAATTACAATTGGCTGTACAACAAGTATTATTGTTGTCCTTACACCTCTCTCAGGGGTGGAAGGTTTCAAATGTCACACCAAACTACAAACATATGCACAGCTGTTGCTGATGAAGAAATGGGCAGCTATGGGCATTACCTACATCCCTCATGCAAAACCCGAGCTTGTTTCCCTACTGTCCTACCCTCTTTGTGACCCCTTTTTCACCACTTTCCTGTCTCCCCATTTTCATTTCTTTCAAAGAAATTAGCGTGGGTGTGCGCAAGAGTAAGCACTTTTAAGCAGTTGTAAGCAGGTATGCGCTTGTGTGCGCAGAGCTAAATGCCAGTGCGCATGCGTGAGCTCTGCGCAAACCAGCGCTAACTCGCTTACAACTGCTTAAAAGTGCTTTAGTCACTCTGAATGACAAGGCCTGTAGTCTGCTCAAAAGCAAAATAAAATCCCACTGTCAGTCCCGAACCCAGGACCTTGGAAACAGTAGTCTGCATGACTTACCACTAAGCCATGACTGCTATATAAGAACATTGTGCTACAATAAATATATCATGCAATAGTAGGAATGAATGTAAAGGGAATATAGTATGTGTAGTACACAAAGCATGTCATGTATATTTACTGTCAAATGTAGTGGATTTCTATAATAGTAGTGTGTGAACAGAAACAGCCATGCTAGTTGGTAGCTAGTAGGTAATAATGTCACTGTAGCACCTTGCAAGCCACACACATACTCACAGCAGGATAATCACTGCCCATACCCCACAACTTCTTACAGCAAGACATCTGGCCTAAGTAATAAAAAATGTGGAGCAAAGGCCCAAAAACAGGGACACATTTCAAATATTGCTCCGACAAACATAGACAGTTGAGAGAGTAACAATTTTTGCATTATTTTGGATTTTTGGAAGGGTACGAAGTCTGAAACTGAAATGTTTTTCACTTTAGTCGGATTTGAGCCCTGAGTGATTTGCCAGAAAAAGCTGTTTTATGAGATATGGACCAAAATATGAGGCAAAAATGTGGACATCCTGCAAATATCTGTACACTTGAGAGGTATGACACTGCCATATTTGAATAGTTAAGAGCCTAGACATAGCAACAGTGACTGAGTTACAGGGATGCCCCACAGACTCCCTGTGAAATGTACAAACAGTAGGCAGAAAGGTGTTACAACACATGCAATGGTAACTATGAAGTACTGAAAGTATGCACCACTTGCACGGCAGAAATAGTGTAGTAATACATATGCTCATGCTAACCCACAGTCACAACTGCAGAATACCAGACAATTTAATGGGTGTACCCAACTGATATGTACCATTCCATGAGGCAGATAAAAGATGCACCTGAGAGTCTCTGGGGCCTGCTCAGCAGCATACTCAAATACCCTAATAAATGTCAAGGCCCACATCATGGCCAGACCACACTGCATGCAGTAACACCCTATCAGATATAGCAAGCATTCCAAGGTGTGAATGTACATAGAAGATATGAAAGCCACAGCAACACACTATAGTCAAGACACCTAGCAGGCATACAAGTAGTGAATGTAAAGGGCAAATATTGAAGCCATAGCAACAAAGTGCAAGAGCCACTGCTATATACCAGTTACACCACATGTCCCACAGGAAAGCACACACACCCACATTAACAGTAGTAGTAGTCTTAGGTGTCAGTGTACATATACACTTAGTACAGGAAACTGGAGAAATGTTAATCTACAACACAGCCGGAAATATGAGAGAGATACTAACCTTTACACTCTCAGAACAGTGTCCACAGCATACCGGCATGGTCCCTGACCTTAAAATTTGAAAGGGCTATACCTATCTCACATACCTTTTTATAGCACTGTCCTGAAATCACAGTGAGAACTGCAATCAGTACACAACTGGCTGCATGCAATTAGCAAATGCTGGCTAACAATTGGTGCAGAGGCCATCACATGGGCATATGCAGATACCTACAAAAGCATGCTGTACTCCCAGTCCACACATGTAATACTTTCATTGCACCCTCTGGAGGTAGGGAGAGAGAGAGAGAGAGAGAGAGAAAAAAACACAAACAAAACCACTTATTAACAAAACCTACTAGAAAGCTGTCATCTGTCAACTGGAGCAGCAGCAGGACACCAATCCAAAAGGCAATGCAAGCAGCTGTGACAAACACAGCTAATGTAAAGTAATACTTTAAAAGTCTACATACTGTGAACCCTCCATATGTGTCATTGGTCTGTATCTATATGTATATGAAGATGTGCATAGGGCAGGGGACATACAGCAACTATCAGTGAAGGCTGTACATACATATGTATGTGAGGACATCTATGTGCACATATCAATATAGGTTGAATGTAGGTTGTAGTGCAATGTACAATGTAGGTTTCACAGTTATGTATGTTTAGCAGTATGTTAGTGTGCGTATACAGTTTTGTAAACAAACATGTTGATATACCTATCTATCATATGGATACGTATGTCAATATATGTATGTATGTATGTATATATATATATATATATATATATATATATATATATATATATATATATAATATGCATATATGTATACATAGATAGAGAGGGATGTAGGAATACATAGACAGATGTAGATAGATAGAATATGTACAAACATATATATGTAATACACACATACAGATATAGATATATGTAGACACATATACATAGACAGACATATCTGACTATCAACAGATATGACTGTAAATGACTATCTCACACTCCCCCTGTCCCACCCCTCTCTGCCACACCCCCCCTCTCCATATCTATAGCAATATATGTACATCTATATATATATATATATATATATATATATATATGTGTGTGTGTATATGTATACTGACATATAAATATATATATATATATATATATATATATATATATATATATATATATATATATATATATATATATATATATATATATATATATATATATATATATATATATATATATAGACATATATATATATATATATATATATATATATATATATATATATATATATATATATACTTCCATAAATCCTTCCAGCACTCAAAAAGAACAAAGTCAGGGCATAGAATAAGAAGTTTATTCTTCCACAATCTTCCCCAAACCGGTTTCGCCAATCAAAGTGTCATCAGTAAGTACATAGAAGCGTGAACATCACGCTAATATACGGCTATTGACATACGCCCATTTAAAGTAAAACACCTTCTTTGTGAAGTACAATTTAAACATATAAACCATTTTTAAATGGTATATCCTTACCCTAAACTACTACCTATATCTAACCAAATACAAAAATATTTGCAATGATACATGCAAAATGGCCCATACTAAAAAGTATATGTATATCAATAATGATGAACATTTGTGAAACAACACATATACATACGTATACATACATATCCATGCATGCAGATACATACACTTATGAAAAAACATGTAGATACATCTCCAATCCTATCATCATAAGTTAATGCATGTATCATAACTACACATGCATATACAAATACACACACATCTACATGTGCAAAAAAATATATATATATATATATATATATAAATATACATACACATATATACATATACACCCACACATTCAGTACCCACTAAACATAATGCAATAATTAAAAGAATGGTAAATTTCTAATATAAACAAAAATAGAATTAATAGACATGATATTTGGATCACCAATGATCATTCAAACCTGGCTTATAAAGGGCCCCCAAGTTGATAATCCATCTACGTTCCTTATTAGTCAATATATCATGTCTCAATGCCTCTCCATATATCCCTGGATTTAACATATCAATACCCACAAATATAAAATGTGCTGTTGTATGTATCAAGGTGTGTTTAAATAATGCACTTCTGGTGCGTTTGCATTTGATGTCACTTATATGCACGGCTATACGTTGTTTCAAACTACACGAAGTCTGGCCAATATAAAAGGCCCCACATTGGCACACTGCCATATATATAACCCAACTAGTAGTGCATTTAATATGGCATCTAATATCATACACTTTGTTAGTATTAACCGAAGTGAATGAACTAGTTTTTGATATCAATTTGCAGTACTTACAGTAACCACAATACGTACATCCATTCTTGGTCAAAGGATGCCTTTGTTTATAATTAACTCGTTTTTTAAAACTAGAAAAATGTTCTCCCAAGGTCTTACCTCTACGATATCCAAACTCACATTTGTCACTAACAAGTGTAGAAAAAAATGGGTCTCCTTTTAATATATACCAATATTTGGCTATAACTTCCTTAATTCTAAAAGTATTGCTCGCATATGTAGTAATTAATCTCACCTTGTTAAAGCACTCTGTTTTAGTTTTTGGGGTATGTCCTAATAGTTGTGACCTCTCTAGTTGTTTACCTAAAGATGAGGCGTCTTCAACTATCTTCCTGGGGTAACCTCTATGTAGAAATCTTTCCTTAAGTCCTTGTGCTTGTTTATCATATTCTTCACTGTTTGAACAAATACGTTTAACTCTTTGGAACTGGGCTGTGGGTATATTATTTATAACATGTCTAGGGTGGCAACTGGATGCATGTAATAAGGAATTTTTAGAAAATGGTTTTCTATATAAAGTAGTAACTATAGTTCCATCTAATACCTTTGTAACATGTACATCCAGAAAATCCACTGTAAATGCATCTGATTTCCCACTAAATTTGATGCCATGTATGTTATTATTCAGATAAATAACAAAATTTTCCCATTCCTGTTGGGTGCCATGCCAGACAACCCATCAGTCGTCCAAATATCTACGCCACATTATAAGTTGTTCAGAAAAAACAAAATCTAAATTGTAAATGTATTGAGTCTCAAAATAACCCATAAATATGTCAGCATAAACGGGGGCAAATGTAGCCCCCATAGCTGTACCTTTACTTTGTAAATACCAATTGTCATCAAAAATAAATGCATTATGTTCAAGTACTAGTTTAACCAAATTAATCAGAAAGTCCATTTCGGTTTTGGAATAAGTCTTGGCCTGTTGCATCCAATATTGAACTGCCAATATTCCACCTTGATGGGGAATGCTAGTATATAATGATTGTACATCAAGTGTACCCAATTGTGCCCCCACTGGAACCTGTAGATTATCCATCAAGATCAAGAGTTCTTGGGTATCTCGAACCCTTGCCCTCACTAAACTTAATAGAGGCTTAAGTCTATATTCTAAGTAAACAGAAAGAGGTTCAGTAAGTGAACCTCTACCTGCTACTATAGGTCTACCTGGGGGCCTATGTAAAGTTTTATGGATTTTAGGAACCAAGTAGAAATATTGATATCATGGGGAGTCAACCAATAGTTGTTTAAGAAGTTTTTCATCTATTATACCTCGTTTACAAGCCCTAATCAAAAATCCATCTATTGTTTGTTTGAAATCTAAGGTAGGATCCATGGGTAACTTGATATATGATATTACATCATTAAGTTGTCTTAAGGCTTCACAAACATATTCCTTTCGATCCCAAATAACTATGGCACCCCCTTTATCAGCTCCTATAATAACAACATTTTGATTATCCACCAAAGACAGTAATGCATGGCTTTCTGATTTAGAAAGATTGTGGGAAAACTGTTTAAAAATGTGTGTTTGATTAACCTGTAAATCTTGCATGATCATTTGTTCAAATAGTTTAACCACCGTATTATAAGGTGGTTGGAACACTGATTTTCCAAAATAAAATTGTTCACCATCTGACATAATACCAGGCCCTTCTTGTTGGGCAAAGAAATATTTCAAATTTAATTGCCTTGTGAAATGCTTAATATCTTTTATTATATCAAAATGTGATACATAGAAAGAGGGTACATACCCCAGACCTTTATTTAACAATTGCAATTGACTTTCGTCAAAATGACATGATGACAGATTTATTACTAAACTGTTTTCATCATTAACATTAATATCCTCAGATACATTTATAGGCCCTGGATAGAGTGCGTTGCCAGTTGTGTCAAGAACAACTGTTCTATGTCGTTGGTTTCGGTGTTTCCGACCCCCTCTCCATTTCCAACGTAATGCTACTGGTGTTTCTAAATGTAAGAGAGCGTGTCCTATCATTAGATGAGCTGTGACATCTATAACTTCGGGAAATTCTTCCAGCTACTCCAATACTGATACAGAGAATGAAGTAGGGGACATTGACTTACTTAAGTTGCCAGACCCTAAAAGGTCTAACATCCCTTTAGGAGAGGGGATCGGAAACACCGAAACCAACGACATAGAACAGTTGTTCTTGACACAACTGGCAACGCACTCTATCCAGGGCCTATAAATGTATCTGAGGATATTAATGTTAATGATGAAAACAGTTTAGTAATAAATCTGTCATCATGTCATTTTGACGAAAGTCAATTGCAATTGTTAAATAAAGGTCTGGGGTATGTACCCTCTTTCTTTTTTTTCACTAAATATTTTTTTTTTATTATTTCAAATAAGATGTCTTAAACATTACATGAAATAAAGATAAATAACATATTTACAATTCTAAAACATTACTAACTTCAAACCATTATATAACTATTTACATTGGTGTCTATGCAAATAACATTGAAATTCTATATTATATAAAGTTAGAAACATAAGATGATATATCTTCTTCGATATTCTCAAGTATTTCCAGTACTTTCATCCAAGAGTAATATTAAGAAGTAGATCTTTTAGTTCTGTTCTTCACTGTTAATATTTCCATGTGAGCAACTGTTGTTGTTAAAGTCTCAAATTCTTTGAACGTCGGTGAAGCCTCATTTTTCCAGTGTATAGTTATGATTTTACGTGAAATAGCCAATAGTGACCATAGAATTTTAGTGTCTTTTTTGGTACACAGTTTGGAATAGGAGAGTTGAATAAAATTAAAGACTTTGTTAATTGAAAATTATCATTATAAACAGTCTGAAAAAAATAATTAATGGATTTCCAGTACATATTGAGACATATACATTCATAAAAAACATGCTGCCAATCTGCTTTTATCTTGGTATGGCATCTCCAACATTGATCTTCAATAGAATACATTTTGGCTAACCTATGTGGTGTATAGAAACTTCTATGTAGATATCTCCAAGTGAATAATTGCCAGTATTTTGATAATGTAGAAAATTTGGAAGATTTTAGAATATTACTTTTTCTTCTTCAACTGGAGGATGGTTGTTTATTAAAGTATAATAATCCCAGTATGATTTTTCATGGTAGTTTTTGTTTTTAACAATTTTATAGATATTAGACAAATAACCTGTACCCTGATAAGGCTGTTTTGTGATAAGAATAAGGTATTCAATGAGTTTTGGAGCTTCATGTCTAACTGAAGGTTGCATTTGTTCTATTTTATTTATAAGAAAATGCCTTAGATTTTGTAAAACAGCCAATTGTCTTTATTTATATTATAATTATAAATTATCTGTTCCTTTGTTAGAATTTTCCCTTTCTCTATAAGTTGATGCCAAAAGAGTAATGTTTCTTCTTTAAGTATATTTATTTTAGATATTTGGAATGTATCTAAAATATTTGGTGTAAAAGCTATAGGAAAATAAGAAAAATCCAAGAATTAATATTTGGTATTTTGTTTATATATGTTCTGAACACTGAAAGTGTAGAGCTTACATAGTTTGATGGCAATTTATTAATATTATTTCTTTTCCTAAAAATAATCTTTTAACATCCATATGAGGGGTGATGGTATTACTGTTAAGTTGTCTTGTATGTGATTATAATTGATTTCTATGTAAATCTGCTCATGGGCTTGTTTCCATATAGGTGTGTATGAATTATTTAACCATAGTGTTATGTTTTAATAACAGATGAAGTAATATATAAATCAATATCCGGTAAATTAATTCCACCATCTTCCCAATCTGGCAAATGTTTATTTAAGGCTATACGGGTTTATTTGGAAACCATAGAAAATTTAAAATTAGTTTATTGTATCTTTGAATAATATATTTGGGAGGTGGCAATGAAAAATGTTGTATTAAGTATAATATTTTGGGAAATATGTTTATTTAAATAAGATATAATCTGTCTGCTGTTGAAAAGATATATTTATTCCAGTAACCAATTGTTTGTTCTATTTTGTCTAGTATTTTATTATAGTTAAATATTAGAGAATCTGTTAATTCATTGAGTAGATTTATTCCCAGATATACTAATTTACTTTCTGTTACTATATATTTGGAAAATCTTTTGTTTATATTATTTTTTTTTTTTACAATTACAGGGCATAATTTTAGTTTTGTTTTCATTAAATTTTAAGCCTGAAATATTTTGAAATTTATTCATGGAGTTAAATAGAGCATTCAAAGACTCATTTGCATCTGAAAGAGTTAATAGTATGTCATCAGCAAAGAGTTGGATTTTAAGGTTTAACATTTTATTAATACAAATGCCCTTTATGTTATTGTTTGATCTGATTTGATTTGCAAAGGGTTCTATGAGTAATGCAAATAACAATGGTGATAAAGGGCAACCTTGTTTAGTTCCCTTTTTATTGTTATAGGGCCTGATCTATATGATCCCAGTTTAACATATGCAGTAGATTTTTCATATAGTATTTGGATAAGATTATTAAAATTAGAAGGAAAGTTATATTCTTTTAAAACTAGTGAAAGAAAGTTCCAGTTAACCAAATCAAAAGCTTTATTAATATCTAATGAGATTACATTTAAATTTAGGACTTTATGTTTGCTATAATCTATTAATGTTAGTATTCTTTTAATATTATCTGAAGTATTTCTTCCTTTAATAAAACCTGTTTGATCTTTGTGAATTAAGAAAGGAAGAAAGTGTTTGATCCTATCTGTATATAGCCATAAACATCTTGTAGTCTATATTGAGTAATGATATTGGCCTATATGAGGAACACTGTTTTTCATCTTTATCTGGTTTGATAATTGGGGATATCAATGAATATTTCCAAGAGGGTGGTATATTCAAATCTTTATTGGCTATATCATATACTTTTAATAATAAAGATATGGCTTGATTGGGTATTAATTTATACATTTCTGGTAGCATATTGTCTGGGCCAGGTGCTTTATTTGTCTTGAGCTTTTTAATTTGTGATTTTAATTCTGTCATATTGATTGGTTTGTTTATAATGTCTATTTGTTCTTGTGTTAATTTAATATGAATATTGTTTTCTAAGTATTTTTTTATATCCTTAGTAGGTATATCTTGAGTATTTATGGAATTATCAATGTTAAATTGGAGTCTGAATGCTTCTAAAATATCATTTAGTTCCGTAACTCTTTTGTTAGTATTTGGAATAAATATTTCTTTTATTTGTTTAGATTTAATTATTTTTTTTTTGTTCTATTAGTTAAGTATCTCAGGTGTGCTGAATTAGTAGAGTATGAGTTTATTTTTATCTTTTCTAAGTTAATCATAATCTTATGGTGTAGCAATTCTGTATACTTCTTATTGATTTGTGTAAGTTCTTGAACTTGAGTAACATTACCCTTTTGTATTTCCAGTTTCAATTTATCTGCTTTGTTTTGTAAGTCTAGCATATCTTTATTCCATAACTTCCTTTTATTTATGTACCAGGATAATATCTTCCCATATGTAACTGCTTTTAATGAATCCCAGACATATATTTCTGAAATATCTTCTGTGTAATTTATTTCTAGAAAGTTTTTGATTGTTTCTTCATAAAATTCTTTGAAATCTCTCAATTTTGTGATATAGGAAGGTATCCTAGTAATGGGATTTGAATAAAATGGTGTAAGCTCTATCTCAAAGACTATGGCATTATGATCAGATAAAGGACAATTTATGATTTTGACTTTGTCAATTTTTGTTATTAGGTCATTGGCAACATATATTCTATCAATTCTAGAGTTAGTTTTATATCTATGAGAATAAAATGTAAAGATTAGTGAGTCTGGTTATGCAAATTCATTTATATCTTTTAAATACAATGTATCTATAAATTTTGATAGTGCTTTAGAGATGGGTTGTTTTCTTCTTTTGGATTTAGAATCTGTATCTTTTTCATTCATTATACAGTTGAAGTCTCCTGCCAATATCAAGCTACCCTTAGTTAAATTAATTATCTCTTCAAAATGCTGTTTAATTGTTTTTAATCCTAGTCCTGGGATCCAATATAGATTTACTAATGTATAGATTCTCTTATTTAACTCTATTGAAACTAGACAAAACATACCTGATGTATCTTGATGAGTAGTAATTATTTTAGGTGTTATAGTTGAGTTGCGAAGTAGTATAGCTACTCCTCTTTTTTTTTGTATTGAGAGTTTATTAGTACTGTGTAATTATTAATATTTAAGTTGTTTATATCTCTATCTAATAAGTGTGTCTCTTGTAAAAAGACTATTTGTGGTTTATGTAAGTTTATGTACTTGAATAGGCTTCTCCTTTTATTACTATTATTTAGACCATTAACATTTATGGATAAACATTTCATTTCCTAGTTTTGAGTTTGTTTTATGTGTGAGTTTATGTAAATATTGTTTATTCTTAGTTCCATCTTGGATACAGTATTCAAAGAGTTTTTCTTGTATGATTTTTGCATGTTTCTGAGTGACACCAAAGTGATAGAATAAAAAAAAAATAAAGAACTTCCAAACTTGTAATTCTTAACCTTAAAAAACATTCCCTATTGCTATGAGATAATATACCTCTTCGTTTGGTTAGTGAATCTAACCAAACAAACTTTCTACCCTCACAAATAATATTTGGATCAGTTTCTCTTATCCTCTTAGTTTTAAATAAAGATAATTGAATAATATATTAAGATAATCTAACCAGCTAAAATATATACATATATTCTTTACTCATCTTATTGTAATTCAATAATACTTACTTCTAAGCAGGTTTCAAAAAGGTACAAATATTTAGATTAAGGTAGTATCATTTCAAAATAATTTAGGGTATTAATAAACATCATGTTAAAATCTATAACTGTATATTTCATACATCTGTTGAAAACTATTTACTGACATTACTGTATAATACAGTACCATTGTTGTGCAATTGTTTTAGACTACTCAAGTCCAAAACCAGTGTTTAAATTAATATTTGCAAAGTCATATTGGAATAAAAACATGAATAGTTCTGAAACCACATCATATTTCATGTTTAACATAAACTGAAATGCGATACAATGTATCGTATATTAATATTTCTTTAGTAGACATTAAATATGTTCCTCTGATTGCATTTTTCAGCTTTTCAATGACAATTCCCATGGCTGGAGACAACAAGATCACAATTTAGACAGCTCCCTTATCCAAGAGACCACTCATAATGTTGTTACCTGATTGAGTGTCTTGTTGCCAACACTTCCATCAACCCTCAGAGGGACCCTGCACAATGAAAACTGACACAGTACAGAGGTAAAACTGCAGCGCATTTGACCACACCCTCAAAGCAAACATCTATGTATATCACACATCAACTCCCACAGCTTAGACTGACACCCAACCAGTGCATCTATCTGCTAACAACAAGTGCTGGAGATACAATCCTGACCTACTCAACACCAGTAATTCAATCCTATGACTGAACAAAAGTATACTGGAGAACACATCAAAACAATGGAAGCTGCCAAGATTCAAACCACCATGTACGAAAATATTACAGGCCAAAATTCCCAACCCATTTTGCAGCAAAAAGACAAAACGTATTCAAACCATGGGGTAACACCTTTACCACATCAAAAAGGTGTCCAAGAAGCTTGTTTTTCCTCCAACATCAGAGGACAGCCATGATCCATGCACTGCAAGAGTACCATTTTATCCTGGCAATTGCTTCACGACTGTATATAGAAACATTTAATCCAAATCATTAACTGGCACCACAACAATATTTCTCAGAAAAGTTGTTTTACAGCCAATGACCAGACAGAACGCATCATGGAGAGGATACATTTATCAAATTTCAAGTGCCCCAGCCATAATACAAGTGTCTCCTCAAATCAATCCCCAACGAATCTACTGCCCACCAAACTTGCAGACCAATACTGGCATCCTTTCATGCAGTCACATTGAAACACAAAAATACAGGTCCGCTGATCAGGAACAACCAGGCTCTCAACTGCCAGACAACACACCCATCTGCAGAAAGGTCCAAGAATCATAGTTGCATTGTCAAGCATCCTTATCCACATTAACAGTAACATGATATACCCGCTTACATTAGTATTGTGTCATTCTTGATAATGTAAAAAGCCAGGCAATATTATAAGAAGGGTGAAGCCACAGTCAGGCAACATAACAAGAAGAGCAAAGCCGCAGTCACCATTCAGATGTGCAAACGGGAACAGCATGAGCCATCTAAGGATGGATAGCCCATTGAGTACCTGCCACAATGCATGCCCATTATGCATGGCAATCCAGTAACAAATTAGGGTGTGGGCTAAGCCTCTCCCCCTTCCACTCAAATCAGATCCAACACAATATGTGTGTAGAACACAGATGCTTCGACAAAGCCCATACATGGGATATAAACATTGTATAATTGACACACCGGGTCAAATCCACTGTTGTTATGTTACTCATTATAGTTGCCTATACAATCATTGCTTCCACTTTCTCCATCTAGTATATCATACCGCCATCTAAATGTTTGATTTGCCAAAAGCACATCCAACCTTCTTGTTGCATCCCACCTGCCCACCCGAGGGCATACCTTGGCAGCAGGACATCAGTAGTATTCTGCAGGAACACCAGCGTGGGAAATGGCAACCCTCCCCAAAACAAACCTGTCAGTTGCTTGACATTTACTAGTTTCTTTAGAGAATTTGTAAAACAGCAGTGATTTTATTTTCTGATGATTAATTTCTGCTTTTTAAACTCTGCTGTATATAACATAGTAAGGGATAGCTAAAATGTCTGGAAATCTAAACTGATAGAAAGACAAGCAGATATATGTCCTTATCTATCAAGGTGCTAGAAGACATCAGTAGCCATAAACTGAAAGTGCTTCAAAAATAAATATCTATGTATATTTATATGAACCTTTTATATTATTTGTTTCCTTAAAAGGAATTTAGGTTTCTGTATCTTTAAATGTGAACCTAGCTTATTTTCTGACTAGATGTCAATTAGAAAGAGTCAGGGGATGGCGTACACAAGTAAATGCAGCAAGCAATAAGTAACTCAAGTTTCTAGTGATGTTTGTGGCTGTTAAATTGTCTCGAGAACCAAGCGAAAAGGTATGTGTTTTTCTTTTCTTTTTTCCTCCTCTTATTTGGTGACAAACTCATGTAGTGGCACGTGAGCACTCTAGTTTGTGGAGTAGTGTTCACAACTGTCAAACTTTGCATTTTAAACATGCTATGCCTTATTTCTACAAAAGAAAAGACAACAGGATATCTAAGCTAGTCACAAGCATCTTTCAACTCTGGATGTCTGGAGCCACAACACACATGACTTATAGCCTCAAAATATCACTTAAAACATATTTTTTCACTGGACTATATCAGTATGTGCATATGGGTCAAAGGCAGAACTTCTTTTAAGATTATTTAAAGTAGTCTTATGATACATCCTAACTGAAATACTTCATTTCAAAAGCAACACATTTCTGCCCAGCATTAGCATTTATCCAAACAGGGACACTTTTAACTTATAAAAAGTAATACTATCAGGGATGTAACTAATAATAAGTTATATAGCAGCCATTACTATACCTATTAAGCAATATAACCATATACTGATGAAAGTATTATAAGTTAATGAAGATTTAATAAAAAGAAGAGAAAAATAAAAACAACAAAACACAGAGAGAGAAAATAAATAAATAAATAAACTATTTGGGAACATTATTATGCATTGATTACTCTGATTAAGAATATGTAAATAATAGATGGATAATAATGAAAAATAGAGTAATGTTTAAATTATGCTTAGTATACTGATGTGATTTAAGATAAATGTATTTACATTTATGCTAATTTTGACATTTAAAGTATAATTGAAAACAGTACCTGTTTTGGTGTAACTTGAAGACAGTAAGAACTTTTCTTTTGTTGTTAGTATTATTATTTAGATTTTTACAGAATATAACATATGTAAGATTATTTGTCCTTTAGTTTTTTCTTTTGCTCAACAGTTTTCCAATTATTTACTTCAGCATTTCTCTTGATTGTACTTATTGTCCAGTCCATAGATTCTTCATGTGTTAGGATGTTGTTGTTGGTAAGGTATTTTATTGCTGAATCTACTGTTTCAAAGATTTTTATTCCATTTGGTAGAAAAACTTTCAGTCTTGCTGGAAATAAAAGATGGACTTTCAGTTGCTTTTTCTTCAAGGTTTTATTATTGGTAGAAATTCTTTTCTTTTGAAACGACCTTTGTAGAATAATCATTGTCAAATCTTATTAATGAATCATTGTATTTGATGGGAGAATTTGCCCAAGCATTTCTTAATATAAGATCTTTATCTTGTGTAGAAAAAAGTCTCACAATTATAGATCTCGGCTTGTTCTTACCGGAGAAGAAGCATTTCCAGAAGCTGCTAGTGATCTATGTGCCCGTTCTATACCATATGAAAGAGCTTCAGGTATTTTTGTTACATCTGGTATCCAGGTGGTAAGAAAGTTTATCATATTGTCCCCTTCAGATTTTCTGGTAGACCATATATTCTAATATTATTTCTTCTTGTTTGGTTTTCCATATCATCAAGTTTTTCTAGTAAATATGTATTCTGTTGAAGTAAGAATTCAGTTTGTTGTTCTTCTACTTGAACTCTAGTGTCAATGTCACTTAATGACTGTTCAATAAGTGATATCTGTCCTTTCTGCTGTGTAAACATTTCTTGAAGCTGTTCCAGTTGTTGTGAGCACTTTTCTTTAAAAGTATCTATTTTATTATCCATCTTTTCGATTTTTATTGTAAGTTCCGGTATATTTGTAATGAGAGACTGCAGGTCTTTTTTGAGAGAAGAGTCTTGTGCTGTATTCCTTAGATGACTCATGCTGTAAAGCTGATATTGGTGCTGATTTTCCAGTAATTAATTTGACAGGAATTATTCAAGTTCTGACAATAAAATTTTTCTTATAGATGCTCAGAGTTATTAGAAATAAGTTAGTAATAAAAATTTCTTCAAATTAAATATTATTTTGTAAAATTCCTGTCAGGAATTGTATTGAGGTAAGAGAGCTTAAATGAAGTGCAGCTATCAGTTCAGCATCCTCTACCCTCTTTCTATGTATCACATTTTGATATAATAAAAGATATTAAGCATTTCACAAGGCAATTAAATTTGAAATATTTCTTTGTCCAACAAGAAGGGCCTGGTATTATGTCAGATGGTGAACAATTTTATTTTGGAAAATCAGTGTTCCAACCACCTTATAATACAGTGGTTAAACTATTTGAACAAATGGTCATGCAAGATTTACAGGTTAATCAAACACACATTTTTAAACAGTTTTCTCACAATCTTTCTAAATCAGAAAGTCATGCATTACTGTCCTTGGTGGATAATCAAAATGTTGTTATTATAGGAGCTGATAAAGGGGGTGCCATAGTTGTTTGGGATCATAAGGCATATGTTTGTGAAGCCTTAAGACAACTTAATGATGTAGTATCATATATCAAGCTACCCATGGATCCCACTTTAGATTTTAAACAAACAATAGATGGATTTTTGATTAGGGCTTGTAAACGAGGTATAATAGATGAAAAACTTCTTAAACAACTATTGGTTGACTCCCCAAGACATCAATATTTCTACTTGGTTCCTAAAATCCATAACACTTTACACAGGCCCCCACGTAGACCTATAGTAGCAGGTAGAGGTTCACTTACTGAACCCCTTTCTGTTTACTTAGAATATAGACTTAAGCCTTTATTAAGTTTAGTGAGGGCAAGGGTTCGAGATACCCAAGAATTCTTGGTCTTGATGGATAATTTACAGGTTCCAGTGGGGGCACAATTGGGTACACTTGATGTACAATCATTATATACTAGCATTCCCCATCAAGGTGGAATATTGGCAGTTCAATATTGGATGCAACAGGCCAAGACTTATTCCAAAACCGAAATGGACTTTCTGATTAATTTGGTTAAACTAGTACTTGAACATAATGCATTTATTTTTGATGACAATTGGTATTTACAAAGTAAAGGTACAGCTATGGGGGCTACATTTGCCCCCATTTATGCTGACCTATTTATGGGTTATTTTGAGACTCAATACATTTACAATTTAGATTTTGTTTTTTCTGAACAACTTATAATGTGGCGTAGATATTTGGACGACTGTTGGGTTGTCTGGCATGGCACCCAACAGGAATGGGAAAATTTTGTTATTTATCTGAATAATAGCATACATGGCATCAAATTTAGTGGGAAATTAGATGCATTTACAGTGGATTTTCTGGATGTACGTGTTACAAAGGTATTAGATGGAACTATAATTACTACTTTATATAGAAAACCATTTTCTAAAAATTCCTTATTACATGCATCCAGTTGCCACCCTAGACATGTTATAAATAATATACCTACAGCCCAGTTCCAAAGAGTTAAACGGATTTCTTCAAACAGTGAAGAATATGATAAACAAGCACAAGGACTTAAGGAAAGATTTTTACACAGAGGTTACCCCAGGAAGGTAGTTGAAGATGCCTCATCGTTAGGTAAACAACTAGAGAGGTCACAACTATTACAACATACCCCAAAAGCTAAAGCAGAGTGCTTTAACAAGGTGAGATTAATTACTACATATGCGAGCAATACTTTTAGAATTAAGGAAGTTATAGCCAAATACTGGTATATATTAAAAGGAGACCCATTTTTTTCTACACTTGTTAGTGACAAATGTGAGTTTGGATATCGTAGGGATAGGACCTTGGGAGAACATTTTTCTAGTTTTAAAAAACAAGTTAATTATAAACAAAGGCATCCTTTGACCAAGAATGGATGTACGTATTGTGGTTACTGTAAGTACTGCAAATTGATATCAAAAACTAGTTCATTCACTTCGGTTAATACCAACAAAGTGTATGATATTAGATGCCATATTAAACGCACTACTAGTTGGGTTATATATATGGCAGTGTGCCAATGTGGGGCCTTTTATATTGGCCAGACTTCATGTAGTTTGAAACAATGTATAGCCCTGCATATAAGTGACATCAAATGCAAACGCACCAGAAGTGCATTATTTAAACACACCTTGATACATACAACAGCACATTTTATATTTGTGGGTATTGCTATGTTAAATCCAGGGATATATGGAGAGGCATTGAGACATGATATATTGACCAATAAGGAACGTAGATGGATTATCAACTTGGGGGCCCTTTATAAGCCAGGTTTGAATGATCATTGGTAATCCAAATAACATGTCTATTAATTCTATGTTTGTTTATATTAGAAATTTACCATCATTTTTATTATTGCATTATGTTTAGTGGGTACTGAATGTGTGGGTGTATATGTATATATGTGTATGTATATTTATATATATATATATATATATTTTTTTTTTTGCACATGTAGATGTGTGTGTATTTGTATATGCATGTGTAGTTATGATACATGCATTAACTTATGATGATAGGATTAGAGATGTATCTACATGTTTTTTCATAAGTGTATGTATCTGCATGCATGGATATGTATGTTTGTATATGTATGTATATGTGTTGTTTCACAAATGTTCATCATTATTGATATACATATACTTTTTAGTATGGGCCATTTTGCATGTATCATTGCAGGAATTTTTGTATTTGGTTGGATATAGGTAGTAGTTTAGGGTAAGGATATACCATTTAAAAATGGTTTATATGTTTAAATTGTACTTCACAAAGAAGGTGTTTTACTTTAAATGGGCGTATGTCAATAGCCGTATATTAGCATGATGTTCACGCTTCTATGTACTCACTGATGACGCTTTGATTGGCGAAACTGGTTTGGGGAAGATCGTGGAAGAATAAACTTCTTATTCTATGCCCTGACTTTGTTCTTTTTGAGTGCTGGAAGGATTTTTGGAAGTTTATAGAGGGTCCGTGCACATTTTAAACCGCGCAGTCAGTGAGTTGGTGTTATATATATATATATATATATATATATATATATATATATATAGAGAGAGAGAGAGATTCTGAGTGAGGCACATGTGTACAGATGTATTGCAACAGGTGCCTGGTGACAAAGGCATGGAGTGAACACCAGTGTTGAAAATGGAGTACCATACCCCATTTCAAATCACCTACACCAGTAACCACCAGATATGTGATTGGCTGCCCACCACTGCATGTGTCAGGGGTGAACAGGGTCATAAACGTGTACAATAGGCCCCCCAATGATAGTCACAGTGGCACACTATTCCTGGAATACCTGTACTTGGTATGTGTCAGCAGACATGGTGTGTCAGCTATGGACATGTAGGCCAGTGTACCCCTCCACACCACACAATGTCTGCCACTGTATGTACCTCGCATGACAGCTACAGATATGGAGAAGGGCACAGAGACATGTACGACACTGTGACAATGCCCTCAAAACACATTACCAATGCACAGTGACTGACAACACCACAGAGTGCACACATACTACCCACATAGAGGTTACCACTCCTGGATTTACATACTTAAGTCACACCCATGACAGATGTCCAACAACCATAGTAACACCTCACACCATCCACAATCTAAATGACTGCTGTGTGTCATCCTTGACACCGCAGTAGAGAGCACATGGCGGAGGTACAGGTTCCTACCCACAGATAAGACATACCCTGCAATAAACCACACAGTGTTAAGAAGCAAGACTCCCCATGAGTACATGTCACTCACACCCCTGCTGAATGTTAGTCAGATAGGTAATATGCCATATGAGTCACCCTGTGTAACTGTTTGACAGGAGCAGGTACCATCACATCACATGTGTCACAAGGGTCAGGGTAGCAGAACAGTATGCTGCTGTAGTCCCAGGGGCAATAGCATATTGTATTTTACTGTATTGCATTGTATTGTGTTGTATTGTATTGGTATGTAAAGGCGCCTCTTTTGTGGAGTGGAACCACTGCTGCTGTACGCCAGTGTACAGGTACATATCCTGTAGTCAGGCTAGTGTTACATAGCACTTCTATATGCGGGTTTAGCTCCTCTTGGAGTTCATGTAGCATGCAACCGGGGATACCATCAGGTCCCATTGATGCTGTGTTTTTTGCTTTTCTGAGGGCGGCTCTCACCTGGACATCTGTGATGACAGGGAGGTTACATTCAGCTGGGATAAGTATGTCTTCGTTTGGAGGAGTGGGAAGGGGGAAAATTGCACTGAACCTGTCTGCCACAATGTTGCCAATATCTGTGGGTTCAGTGAATTATTTGTTGTTGTGTACTAACTATGAGCATATTGGAGGGTTTCTGACCAGGTTTCTAACATAACTGAAGAAGGTCTTGTGGTTATCTGTAGTGTCCCTGGTGATTTCCCTCTCAAAGTTGCCCATGGATGTTTGTATGAGAGAACATAGCTCTTTACTAGTGCTGATCAGACATGCCTTCCCTTTATGGAATTATGCTCTGTCTTGCAGTAGCTTCCATCTTTTGTTATACAATCTGTTTATGGCTGGGGTCCACCAGACAGGATGCTTTCCCTTTGTGGAGAGTGTCTTGGTCTTATATGGGATTGCATGATCCATGCATTCTCGGAGATGTCCGTAGAAATCATTTGTGAAGGAGTCAGCATTGTGGGTTGTGGCTTGCACTGGCCCAGTGGGCTTAAAGGATACCATCTCAGTCTTAAGAAGTGTAAAATTTGCGTTTGGAATGTTATTCACTGTAGTCGTTTGTGCTGGTGGTGGAGGTGGGATATTTATATCCAGGGCGATTAGTTTGTGGTCAGATCACAGTAGTTGATGCTGTTCCCCATACAGTACCTCAATACAAACCCCCAGAGTGAGGAGGTGCTTTGGACCTGAATCAGTGTGCTGACTGCTGGGGTTTGGTAGTATGTCATATGGAGTGTGTCAGGTACTGTTGCACAGTTGTTGGCTGAGCACTGATACCTGGCCATTTAGATGTGTATCCACCAATAGACAGACAGATGCTATATATGGGAGATATGTTGTATCACAACAGTCGAGTAGCATGTGTAGTATGTGTGCCAAATTCTGCTGACATATTTTGCTGATATCATTTTATTTTCTTTTTCAGGACCATGGTTCACCAGCGTAATCCGGCATACTCTGTAGCCGAGGATGAGGAAATACACCAGAGCCTGGTGCGGGATTTTGCAATACTCTTTTCCCGCACCAGACAGAATCAGCAGGAGAGGGCTGCACTGTGACAAGACCTGGTCCGTCGGGTAAATGACATAGGCATGCATAATAGGACATATGAGCAGGTACAACATCACTGCAGTGGTTTAATCAGAAATGTCCGTCAGCATGCATCGGATATCCACAGGCAACAGGTTGCCACAGGTGGTGGGGTAGCTACACATCCCCCACTCACCCGACTGGAGGGACTACTCCTAAGTGTTGTGGCTCCAGCCCACCAACAATAACAACAGCAGCAGACCTGCATTATGATGGAGGCTGGAGCCACACAGCACCATGACTACGAGCGTGCAGGTAATATGCCATATGTATAGTTGACTGTTGTGTACACTGGTAGTTAATGCATGTGTGAGGTGTGTCCTTGGTTTGTACCTGTCATCATAGTATTTAATGTGCAAGTGTAATATTCTCAATATCAGCAGCTGACCTGTGAAAGACAACTGTTGTACTACTGACCTGTATCATACTCAGTAACAATGGCACAGTTGTGCCCACTGACATTCATTTCCTCACTTCTGCAGGTCCCTCCAGTGTAACAGCAATGCAGCCTATCCATGCTGGTGAGTGTGTATTAACAATACCTTTAATAGTCTTGATAGTAATAGTAATATTAGGCTCAATCAGTAGTGCTCTGTGTATGCATGCAGGTGTGTCTGTGTCTGTGTGTTGATATCTCACATACTGAGTAGTGTGCAAGTGTGCATGTGTGCACCTGTGTGCATGTGTGCACCTGTGTGTGTGTGCATGTGTGCACCTGTGTGCATCACTGGTAACATTGTGTAGACATTGTAAACTGTGTTTCCTGTTTCCCTCCCACAGGTTCTGGTGCTTCTCTGGTGTCATGCAGCAGGGAACCTGAATCAGGTGCCACGGGTAGTGATAATGATGATATCTGTGTAATGGCACAGGAAGGTGTGCCAGGGTCTGTCATTGGTCAGCCAATTGACAGTACACATCTGTCAACCCCATCAATGCGCACAGTCATCCTGCCAATACATTCTTTGTCACCAATGTCCCTAGGTGATGGGCAGGATACAGTGGGCATTGACCAGGGTAATGTGATATCTGTGGCACATGCTTCCCCACAAAGCAGCCATGGGCATGGCCCTGAGATGGTACCACACAGACAGATGTCCAGGGGTTCTCATGGGAGCATCCGTGGGTGTACTGCCCCTGTCAGACATGCCCACAGACGTCTTACAACCTCAGCTATGTTTCGGGCTGTCATGCAGGCACAGTCACGTATGGAACGGTACACCAGACAGGGTCTGAGGGAGCTGACAGCATTTCGCACAGCCATGAGTGACAGTATGTGTGACATTGCGGCTGCCATCCGTAACTTCACCGATGTCATAGACAGATGTTGTGGGGACATATTAGATCAGTTCCACAACTACATGTCCATGAGCCAGGGCAATGGTGGACGGTTGAGGCATCAACGTGGGCGTTTGCCAGCAACAGCAGCAGCAGCAGCTGGAAGTCGTCGCGGAAGACAACAGGGCCACGGCCGCCCCCATAGTGCCAGCAGCAGCCCCAGCAATGCTGGGTCTGTGCTGTCATCAGACCACCCCAGGAGACCACATGCAAGTGGCTCTGGACAGGTCCAACAGAGATCTGTGTCCAGTCAATGAACACCTGCTTCTGATGACAATACCCAGTCTGGATTAGTACCGGATACGGTCCGTAGCACCCCTGCAAGGCACAGGTACCGTGTCCATGGCCAGAGACACTGATCTGTATTACCTGGCAGGTACAGTCTGTGGCTGTCCACAAACACCAGTATATGGCAGCCATGAGGTGGAACTGTGTGCATCCATACACACATGTGAATTGACAACACCTAGGGCTACCACATACACGCACACACTGCATCAACATTGCCTCACCTTGTACTGCTGTCCCTCACCAACACACATACACATACATGTCAATTGGTGGTATCAGTGGCAGACTCAGGCATACCAAGTTCACACCCTGTGCATATGATGAAACTGTGCCACCTCCTGCAATCTGTAACATCAGTGCAGATACAGGTTAACATGTTGCTGATGCACAGGGTGACTACATAGACGTGTAGTAGTATCATGTTGTTAACAGTACAGTGTGCTGATATAATTGTGTGTATATCCCAGCATGCCTGATGCAGTAAGGGTATGATTGTCTTGTACTGTTTTCTACACCCATGGTAAGTACCATAGTGTATCATCTGCACATGTTTGCATACTGGTGGTACGGATGTCAACAGAAGGCCACATACATAGGTAGCACAGGGGAAAAGGTAATGAAAGTATTAATACGCAATGATGGACATGTAAACAGAAAGTGGCATGTTGCCCACACTGGACTCTGCAATGCGGATGTTTGAGGATGTTGATATGTGTGCAGTACTACATGACTGGTACAGGACACACAGGAGCACCCTAGCACTGCAAGCTCGCACCTCATACCATGCTAGACAGCCCCAACACACAAAACTAACTTTCACAGGAGGGAGAGTCCCCATAAATGTCAGGGATACTGTGTTGGCAGGACAGGTAGCATACATCCTACTAAGTATGGAACCACTGAGTGAAGGCTCAGTGTCTGTTATTTGACATGTGTATTAGTGCAGGTATGAGCACCTGGGCTTCCGTCCGGTTATTGTACATCGTGACGGTACATGGTCTGTACACTTGTGTGCGCTGAGACTGGACCCTGGCAATTTGACCTGTGTATTTCCATGTACATGTATATAGTGCCTGCATATTTGCACTGTTACCTACTGGAAGTGGTACAGCTTGTTTGTTGTACAATGGACTACATGCAGTCCTGCTTACTGTAGCTTTGTTTGCATGCATGTTTGCTTGCAGTTACCCTGGATCACTGATTCCACCTGCAATGCAGATTTACGGAGCTTCTGTGGATTCCTAGTGACATCTGCATAGCTTACTATATGTATGTCCATGTCTCACTTGACAGAACGTCACTGTTTGTCCTGTTCACATGTACGTTGCCTGTGACACATTGCATATGACTTACCTGGCATTTGACCACGTGAGCAGTCATATATGCCAGCGCTAACTAATCACAGGCACTACACCCTCACATACTCACCTTCTGTACCTTGTTCCTGATTGGCCCTATGTGCTGTTAATCACCATGGTAATCACAATACTATGGTAGCATGTGCAAAGGTCACTTGTCAGTCACCTCTATGGTACAGTTGTGGAATATGTGAGTCATGTGGCAATGTCACAGCTGCCACATGTACACAGTCAACCCTCTCCCCTACCCATGAATGTACAGCACATGTCTGAGATGCAACCACATAGCCAAACTGGGGACTAAGCACTCTGAACCCAGTACTGGCATAACCTGTCAGGTGGCATGAAATACTACAGTGACTACAATACCAGTCTGATGTAGACCTACACTGACAGCAATCCAAACACATGAACACACTGGGGCATTCTTGGAGCCTCAGAATAGCATCCTGCCTGAGCAGCAGACACCTCTGCAGCTGGCACACAGGCATACATTAAGCCAGAACACAGCACGTGCAACACATAGCACACAAATCCTCCGTGCCAAACAGTCACATCCTGTACGGCTAGACAACACACCTGCTACAGTTGTGTTAGCTACCTTTATTGTCCAGTACAGTGAGGTCCCGCTCACCAGGCTGGATAAGGTGAAGGTCACAGTGATATGCCCGTGGGGCACTATGGTCCACCGCATAACACAAGCATACAAGTCAGTCAGAGGCATAGACACATATGACTCAGTCATTGTCCATGCCACTATGGCTGACCTGTGATGTACCTCCCTGGACTACATGATAGGGAACATAGAAGGGCTCTCTGAGCATGTGGCACAGGCTGGTATGACCCTGGCCTTGGTTGGCATCATACCCTCACCAAGAATGCTGAAGTATTACTGAATGCTGATGAATTACTGTAGCTACAACACCCTAGCTGAAAGGTTCCTAGCATGTAGTCACTGCATTGCTATGGAACAACTTGTTACCACTCCCACAACAGGTGAAAACATGCAGCACCTATTCATAAACAACATGTAGACTATATGCCCCAGACCAGATGTGTATCCCTCACTGCTAGGGTGATACCATATACAACTCACACTGTATATACACATACCACATGCAGCACCCACACAGAAAACCACAGTCATAATGTTATCCAATGCAAATACCATGTATTCACATGTGGCAGGCATCAGACATGGGAACTATTGAAGGTCACAGGTATATATGTGTATTTGGCACACACATACATCATATGTGTGCATTGCCATTACTGGTTTAATCGATGTCATGCATTATTGTGAACAAAAACCCACACACATGGGCATTCTGTGTGACAAAAACACACGTGGCATTTGTGGAATTCAAAGCCATAACTAACTGTGCTATGACAGTAGTGAGAGACGCAGTAGCAGAGTGTGTTATTTGCATTACTGGGAGATTTGCCCTCTTCTGCTGTACTTGTAGGGTGCTGACATCATCTCTGTTTAGAGATTGGAATATGCAGCAGCTGGTGTGTTGTACTGGTTGCCAAAAGGGTCAGTTCTCTCACACATGTAATTGCACACACCCTACTTCCACCCCACACACACACACACTTGCCATTTGCAGGATTCAAACCCTTACCTAACTATGTTATGACACTCAAGATGGATGCATTAGCAGAGCGCGCTATTCGCATTACTTGGAGGTTTCTCTTCTCTGGCTGTACTTATAGGGTGCTGACATCATCAGTGTTTAGAAAGAGGAATGTGCATCATGTAGTGTGTTCTCCTAGTTACCAAAAGGGACATTTCTTTCATACAGAATTGCACACACACTGAGCATTTGCAGGATTCAAACCCCTACCTAACTATGTTATGACACTCGAGATGGACGCATTAGCAGAGCACGCTATTCGCATTACTGGGAGGTTTCTCTTCTCCGGTTGTACTTATAGGGTGCTGACATCATCAGTGTTTAGAAAGAGGAATGTGCATCATGTAGTGTGTTCTCCTAGTTACCAAAAGGGACATTTCTTTCATACAGAATTGCACACACACTAACCCCCCTCCACACACACTGAGCATTTGCAGGATTCAAACCCCTACCTAACTATGTTATGACACTAGAGACGGACGCATTAGCAGAGCGCGCTATTCACATTACTGGGAGGCTTCCCTTCTCTGGCTGTACTTATAGGGTGCTGACATCATCAGTGTTTAGAAAGGGGAATGTGCATACTGTAGTGTGTTCCTAGCTGCCAAAAGGGCCATTTCTCTCACACAGAATTGCACACACACCAACCCCGCTCACCCACACACACACACACACACACACACTGAGCATTTGCAGGATTCAAACCCCTACCTAACTATATTATGACACTTCAGGGAGACGCATTAGCAGAGCGCACTATCCGAATTACTGGGCATCTGTTCTGCACCTGCAGTATTTATAGGGTGCTGAGATCATTATTTATACAGAGGTATGTACATCTATTACTACCTGTCAGGTGGGGGATAGCATATATATGCATTTGCAGCCACCTACTTCAGGGTCAGATATGCACATCAGCACTGGCAGGTTATGTTTTATACCATACTTTGTGACCACAGGACCTGTAACAAACAACACAACCAGTTCAGACCACCCCTCCCACATCCAGGACACACACTTTGCTTCCCTGGGAACAGTGCCAAGATATGAAGGATTTCACATACACCATTCCAGTTGTTAATGTCAGGTACAGGTATATTGTGTGTGGGAACTACTCAGGCCTCTACAACATTACCCTACAGCCACTACAATTTGTGAGTCCATGTGCTATGGCAGGACCACTCACCACAGCCACAAGGGGGAATACATATTGCACCTGACCATCTGCAACATGGGTGCTCACTGTTCCACACCAGAGGTAGACCACCATTGTTGATATCTGACCATACCACCTTTCCCTGGACATCCATATCCCATCCCCACCCCCAGGCAAGGTTGTCACTGCAAACAAAGTGTATTTATCAAAAGCAGACTTTGCACTTGTGAGGACTGGGGTGGAAGACTTCAAAGGACCCATGCTGGGGGAGTATACAGGCCACTCTGCATAATACTTGACAATTGCATTCTATGAGCATGTGGAAGGTTTGCATTGATCATGCTATCCCAAATATGCCCATGACTCCTCCACAACAGGACACCTGTCAGGTGTACACCAGCCATATATGAGCTGTCCAACAGATGGAGTGAGCTAATACATTGCAGAGCAGTAGCCCAAAGAGGGAGGACATCTCTGAACAGTACTGGCATGACACTTCAATCCCTCATAAACATCATGACAAAGTGTTGAGTGAAATTGTCCAGACACTGCAGATAAGGCTCCCCTCAGTCTGTTATTGACACCCACTTACTGTTAGAGGTCCTCACCAACCCTCTTCCAGCAAACACCAGCCACATGGATGAGGCATAGCAAATTCAACCCCTGGGATCTCCACTGTGTCCCTGCTTGATGGTGGCACAGCACACTAGCCTCAAATGGTGCCTTATGTGACCTACTTTACAGTGGCACAGTAGCCTACTGTACTGGGGAGGCAGATGCCAAGCACACTCTGGCTAAGCTTTCATTCCCTAGGGCAAACAGCCTAGTATTGACCTCTACACCCATATGTTTAATTGTCAGATGCACAATATTTGTTGCTGATAGACTGTTTGCAGGTCTTTATTGCCATAGCATTCCCTGTTTCTATGAACAACTTGTGTATCTGTGGAAGATGTTTGAATATGAGAAGGATCCACTATATCACTTATGTCTCTGTAGTCATTTAACTGTGTGCACTGGGCAGATTGCTGTAATGTGGTTGGTTCCTGGAATAACACGTACAAATACCAGATATGTGTGGCCAACTGCTAAACTGGGATATGGCCCAAGTGTGTGAGCATGCCCAGTTCAGGCTTTCCATGGCATGTTGTCTGACATATGTCTCATTTATCAAAGTGTGCGAGCATGCCCAGTGTGGGCTTTCCAATTGTTGAAATCTGCAGTCCACCACATTTGTGGATGAGTGTGAACTTCAACAATATCTCACGTTTATGGTTGTGTGTTGGGTGTCATGTTGTGTACTTACTGGCCAACAACTGCTTTGTGTCTGAACACAACAGGGATTATACTGTGCCTGCAGGGTTTGCATGGGATACTTTGCATACAGTTGTCAACATCCTTTCATACTGACCAAACACTGTAGTACCGTATAGTGTACTGGTTCAGTACTTTCACTGTGGTGGACAGTATCCTGGGCTTTAGTCTTATCACTGCTTTAAATTTTCATAGTGAGCACAACAGACTGGTTAGGGGCCAGTTGTGCACATATGACCATGTTGCATTATGTTCAGATATGGACTACTTAAACCAGGCTTGTCCAACATTGGTAGTGTATTCCACAACATAGGTGGACATTGGCAAACACTAGCGATGTGCCCTAGGCCATTTCTAATGCTAGTTAGAGAGTGTGTTTGTCCTTCAACACACATTGTAACTGGAGTTTGCCATGATATATGTCATGGTTAGTATACTGTGCCTCCATCTACCCGTGACATAACAGTGATACCCAGGGTAAACCTACCATCTCCCATCCACTCATCAAGATTCCTCTTGAGGAGAGTCGATGAGTGACTCTCTGGCTAACCTGTACTGGGAGTTTACTCAAGAGTGGGGGTGGCTTCTGTGTTATGGATCAATCAGTACAGCATGTCCTATGTATGTCAGTGCTGGGGTTCAGGTCTCTCATGTGCATAGCTCACTGCCATTCAGATTGTACAAGGTGCAGCATGTTCATTGATTCCAGCTTGGACATGGCTTTATACATCAGGCACAGCTTGCCTCTGGGCGGGCAGTATGACACTGTGTGGAGCTGCAGTTTGTTTAATCAGGCAACATATGGCATCTGTTCGAGCTCTTTGATACTCCCGATGAGGTACTTTTGGGGTCTTTCCAGTTGATGGAGGTGTCTGCTGAGGTGCATCCCACAAGGGCCATTGTACTCAATTGTGAGGCTGATGAAGGATGACTGCAAAGCCACAATGACCTCCCCTGATCTAGATCTGACTACCTTCATGATTAGGTGGGTATATGGTATGTTTCTGTAACCACTACAGCCACATGCTTGTCCAATGCAAGATATCTATCAACTTGTGTCCCCAGGTCTCTTATTACATCTTAAGTACTTAATGGGTTAACACCTATGTGGTAAATGGTGGGCAATTACTGTATATCCACAGGGGTTGACTATACACTGTTCTGCAATTAGCTTGCTGACATGGCTATGGCACCAGTTGTCTGTTTCTATGTGGCCCTTTTGTGGGATGCTTGTGTCAGCTGGAGGGTCAGATATGGTGGCCAGTTTGTAGTCCTCTGCAAACTTGTTCAGACACAGTCCTTCCATGTTGGCCTGTACCTATGGGACATATATACCAAACAAGGGAGGTCCCAGGACCGAGCCTTGTGGGATGCCAGTTGTATCTGGTTTGTAGTCTGACATGACTGCAGCATTTCTGACCATGTCAGTTCTGTCCTTGGTCTGGTCTACTGACATAGGGGTTTATATTTAAGCTGGTGAGCTTATCTATAATGAACACGTGGGGTATTGTATGGAAGTCTTTTGCAAGGTCCAGCTAGGCTGTGTGGACCACATTCCCCTCATCAATGGCCTTAATGACTGTTTCAAATGAGTCAAACATGTTTAAGGGGCAGGATCTGCACTTAAGAAAGCCACTCTGGGTAGGGTCCAGTGTCAGTAGGTCCCCAATATCTTTATGTCTGAGGTACATGCTGATCCTTTCCATAGCTTTGCACACCAAGCTTGTCAGGATTCTGGGGTGGTAGTTTGCAGTATTCATTCAGGCAACACCTTTGTGGAGAAGGACCACTGTTGTACACTGCTCTTTGGGTACATATCCTGTGGTAAGGCTGACATTGAGCAGTAGTGTTATTTGGCATTCCATTCTTCTTGGAGTCCATGTTGGACTCAGCATCAGGACACCATCACGTACCATTGATGCTGTGTGTTTTGCTTTGTAGATGCTGGCTGTTACCTCAGCATCTGCAATGTCAGGGGGCCAGCACTCTGCTGGCATAGATATTTGGCATTTTGGGGGGGGGGGGGGGTTTGCACTGCACCTGTCAGATTGGATGTTGGCAATGTGTGTGTGTTTGGTATATTGTTTGTAATATTTGAGTGATTCAGAGCATATCTGTGAATTCTCAACAAGGTTCCTACCATCAGTTAAGAAAGCCTTGTGATTATCCTTAGTGTCCTGTACAATTTGTGTCTTCAGTAGGTTCATAGGTTCATACTAGGCTATCCACCCTAGGGCATTTATAAGCCTAGCCAGAGTGTGTGTGGCTTTCACCACCCCTTGCTATGTGAATAATATGGCCATTTAGGATTTACTTTACTGTGCCTCTGTCTGGACGTGAGACAGTGAAGACCCCCAGTGTACATCTACGATCACCCATCCACTTGGCAAGATTCCTGTTGAAGAGAGTCAGTGAAGGGCTCTGCCTAACATGGAGTGGGATTCCGTTCCAGGGTGTAGGGAGCCTCTGGGTTATGTATCTGTCCCTCCAGCACATCCTATTTCATTATGTGTTGAGGTTGACATCTCTCACTCTCACAGCTCTGATGGATTTGGGTTTTCTGGGGTGGAGCATGTCCATTAATCCTGTGTTGGACATGGCCTTGTACAACAGGAATACAATGCCTCTGCATAGGCAGTATGTGACTGCATACAGCTGGGGTGTCTACAGCCAGGCAGCATATGACATATATTTGAGACCCCTTATCCTCTGCTGCAGGTGTCGGGTAAGGTACATCCCAAATGAGGCATTGTACTAAATTATGGGCCTGATAAGAGAACAGTATAGGGGCACAATGACCTCTGTTGACGTAGATGTGAATCCTTTCATGATAAGGTGGCCAATATAGAAGGTCTTCCTAGCCATGTTGGCAATGTGAGTGTCACATGACAGGTTACTGTCCACTTGTGTCCCTAGGTCCCTGATTACTCCTTCCATATGCAATGGATTACCACCTATGTGGTAATTTGTGAGTACCTTGTTTGGTATTTGGTGAGACATTCATACTGTCCAGTGTCTTCAGGAAGGCTGAGTGGGGTTCCTGTGTGTGAGAGTGTGGTCTGTAGCATGCTACAGACTGTACAGCAGTTTTGCCTACGGTTAGTTGCACATGGGTGGTCTCCGATGCTTTGTGCATTGTCAGTTACCTGGACGTGTGGGTATCTTTGCTGAATATGGATACTCCCCCTCCTTTTATGGTTTGGTCCAGGTTTTGGGGCCATAACGCATGATATGAGGTATAACCTGGTAGTGCTGGTGTGCTCTCAGGAGCCTTGCTGCAGGTTTCTGTCACTGCACAGACATCGATGTTCCCCATACTGGGGAGGGCCTCAGGAGCATGCATGTTGAGGTTTAGATGTCTGGCATTGGGCAGCATTACCCTTATGTTTCTTTCCACTTATGTTTTCTAGGGAGGTGGGTTAGTCTTTTCAGCCTTGCCTACAAAAGGCTCTATGGAGGTGGCAAGAGCCTTAGCCAATATCCAGATGCCCAGGGGTAACAGGTGCAAGCCATCCCTGGCAAAGCAGCGTGGCTTGTCAAGCATGACATCCCAAGCAGACAGACATTGGATCCCCTTGTAATGACACCAGTAATTGTGCCACTTGTTAAAGCTGATCATTCTGTGTTTGTACTGTGGCATCATTCTTGGTGAGGGTAGGATGCTGCACAAGGTCAGTGTCATACCAGCCTGGACTACATAATCAGAGAGCTCATCTATGTCTCTTTTCATGTAGTCCGGGGAGGTACGTCTCAGGTCATTCACACCAGCATGGACAATGACTGCATCATATTTGTACTTGCTTTGGGGTGACCTGTGTACTTGTGTTATGTGGCATATTGTAGCAGCCTACAGGCAGCTTACTGTACCCTTTCCCTTGTTCAGTCTGGTGAGCGGGACAGCAGTGTGTCTGACTATGGAGTCACCTATTACAAATGTATCAGGCATGTTGTTTCTCCTTCTGGCCTGTGACTGTTTGGCACACCAGCTTTGTGTACTATGTGTTGCATGTGCTATGTTTGGAGGTAGTGGTTGCTTGGGTGTCTGCTTTGGAGGCCTCTGTTGATGTGGTGTGTTTGTAATTAGAGCCTCTGGGAATGTTTTTCTGTGTTTATGTCTTTGGTTTGCAGTTGTGATAGGTCTATGTGAGACTGGGTTTGTGGTGTGTGTGGTTACCTTCTCCTCCTGACTAGTTTTGACAGTACTGAGTTGAGAGAGTTCAGTTTGGATGAATGGTTGCATCTCTCACATATATTTGTATTTCTTGGGGGGGGGTGTTGTCTGTGTACATGGGGCAGGTGTAACATTGCCTCAAGATTCACAGATTCAACTTGTTGTAGCTGGCCTTAGTGGATTGTATGAGTGGACATATTTTATTGCCATAATACTGATCAGAGATTACTTCCTTTTTTAGGTTTGCTCTATCATGTAGTAGCTTCCTCATTCTCTTGCATGGTTTGGTAATGGCTGGGGTCCACCATGCCAGATGCCTGCGTGTATGGCATTGTGTCTTGGTTTTATTTGGGATTGCATAATCCATGCATTCCTGGCAGTGTTCATGGAATGCATGTATAATGGGTTCTGAGGTGTGGCCCATATTTTGCACATGCACAGGGCCTTTAATGGATTCCACATCAGTTTGGAGGAGTGCAACATTTGCTTTACACATGTTTTCACTGTGGTTTTCTGGCCAGGGACTGTGGTCAGGATGTGTATATCTGGTGTGATTACTCTATGGTCTGATCTTACCAGTGAGGGATACACTTCTCATCTTGCCATCCAGTACCCATGTTGCAGATTATCACATCCAGTATGCTTACCCCTCTTGTGGGAGTGGTATGTTGTTCCTGAGCATTTTGGTTTATGGATTCTAGGAACCTTTGTCCTAGGGTGTTGGAGCTAGAATAATGCTCCCAGTCTATGTTTGGGTATTTTCAGTCACCCAATATAATGTGGTTTGGAGAGCTTGATATATTCATGTATTCCAACATAGGCCAAGTGCAGTTTCTGGTATTAGAATGGTAGTCTGTAGCAGGCTATAAACTGGGAGGCAGTTTTAGCCACTGTTACTTGACCATGGCTAGTCCATGCTGCTTCTTGTTGTGGTACCAACATGGGGGTGTGGTTATCCTTGAAAATTATTGCTAGTCACCCTCATTTTGTAGCTTGTTCCATGTTTTGGGGCTGTACAGCACAGTATGAGGTGTAACCTGGTAGTGTTAGGGTGCTGTCGTGAGCCTTGACCCAGTTTTCTGTTACAGAACAGATATCAACATTCTCCATGCTGGGGGAGTTTAGAGTGCATGCATCTTGCTGTTTAGATCTCTGGCATTGGGTAGCATTACATCTAGGTTCTTATCCCTTGTGATACCTATGGAGGTGGGTTTGTGTTTTGAGCCTTACCTATTCAAGGCATGCTGGGGGTAACAACAGCCTTTGCCAGTATCCATAAGGCCAGGACTGATAGGTGCACACCACCCCTAGCAGGTGGAGCATCATGTCATGCTCAGCATGTCATCCCAGGCTGGCACGCATTGGATCCTCTTTGACTAACAGCAATACTTCAGCCAATTATTGCGATTGATCATCTCATCTTCATATTGTGGCATCATGCTTGGTGAGGTTAGGATGTTAGTCAGGGTCATCAAGTTTGCATATACTACATGGTGTTACATTGCTTAACACATGGCAATTATGCCTCAGGTGGTGGTGCAGGGCTGCCTAGGTTGGATGCACATACTACACTCCCTGTACATGTTTGAAAGCAGGTTGTGTCAACTTAGGCGTCCCTTTTACTATATGTGTGAGTCGGAGAGAGGTATCATTTCCAGGGTCCCTACTGAGCCAGTGTATGTGCTATGCATTGCTGCTTTGCCAAGGCCAAGGCATACTGGGCATGCCTCTTTCTGCCTACTGGGGCAGGCTCAGGTTGTTCCTCCTCCAAGTCACGCTCTGCCTGTGATTGACTTGGCAATGGTGGGGGGCTGTTTGGCCCAGCCCTATGGTGATCCTGCTGCAGCTGTTTTCGCAGAATCATATTATGTAGCATAGCACATACCATGACAATTTGGGTACATGTAGTTGGTGAGTACTGCAAGGCTCCACCAGATGTATCCAGGCACTGGAACCATGACTTGAGCAGCCCAAACACATGCTCGATTACATTTCGTGTTTGTGCATGTGCCTCATTATGGTGTTCCTGTTCAGGTGTGTGTGCATTTCTGATGGGTGTCATCAACCACAGCTCCAGTGCATATCCAGCATCCCCTACTAAGTGACCATGTGGGATGTCCCCACTGGCAAATGTCTGGTACAGCTGCGTCAGATGCCAGATATGGGAATCATGGTAGCTTCCAGGGCAGCCAGCACACACATTCATTATTATGCCCTGGGCATCACACACGACCTGGCAGTTGATGGAGGGGAAGCCCTTGCTGTTAATGTAGGCCCTACCCCGCTCACCGACTGGTGCTTTGATGCGTATTTGCGTGCGGTCTATTGCACCCACTACCTCAGGGTATTTCGCTATTTGCTGGAAGAGATGCATATTGCTGGCCAATACCTCACGGGCATTGGGGAAATATACATGATCACCGACATGTGCTGACATGGCATCCAGGAACTGGTGCAGTACCCTGGAGGCTGATGCCTGTGATATCCCCATCATATCACCAGTTGGTCTCTGGAAGGTACCTGTTGCTAGTATTCTTAGGCCAACACATACCTTGGTTTCCACTGGGATGGGTTCCCCTCTGTTGGTTCTGTGTGTGAGGCGTGGCCTGCACAGCTCAACAATTTGCTGCAGGAGGTCTCTGTCCACTCTATAGTGCTCCACTATCTCCAGCTCATGTAATCCCTGGTAGGTGACCCTGGGCCTGTACACTCTTCTCCGTCTACTCACTGTGGGTGGTCTGGCAGCATTTGCATTGTCACCACCCTCAGCAAGTCGCCTATGTCTCCTTATGACAGCTATGGCAGCCCCTAGCATTTCTGCTCTGAATGAAGCTTTTTCAGTTTTCACTTCTAATAGCTTACTCCTGTCTTGCAGTGTCTCTTGAGAGAAACATCCTGCACTGCTGTTTGCAGAGTTTTAAGTGCTGGGCTGGGCTAGTATTCTGCCTGTGTAATTGCCTGCTTCTAATTGTTTTCACCTGCTAGCTCCAGCAGTATTCCCTGCTAGCTTCCTACTATTTCTGTTGCTTCCTTTTTCCTTTCTGTTTCCTCAGGGGGGAGCAACGTGCATACCAGTGGAAACACGCTCACAGTGGCTTACACGCGCGCACACATGCTTACACAGTTTAGAATCTACTTATTCGGGTTAAAACACGTGCACACCAGCGCAAACAGTCTTACAAGTCTGCCAACAGGCTCCCACATGCTCAGTCTGCCTTACACGCACGCACACTGCCCTACTCACGCCTCCTGGCATGCACACGTGCACATGCACGCCCAGCAAGAAACTTTGGTGTTGGCTACAGTGTACACCTTCCATTTCTTGACTTTCCCATGCTTATCTTGTGGCACTCCTCTTTCCATGATATGTGTCTGACATCTGTCATGTAACACTGTCCTCCAATGAACTGCATTTCCTTCTGCCATTCCCCCCTGTGATGTCACCTATCTCTTACTCTGTTCCTCCCCCTTATGTAACTCTTACACTACTCAGAATGTGCTCATTTGCTATGTGACAGTGGGATTCAGTATCCTAACACTCATTTACATAAGATTGCCTACTAATGCTTAGTTACATGTCTTAGACTCAGCTTCCCCCCTTAGCAACCACTAAACGGTGGCCATGTTGTTTTTGGTCTGCTGGTCCCTGCATTGAACATCCATGTATTGCATAAAACCCACATTTGTGGGTTTATAACCTTCATTTTTATGTTTTATATAGTGCAGCCCGTTTGCGGGCTGCGCATGCTTAAACATCGTCGCCAAAAAAAAATTACTTTTATCATATTTGCATCGGGGGCACTTGCCAAATGCCGCATATTTGGCCATTGGCATGCTTACACATATGCACCCTTTATTTGGAGCTGACATGGCTCCATTGTGTTATTTGCAGAAACGTACTCAGTTGTCAACTGAGTACATTTCTGCAGCTATCACGACTCTTACACAGGCTGGTTTCAGCTTCGTGGATCGCTAATCTACCTCATTTGCATGCCTTTCGGCTGCAAGTGAGGTGATTAGCATATCCACGCCCAGTCCGTGTAAGAGACGTTTTAGCTGGTCTCTTACACGGAATTTCAGGCTGTTCCTGGATCGTGAGGGCTGCATGGAGTCTTACACTACTCTTAGACTCCGTGCAAGCCTTCATGAATCCTGCCCTATGTGTTTGTTAGAATTTATTTTTAATTTGGCAAGGATTAGTTCTACATCTTTGACTTCTTGGGTATTGTAATCTAGTTGTTCTATGGCAAGATGATTTTGGAATAATATTGCAACACCTCCGCCTTTTTCTCTAATCTGTCTCTTCGGATAATATTATAACCAGGAACAGTAATCTCATCATTATGGTGGTGTGGTTTGAGCCATGTTTCAGTTAACACAGTGATATCTGATTTGTATAGAGTTAGTAGAGCATGAAGGTCCTGAATTTTAAGTATACTCCTTGCATTAATGTTTAATAAGAGGAGAGCTAAGGTAAGTCTGTGGAATAGGGGATGTAGCTGATTTGAGTTTGGGTTGGCTGATGTTTTGGGTCCTGGATTGGGGTGTATGTCCCCACTACAAGTGAGTTTATGGCATAGGTGTAGATAGAGTTTGATTAATTTGTGAATTATTTTAGTTTGTCTTTGAGAAGAGTGGGGATTAGTTTTGGTTGTCGGTTTATTGCATGAGTAAGAGAAGGCTTGGGAGGAGGTAAGGCTGCATGGCAATATTGGGAAGTTTTTTAGTTTGATGGGATTGGCTATGGATTCTGTTTGCCATGGGGATGTGGTGTGGTTATAAAGCTGAGTGTGGTAGGAGGACAGGATGGAAAGTAGGAGGAGGGTGAAGATTATTAATGGATAGAATGATGTTTTTAGTAGTTGGGTTGGATATGTGTAACTCATGTTATTTAGTTTCAGAAAGAAAGGGTTGTATGTAAGGGTAATATCTAAAACTGTATGATATTGGTGTTGTATTAAAGGTACAATATAAGAGGTGTGGTGGAGTTTGTTGCTGATGGGGGTAAGAGATTTGAAGGGATAGGTATTTGAGAGTGTAAGAATTGATAAATGGAGTTGTCTATAGCTACAAGCTGAAGTGATGTTAGGGATTTAGGAGTTATTATAAGCTTACAGTAATGCTGGATATACAGCTTCTGTAAAGTGCTGGAGTATGGACAGTGCCAGAGTAATCTTTTGTGTGTTAGGGAGCAGCTGTATGGCCAAGAAGTATTGGTCAGGCAACAAAGTTATGAGTTCCTCAACATGGCTCGACAAATGCAAACCCAGAATAAAAAAGAAATTAATGTCCATGGAAACGTATAAGGAACAAGAATGACAAAAGTCCCCAGATGTCCATATAGCAATGTTTATGCCACCATCTTATAGACTAGAACACATAACTAATTGTCCAAATGTTAACCATCAAAAATGACACATTTGAGTTCAAAAACAGAGTCCCTTGAACTTGAAATATTCATGGAGCCATCATTAAATACAAAAAAACAGCATAAATCTGTACAAAAAACACAAAATAAAACAT
Organism: Protopterus annectens; assembly: GCF_019279795.1. Lineage (NCBI taxonomy): Eukaryota > Metazoa > Chordata > Ceratodontiformes > Protopteridae > Protopterus > Protopterus annectens. Next base: position 222,509,883 of record NC_056743.1, read on the forward strand.
AAGCACAAACTGTAAAAAGTTCAAACGGAAAACTCAGCAACTGGCCTGATGGTCACCAAAACAATGAATCAAATGATGAATTGTATGACCACCAACTGCGGTATAAAGTACCAGATACAAATGTAAAGCATCTCCCTAAATGAAATCTCAATACCTGATAAAGCTCCTGAAAGTGACATATGAAGGTAGCAGAAACGGAAAGGAACGAATATTCCCATAGTGAAGAGTCAAAAGGTACATGTAAGAATCTGCTGGTTCAGTGAAAAATACGACTGACATAAAACCAATCCAATTAGAATGAGGAAATTCCTATGGCCAAAGCAATCATAGAGAAGACTTTATTTATTTATTCATTCATTTATTTTGGTGAGGCAGAGCTTATTATTTTTTTATTTTATCTACTTTGTTTGGCTTATCAACTTAGAGTAGAGGAGAACTAGTTTTGGGGAGCAGCACCGAATGCTAGAAGAACACGTTATCACCCTGGGCATTTACAAAGATTCATTTTAAAAGCTTCCATTCATGTTTTAACAGATTTATGCTTCATTCTCCAAGTCATGCATATTTTGATAGGAAATCAAGGCATTTGTTTTTGCTAAACAAATCTGTAACCCATTACTGCCTTTTCTAACATTTAGACCCATAAACAAGCTCTTCTTTCTATTATAAATCATTTTGTTGACTTCCATCCTTTTGTAAATTCATCTCATCCTTGAAGGCATATGCATAATGTAGGCACCTTGTGAAGACGAACATTTGTATATCAATTTGTGAGTAAGCTTTGTATCATCATTTGTAGGTGCATCATATACATGTTGCACACCTCCAAAGTTGCCAGAATTTTCAAGGTCATAAGAAACTTATTCAAGTAAGTATGCCATAACTGCTTAAATTCAGAAAAAAATTTAAATGCAGTTGCTTTGTAAAATACTAACTTTTTTTCTAAATAAATCAAATAGGGTCTATATTGTAATACCGAAAATCCTTTTAAGCAAACACGAAAACACTGACACGTATTGCACAAACCATGATTATGTCAAATGTACTAAACCGCAAAATTCAAAAAGTCGAGGTGTCATGGTTGGCTCATCTGTGGTACAGCTCCGTAAGGTAAGTGTGTGATAGTTATGGACCTTAGGGTTAGGCTGCAGGTTAAGGTAAGTGCATAGATAGGTAATGTATGTAAGGTTTAGTGTAGGGTTAGAATTAGGGTTTTGTTAAATGTATGTGTATTGATTATTTGTTTTGTTTTGGTATATTGCTTTAGGGTAAGTGTGCAATAGTTACGGACCTTAGGGTTAGGGTGCAGGTTAAGGTAAGTGCATAGATAGTAATGTATGTAAGGTTTACTTTAGGGTTAGACGTAGGGTTTTGGTGCTTTACTTTAGGGTTAGAAGTAGGGTTTTATTTAATGCATGTATATGGTTTACTAATTTTGTTTGGGTAGGCAGTATGTAGTGGGAGGTGGAGTTGGCCGACTATGAGGATTCGACTTTTTGTATTTCGTGGTTTAGTACATTCGGCATATTCATGTTTTGCACTTGTGTATTTCTGTTGAAAGTGGTATGCACCAAGAAATGGAGGAAATATTGTTGCAACATTGATTAAGGTCAAAAAAATAAAATACAAATGTCTGCCTGCCTCTTTGGTCACTGTTTTCATATCTAATCTTTATTTCTAACCTTTCCTTTTCATTCTTTAAGATCATAATTTTACTGCAGTAATCTACTCTGACAAGTGAGTTAACAAAATAGCTGCTTATACAGTTAAATTACTCAGCTGTGTTATAAGAAAGTACTTTATACCATGGATCAAAATAAAATTAACTCATGGCTTACAGCAGTCTGGTCAAAGTGTATTTGGAGGACTTACTAAATTACATTCTTATTTCTATGTAAGAGTATAACTCACACACATTATCATGGATTAACACTTTAAAATAATCTCAAAGCAATATTTACTTTGATAGGAGTTGGCATGGCTTTCTTTTTCACAGCATACAATGCTCATAAAAGCATCTGATTTTAGTGGATGTGAATTAGTTAGTTCTTGTTTTACAGAAATGTATGCAGTCCCTGCCTTATAACTACGACATGCAAAAGGGCTTGATTTATTACCTTATAGACCAGCTCCCACCATGAAATAATATAAATTGCGGTTGTAATAGTTGTGTCTCTTTAAAGAGTTCTAGTCATATTCTTCTGTTTAAAAAAAAAGTCAAATGAAATTATGGCAGCAAGTCTCCTCTGCAAAGTCTTATCATCTTGCAAACGGAAGTTGTAAAACCAGTTAAGCCATCTAAATATTTACTTGTGAAATGTTCACAAAAGTCATTTCACATGTCTTAACATGAAGCATCCAACGTAGATGCACTAATACCCACAGTTTGGACTGCATTGTAATATAAGAAAGGTATAATGATGCTGCTTTAAATTTACAACGTTGTTGATCCGCCTAGCACAAAATTGCACAGCTTGCGAAATGCCCTCAAAACATTTTGGCAGCCATCCCAGTCGAGGTATTACTGGGACCTCTAATGACTTCAACATATAAACAACTGTTTTGTTTCGGCATCATCATTAACGAGTGACAGGTTTAGTCACTTTCCCTATTTCTTTAATCTAGTTTACAAAAGCATCTGCAGAAAAGAAGAAAAACAGTGTAACATTGTAGTATTGTCAAATGAAAGCTGAAGTGGCAGTAGGCAAATGAAAGGGTCATGAGGAAAATGGCTCTAACAGAGAACAGACTGTTTTGACAATTCACACTTATCTCTGACGAGCCCTCTCACTGTGTAAGTCAGTAGAGATTTGACATAATGTGACAGATCTCCTGCATACTTTTAACTGGAGAAAGGTAATTTGACACTGAAATGCTCTTTAAGATTATTACCTAATTCACCACTTGCCTTCTAAAGTAAAGCAAGAGAATTCGCTCTTCATTAATGTTTAGCATTTTGCAGCTCTCAGATAGTATGAGAGATGAATTTAGTGAGTTGGTAACAATCAGCTTTGGCAAAACAATAAAGAAGGCAGACAAATGGAAGCAATCATTAACAATACCATCAGCAAAGTGGACAAAACACCTGTCATTTTCAATGACTTTAGGGAGGGTTCTGGTGCATATCTGTGCAGTATCTAATGTACTGTATGTCCGATGATGCCGCTGATTGGTTAAATCACTGTCATGTTACAAGACACGCTGCACTCTGTGCCACTGATCTGTTATGACAGGAGGCATCAGTCTTTGGCTTCTATCAAATGTTAATATTCTGTGAATAACTGACATAAAGGCTAATTCTAGTTGTTGAAGTTAGGAAAAGTAAATATGATCAAAAAGTATTTGTGTCAAAATTGCTGTCAGCATCAGATGTCTTTCAACACCTCATACTGCATGTCCAGTGAAGTGCAAACGTAATTCGATTCTACATGTAGCTGTCAAGGTAAGAGTACCATTATGAAGCAGATTCCCTGGGACTGTCATGACAATAAGCCATATGTCCCTGCTTATCTCACATATCTCACACATTATACATGACCGGGAATAGGCTAGACAATTTTATTTCATCAAAAGCACTTGCAGTCCTTGTGAGACTGACTGTACAGATAAGTAGACTGGTAGATGATAGATGTATGGTGCTACAAATGTTAGCTAGTTATTTCTTTCTGCTGAAACAGGCCAGAAAACATTGTTTAATTTACCTGCTGCACAGTAAGATTAGAATACAGTTAACAACCCATTTTAATTGCACTGGTTGTAGATGAAATAGCTAGAAAAATCCAAGTAGGACAAGCTGTGATCTAAAGGCTTGTTTTACTTTTGACACACCTAGTATTAAAACTTTGGACTGCCAAAGGACGTATTTTGACATTATCAGGCAATGAAAGATGTATAAATTCTATGAAGGAATACAAATATTTCAAAGTCCTTTTCTTCACTGAACATCTCATATACACGGCTAACAAACATGCTGATTAATAAATAAGTCAAAGAAATAAGCTGTTGTGTGTAAATAAAGAAGGGGGGAAGGGGAAAAAGATTCAGCTCTTTTGGCATAGACCAATAAAGTGTTCAGTTAAATTCAAAGTCTGATAAGTGGCATGGAAGGCTATTGCAGATGGCAGGGAGGGATATAAATGGTGAGATGTTGCCTGATTGCCTATCACTGGAGGGAGAGATGCAGATGATGCATAGCTAAAAGGCGAGGCTGCTTCTGTTATTTCAGTGGTGACTGGAGCAAGCCAATGGGAGGAAGGGGGCAGCTCCAGAAGGTGTGGCTGACCCAAGACCCTTTGTGGAATGCGCACAAGACCACACACAAATGGTTTGCCTGGTCTAAGACAGGATCTATTGAAAGCTATAGCCAAATGCACAAAGCAGCCTCCTACTACAAGCAGCAGTGATGGCTCTCCTCCTCGCTGTCATCCCCATTGACATACTTACTCTCACAAGTTAGTTAAAGGGAGCAGGCTACGAGCTTCAAACCTGGGGCTGAGGTGCAGAATCTTACAAGGTGCCATGATGTTGAAGGACTCTCACAAAGTTTCCAAAAAAAAAAAACAAAAGAAGAAAGAGATGAATGAAAAGAGTAAATCTTTGTTTTCAAATGAAATGATCTCTGTGGTTAAAGCAAAATCAAACAATATTTTGCAAATAAGGGTTTCCAGAAGGAGGTAGTAAGAAAACTAATTAAGGCAGGAGAAAGAAGCAAGAAAGGCACAGGTAAGAAAATAAAGAATAAATCTTATTAAAGGAAAATTAACTTAGTGCAAGAAGAGAGTGACATCTTGTGTAGAAAGGGAAAGACAATGGATTTAACTAAACATAGAGTACAATCATTAAAAATAAAACTAGGGCAGCAAATAAATACAAAAGGGGGGAGTGACATATAATAAATTTGACTAATAGTAGATAGAATAAGATCATAAAAATAAGTTATTTCATACTGAAAGATTTGACACAAAGCTGAAATAAGCATCACTACTAGATGAATGTTTGATAAAGGATACAAGACAGTTGTAGTTTAAATAAGGAGAGTACTGTAATTAGTAATGTCTGCTAATCGTTTTGTCTATAATAAAATGAGCGAAAACTAACTTGGGAGTTATCGAACTTGCTTTTATTTTGCTTTATTTTATAAGTGATTTTTTTTTAGTTTTTACTGTGGAAAGTAGTATTTAATTACCACTTCTATTTAGTAAAACAAACTGAAAAAAAAATGTTAGGGGTTATTAGCCTTTGTTAATAGTTCCTGAATTGTATTTCCCTCCTGCAGGGCAACATTTTGTGACTCAACTGTTCCTTCCTTTATTCTGTCCTACTACCTTACCTCTCCACCCCCAGCTCTTCTCTGTTCCTTATTCTCATTTCTCAGCTGTAGTCTCTCTGACTCATCTACCACTAGCCTTACCTTTTGCCTCTCTGTTCCTCTTCTTTCTTGATGCCTTTTCCTTTGAATGCCTTCCTTAGACTATCGCCCTCCCCCATTCACCACAACCTGCCTTCTAGTGTCTCTTCCCTTTCTTAATGACTCTTCTGTTCCTCTGCTTGCATGTTGCTTCAGTCTTTTCTCTCACTCTCTACCTGCCCTGTTATACACTTTTGCTTTTCATCTCATGATACCTACCCAAATATCTGCCATCTTCCTAAATTCCACTATAAGTTATCTAAGCTCAAAAATCTTGCCAGGTTTCTTCCACTTTCACACATGATATGCCCACTTTGCTTAGCATACCCATAACTCTCTCTTCTATACCACACCTAGTACACAAGATCTGTCTCTCTCACTTTGACCCTTCTTCTAACCTCCATGACTGTTTTTTGCATATTATGTTGCCTCACTGTGCAGCATTGCCCTTTTAGCCTTTTTCTACATTTTGTATTGCCCCTCTATCCTTGCCACATCTTACTTGTGCCCGCTCATACATGGAAATGATCTATGATGCATACTCTCTGTTTGTTATTTTTCCCCATATATACTAAGTTTTAAAACCACATAAGGCAAAACACCCAATCAAAACATACATAGCTTACTGCATGGGCCTAAATGTGGACATAGACTGTCAAGCCATTATACCTATGACTCTGCTGCCCTCAACATAAACAAATAAAGTACTTGTAATTCCTAGCAGGACAAAATTATATGCTTAAAAACAGCTGTAATTTTAGATATTACATACCACACAACTTGTCCACCCAGACCTCTCATAGAAATATGTCTGCAAAACAAGATACAGGGACTCCAGCCTCAAACCTTTTTATTCTGTAATTTTACCCCTACAGTCATCAGTTCTCTTAAGACTTGAGTGATAAACATAAAGGGCTAAAGTATTTCTCTAACACCTCTTAGTTGCTTGTTGTGATTCATTATAAACAATTCTTACCTACTTGATCTACCTACTTTCAAACACAGGTGTTTTGTATCACAAATATCAGGAATTATGCTATGACATTGTTTTGCCATTTTCCAGACCCCGTTCTTCATCTAACCCCCTTTTTCCATTCAGTCAGTTTCTCTAGATACTTTCCTCCTCTCCTTATTCAATTATTTATGAATAAGCACCCTTCATTCCCCTCTATAAACCTTCTCCATTACCATCTAACTATGCCTTAGTGCCTCTGCCTCTTGAATTCTCCCACATTTGTTGCCAATAAAATATCCTTAGTCATCATCTCAAGACTTTTTCAGTGGTAACCATGTAATACTCCAAGACTGTTAGCACAAGTCCTGAAACAGTGAAACTAAATGACCAAAAATGCAAACCTAAATATACAAGTTTGAGATTGTTATTTGTCAGAGAATATTCCATTTTCTCTAATGTACGGTGACCAGGGATTTGATATATATATATATATATATATATATATATATATATATATATATATATATATATATATATATATATATTTATATGTGTGTCTGTGTACATGATCAGGGTGTGTGGGTGTTGTCCCTCCACATTAAGAGGTGCAGGGAGGCTTGTCCCTCTGCAAAAAAGAACTTTAAAAGAGAACAACAATAGAATTTAATTTTTGTCATGATTCTGGCATTTGCACTGATTAATCTCAGGATTACAATAGGGAGCCCTTTTTAAACCCCTTTTCCATCACTCTGTCTCCACCACTCTACAATTACAATATTCGTAACATGTAATTCCTTGATGATGTTATGACAACTCTGTGATCCCCAGCATAACAAAACTACTAGTGTGAATGTGGGAGAACATATAGCAAGCCCAGTGCTGAGCTACTTTGGACTGTTCCCTGCACCCTAATGTAAAGTGATCTCACAGTCATCATATGTATGTAGCAGAGGAGTGGAGTACAGTATCCGACACTGGGGGGCATGAATTTCAATCTTGAGAAGAGCTTTAGTGCTGCAACAGCGAGTTTTGATATTTTCTGTTTTCTTGTGTGACTCTAATTTTATTTTCCATATTTCTGGCACCTGCAATTTCAGGTGCTGTACTTGTGCTAGAAACCATTGCATAAATATATTCTTCGCACCATTCACCAGAATAGCTTCTATCCAGTTTTAAGTAATATGAATCATGATCCCTCCCACTAACACTAGAATCTGCATTCTCTTCTTTGTAATCCCCCCTGATGCCTGTCCTCTCACCCCAGCAATTAAACCCACCTGTCCTTGGGAACCTCTTTTTAATACATCTCACCCACCTGTCCTTGGGATCCTCCTTTTAATACATCTCACCCCATACATTACCTGCTTTGTGCCAGAACTGTTCAGATTCAGGTTAGTATTGCCTACACATGTCTACATCAGCTTCTCTTTACCTCCAGCCTAAACTATCTCCCCATCTACTAAAGCAGTCTCTTAAATGCTCTTCTGAAGAGCCCTCTGGTGATGCAGATGGTATTCCACCACACTGGACATTCATTTCTTAGCACCATCCCATACCAGATTGTAGTAACCCCCTATTAAGACGCTATAGCCATGCTACCATCAATCTCACATTCTTACTTGTCTTCCATAGCCACAAAGTAGCTCCCCAGCACTAACCCACTGCCCTCTGTGATGCACCTCATTATAATCCACCATGCATACCCACTACACCATACTTTATTAACCTACCACTACAAAAATATGATCTACACCATTTACCATTTTAGTGCCATCAACAACTAGCATACCATCACCCTCTAATATACAAGATAGATGGTTAGATAATTTAATCTGATGTACGATAGTTTTGCAGTCTACTGAATAACTTTCATCACTTAACTGACTTGTTAATTCATTTGGCATTCTAGTAAACATGCACATTCACCACTCAAAAGAGCTCTACCCAATGATATGATATAGGAAAAAATCACAGCAGAAAATTATTGTGCGTTCTTGCACGTGTCAGATTTGCAGTGTAATGACCATTTAGGCTAGATCTGCCTTCGAAGAGGCCTCCTTCGCCAATGGCAGTCTAACTACCTTTCCAGTTTAAATATAGGATGATATTCAGAATCAAACTATGGCCTCAAGTGAGTTGTCAGCTGTAGACATAACTCAAAACCTGGAACTGATATAGGCAAAACATCCACTTCAGGCATTAGGTTTGCATCCTTGACTTTTAGGCATAATGTTTTCATTCTTTCTTTTTCCTTTAATCTTTCTTTGTTTTGCAGTTTCAGTTCAGCCCAGAATAAACTGGAGATCACCTTGGACTTTGCGCATTCTGTCAATTTGGCATTTATTAGTGATACATGTTTACATGTAAATAGCAGACCTTATCTTGCAGATACTATTCTACCAGCTCATTAGGTTATTCACAGCCTGAGGTAAAGAAATATTGCTATAGATTTGGCCATATATTTTAATCCTTAGCTTGATATGAACCAGAGTAATGTTAGATCTACACTGACCTTTGAATATGTGCTTTATGGAGCAAGGACTAAACTATACATTTATTTCTGTTTATTAGTCACATCAATATCATGGAGCATTTCTGCAAGCATTCGCATATTCAATATCAACCTAGTGTATGGATTCTTCTGGGTGCCTTATTCTGGTTGATTGTAATGCCTGCGTTAATGATGAGTATTTTGAACTGTGCAAGTTCTAGGTTTTGCTTAGGATGTTGCCAGCATCATTAAGGTTTAGGTATTCACTGAACCTGGTGTTCCAGCTCAATCTTGGGATCAGAGATTTAGTGGTGGAGCTGATTTATTCATGCTGGGGATGGTGCTCCACCAGTTATGCCACCTATTATCACAAGCATAGAGCTAGGGTGAAGTGAAGTGGGCAGCTGCCCCAAGCACAAGGGACTAGGGGGTGCAATAGGCAAATACCAATCAGGAGGGCATGCAGAACTGACATTCTAAACTTAATGCTGATAATACTGTATTTGCACTCAGGGCTGAAGCACTTCAGTGCTTTATGTATAATATTTAGCTGTATCAAGACATGCATTACATTTGTAGCAAGTTGTTTGCTGCAATCTTCAAAAGAAAATAGCTTCCTGGACCTTTTTTTTTCCTTTTGGTCTTCATTTTAATGTGGGGGGAGCAGCAGATCATGGGGGCAACACAAGGCAACGGTATACCTAATACTGAACCGGTTTGATATAAGGCCTTTCAAATAGTCATTGCTGATATTATGATACATTTCCCTGACCAGTATGTTGCATCCTGTTTGTCAAATTAGGAGAATTAATAAATTACACATAGATGTGCTCTAACCTTCAGGAGGTCCATACCCAAGTAAATCTAAAGAAACATGGACCCATTATAGACTCTGAAAAATGGACTCTACATTTGCAGCACTGGTTTCACTCAAAAGAAAGAACCAAAGCCAGCATAATGGCATAGAAAACTAAAGTCATGACTATGGCCCAGGTGACCTGAGTTCAGGTAGTGCCCTGGGCTGTTGGACAAAGGGGAAAAGGAGGATGGGCATTCCTAGTCTAGGAGAAGGGCAGGGCCAAAAGGTAGCTGCAGCAGCTCCTTAAAGAAAGGGGCAGAACTGTGAGTCATGCAGTCCACTAACCTGCCTTTGAATGGTAGTCTTCAGTGAGTAAGTAGACAGCAACATGCACTTGCAAAGGGGAAGGTGTTGTGGACTTCTGTTGCACTACACTCTGGTGGGGAAAAGGGACATGTGGAGAAAGAAAGATGTCTTCATTGCAATGATGCTAGCAAGGACATAAGACACCCTCATCGGTCTTTAAAAGGTACTCCTCCAGATGGATCTTGCCCTAGTGGATCTAAAGGTAGTCTCTACTACTAGAGAATGAATGGACTCAAGTCACGTTCAGAGAGGCTTAATAGTCAACCAGTGCTGGGGCATAAAGCATAAACAAGAGCAAAATCAAGAAACATGGGTGTACTTGCTTATTGGAACTAAAGCTATATCTCCATATGTCTCTTTTTTATAAAACATGCATATATGCACATGGAGGCATACAGTACATTACAGTTATCCCTTAATTTTAACCCTAACATTGTATACTACACATGCAATGGGCTATTAACATCAACATGAATACATCTATATACATTCAAAATAGATTTTTTTGTTTAAATAATGTAACTTTCCAGGCTTTAGTATCCTTTCTGTCTCTTCCATATATGTCTGCCTGGTTTCTTCAGCAGTCTACCATATCTGAAAAAATGTTTTCAGGACTATTTGCAGTTGACATGTGATCTTATTTTAGACAGTTTCATCTGCAGTACAGGTTCTTTAGGAGACAACATCTCTCTGCATCTCTTGGCTGTCACCATTCTCACAGTCTATGCCTTTTTGTAAATTAAATGGTTGAGACACTTCTAGTTTGTTTTATTTTCTTGTTGAAATTTCAGCTTTTGTGTGTTTGTCTTCCACAAATGTGTGTAGTTTCCCCTTTACAGCTTTTATCTTCTCAGAGAAGTACATAGGATCTTGGTTTAGCTGTTTTACTAGCAACTATTACTTCAAGCTGTAAACTTTCCATTAATTTTATGTTCTTAGTGTACCTACAATCTTTATATGCACTAGCATTCTGCAGCTTCTAGCATAGTATGATTTCTGTTTTTACTGAAATTTTTCCCAGCATTTCCTTTACTTTATGTTAATTTTCAGAGATCACAGTTACTTATTTGTGTTCAGATATGATAAACACTGACAATAAGCTGCAGTCAGGATAAAAAAACAAAACTTCCCAGATATTCACCAAGGTAGCCAGTATTACTCTTTTAGCGTAAATGCTCAGATTTATGACATTTTATTGGCCAAAATGAAGATGCATGGGAAAGAGCAGACAAAACAACATCTTGGAAGTACAACAGCTTCTTATGGCCAACCTATGATAGGACAGTAGTGAGCAGATATTTCTCTTATTGGTTCTGATCACAAAGGCTTAACAAGATTAAATTGTCCATGGTTTGGTTGACTTAAAGTTTTCTTTTTGATCAATATGTTTTGTGATACGGCCTCCATGAGAAAACTTTGTAAATAATTGAAAAAGATCATCAAAACGTTTGTCCTACAGTTTTGGACTGCATGGCAAATGAACAGAAGGATGCAGTCAACACAAAGATGTCTGGTGTAAAGTTGGTAGCAGCTCACCATGAGTTGATGCCATGGAAGTGACTGGTTTAAAACGAAATAAAAAGTTGGATAATTTCATAGCATGGACATGTGACTGCAGCTGAAGAATAGCAGTGCTTCAAATGTGAAAAGATAAATTACTGGAGTGTGAAGCTAGAGCTTAACAGAAAAATACACAACTTATTGGAGTTCTTAGAACAATATAGGTGCCACTTTTCTTACATGCATCCAGAATAAGTTATCTGAGTGGATCAGTTACATATGAGTTAAATAAGAATCAAACAAGCTTAAAAAGTCTTTTTGTCAGGCCAGAATGATACTGGTGTGAGATCCAAGCATGTTGCCAGGCTTAAATCATACAAGCTTTGAAAAAAAAATAGTCTAAAGTCTTGTGCTTTTCTCGTCTACAATAAATTAGTTACTTGGCAACTTTTGTAGCTGAAGTTTCATTTATATAAAAGTTTGGTATGTCTCCATACTGAAAATTTCAATAATATCAAACCTCAAGTGATCAAACATCAATTTTCCATCACCAAGTCATTGAAAAACTTATAAAGGTGAATTAAACAAGTGATTTTGCGGAGGGCAAGCCCCCATATGCATCAGCATCTGTTTAGGTTTATTTGATACATACACTAACTCTGATATTTTACTACAGTGGGGAAAAGGCAAATTCTGTAATCCCGACTATACCGCAATGTCACACAGAAAAAAAAAAAAAGTTAGAATGTGTGATCAGCTAATTTTTGATTACACATGTAGTCCTTTTTTTCCTTGGTTGGCCAAAGAAAAAACTTTGAACAAATGAATGGAAAACCATATAGGAGTGTGCAGAAGTGACTTAAGATACCAAATGATATATTTGAACTTGCAAGATAGTGGAACAGGGGTTTTGCTTTTCATGTGAGAAAAGAATACAGTAATTATATTAGAGGGGTGCTCAAAGCTAAAAAGTTACAGAGATTAGCAAAGTTTGTAGGCCAGTATGTCAAAGTCACCGGCCTCATGGATGTTTCATAGTTAAAACTAATGTCCCCGTGTGCTCAGGATATAATATATCTTAATCACTGTGTGTTTGTCATGGGAATACAGATGTTTCCTGACATATTAAAGCCAATAATTCTCATGCATTTGATGTCATATGGTTTACTCAAGAAGTACTATAGAAGTTCAGATGTCACAATAAATACTGTTGGTCAGACTGCTTTATTTCAGTTCAGTAGAGAAATATACAGCGATGCCAATTAATTTCGTCATTTTATAATGTATCGTGAGCCATTAATTGCTTAGATTATAATTTCCATGGCCATAGGATGAGGAAAGAACATTTCAAGATGTCTCTCTTATCTCATTATGTGGTGATATGAACAGGCTGAAAGTTAATCTGCTTAGTTTATGTAGTGGTTTAACCTTTTTACGTTTTCTGGTTAAAACATTAATAAAATTAAGATTAAAGTAATGGGGTTGCAATGAAATAGTATCACAGTATACCATAAGGAGCCAGTCTATATATTTGTGGGACTATCATCATAGGATCATAGGAGATTACTAGGCTAATGGCTCTGGGGTCCTTACAAGCCTAGCCAAGAGTTTATCTCCAAAGAAGAAACCTCAGTCAGCACCTGTCACCTCTGTCAATGAGGGACACAGATGGAACCCCTGGGACAAATCTGTGGTTATCCATCCACTCATCAAGGTTGTGCTTAAAGAGGGTCAGAGACATACTCTGTTTGACATGTATGGGAGTCTATTCTAGAGACGGGGCAGCCTCTGGGAGACAAATCTGTCTCTCCAGCAGGTTTGCTTAATGTCACATATTAGATTTAAGCCTTTTGATTGGGTACTAGAAGAGGAGTTAGAATTATGGATATGAAGCAACTCTAGTAGAGTAGGGTCTGAGATTGCCTTGTAGGTGAGGCACAGATCACCTCTAAGCAGTCTATATGATACAGAGTAGAGTGATAGTGATTTGAACCTGTCCACATAGAACAGGTGTTGGAGGCCATGGATTCTCTTTGTGAGGTTTTTCTGTGGCCTTTGCAGTTGGTGTTTCGAGAGGTACATACCAACTGGGGCGTTGTACTCAATTATTGGCCTAATGAGGGAGGAGTACAGAGAGGTAATAACCTCCTTTTTTCTGGATGCAATCCCTTTACTTATGAGATGAACCAAGTAAAAGGCTTTTCTGACCACTGCTGCTACATGATGGTCAAATCTGAGATTGTTGTCAACTTGTGTATCCAGGTGTCTCAACACAGGTTGTGTGCTAAGGTGTTGCAATTAATGTGGTACTCAGTAGGGGCTGTGTTTTTGCCGAATGGTATGATAATACATTTTTTTTGCATTTAACTTAAGGCCATGATTTTGGCACCAGTCATTTGTTGCCATATGACCCTCTTGAAGTATGTTAACATCATTTGGCAGTCAACGACAGCACCCAGCTTACAGTCATCTGCAAACATGGTCAGCCACAGGCCTTTTTTCTTTGCCTGGACCTCTGAGAAGTAGATGCCAAACAACAGGGGTACCAGGACAGATCCCGGGGGACACCACTAGTGATAGGTCTGCTGTCAGAGATGGTGGCACATATTTGGACCTTGTGGGTCCTATCAGTGAGCCAGTTGGCCACCCACCTGATGAAATAGGGATGTACACCAAGTTGTGTTAGCTTTTCGATGATACCCGAGTGGGGGATTGCGTCAAAGGCTTTGGCCAAGTCGAGGTAAGCTCTTTCCCTCATCCGGTGCCTTGGTGACAGTCTCAAAAAAGTCAACCAGGTTCAACATGCAAGATCTGCCCTTGACGAATCCAAACTGGGTGGGGTCAAGTGCTTGGAGATTGCCTCTGTCTTTCATTATGAGGTCCATAATAATACACTCCAGACTAACTGGGCAATAGTTTCCAGGATCAGTAGTGGCACCACCTTTGTGCAAAGGGATGACAATGGCATTTTTCCTCTCTGCTGGAATGAACATGTAACTAAGCTACAGTTGAATATGGTGCTCAATGGCAAGGCTAGTTCTTGCTGGAGATGTTGCAGAATACAGCCTGGAATACTATCAGGTCTCATGGAGGCTGTGTTCTTTGCCTTGGATAGGGCCTTTAACACTTGATCTAGGGAGATGTGAAGTGCGGGACAAGTATCAGGGATGTCGAATGGGCCTTTGGGGGGGACAGGGGGTGAAGTTTTCACTGAACCTATCTGCTAGCAGGTTAGCTAAATCAACAGGATTAGTGAAGTGGTACCGTTAAGAACTAATTCGGAACAAACCTGGGCTTTGCCATGGAGGTTTCTGATGTAACTGAAAAAAGCTTTGTGGTTAGCCTTTGTTTCAGATGCTAGTTTTGATTCATAATTGGCTTTGGAGGTTTTCACTAATGATCTAATTTGCTTGTTGAGGCTAAGAAGGGAGTTTTCTAATTGGGAATTTGTGCCTTTTTACCTTATGTGAAGGACTTGGAGTTTGGACTGCAGTTGTAGTAGATGCTTCTAAGATGAAAATATATAGAAGTCTAAAAGGGATTTTGAAGATAATTTCAGGAATGTAAGTTATTAGAACAGGAACTGGACCAGAACATACAGGCACTACACATGCATGTGGTGCCATTTATATTATTTGACTTTTTAGATACTGTCATAAATAACTTTTTGAGATACATTAAGAAAATGATGGGGGATTTTAGTCATGATGAGAGGATGCCAATAATGTTATGATAGAAATGTTTTTTTCATCATTTTTGCTTTCTGAACACTAGCCCTCTCTCTCCAGTGATCTATGGGCCCATATTTCTCACTGGGGCAAGAAGAATAACCAGCCCATTTGTTTCTCTCTGAAGTGAGAGACAGTTGCAGAACCATCATCCAGATACATGTCAGTGTCTCCCTCTGTTCTCTAGAGCTATTAATATCCAACAGCAGCTTTCAAAGGATGGTAGCACTGCCAGGCTGCCTCCTGACCATGTATCACTATGACACAGAAGCATCCCCCATGGCTCAGACTCCATGGGTTGCTCCACCCAGATATCCCACTAGATGTCACTGAAGAGTCAAACCAAGGATGGGTGAGCAGTATGCAACGTGCTCACATCCACCATCCCTGATCCACACCCACCAGTTGAACACAGGATGTCTGATTCACAGTCAGGGCTTTATCCATCCATGCCACAGAAGGAGGACAAAATGGATAATGATGCCACAAGTAGGAAGGAGTATTAAATGTACCAGATCTCTTTTTTAAATTTCTCCAAGTATTTTGGGTTTCTAATACCACGACGGGAATAGACCCCATTCCTAAGTCTGAGTTCATAGGTTCATAGGTAGATACTAGGCCATCAGCCCAAGGGCCTAAGTAAGCCTAGCCAGCAAGGTACCCTGGCTTTTGACACCCAAGAAAATTATTCCCCTGTGCTTCTGTCGAGCAGAGCCGCAGAAGTGATCCCCAGGGTGAATTTCCTATTTCCCATCCACTCATCAAGGTTTTTCTTGAAGAGTGCTAATGAGGAGCTTTGTTTGATATAGATAGGTAGCTTGTTTCAGAGTATGGGAAGTCTCTGGGACAAGAATCTATCCCTCCAGCATGCTCTGTTTACTGTGATGACAAGGTTTAGGTCCCTAGAGCATGTAGCTCGGAAGGATTGTGATTTTTTTAGGTGGAGCATGTCCAACAGCTCTGGTTTTGACATAGCTTTGTATGTTAGGCAGAGATCACCTCGGAGTAGGCGATATGCAATAATGTAAAGCTGGAGTTTTTTGTGATGGTCAGTGTAGAGCATCTGTTTGAGGCTGGTAATCCTCTTTGTGAGGTACTTCAGCGGCCTTTCCAGCTGTTGTAGATGTCTTGTGAGGTACCTTCCAAAAGGGGTGTTATAGTCTATAATGGGTCTAATGAGTGATGAGTAGAGGGGAACAATCACCTCTTTTTTCCTGGATGAGAACCCTTTTGTGATGAGGTGTGCCACATAGAAGGATTTCCTGACCACTGTGGCGATGTGATTATAAAAGGAAAGACTACTGTCCATCTGGGTCCCAAGGACTCTTATCACACTTTCAGTGTTAAGAAGACTGCCGCCTATGTGGTAGTTCATGGGTACAAAGTTTTTACCAAAAGGGATGACTGTGCACTTTTTGGCATTGAGCTTGAGGCCATGGCTGTGACACCAGGCATCTGTCTCATTGAGGCCCTTCTGCAGGATGTCCACATCATTTGGAGACTCAATTATGGCTCCTAGTTTGCAGTCATCTGTGAATTCCGTTAGCCAGAGACCTTCTGTGTTAGCCTGTACTTCAGAAATGTAGATACCAAATAGGAGAGGACCCAAGACTGAACCCTATGGTACTCCACTTGTCACTGGTTTGAAGTCGGATTTGGAGTCTGCAACTTTTACAATGTGGGTTCTGTCAGTGAACCAGTTGGCAACCCATCTTGTGATGTAGGGATTTATACCTAGTTTAGTGAGTTTATTATTATTATTTATTATTTTTATTTTACATTTGTTGACCAGGCTAGTCTAACTGGATATATGTCCATTTTCAGTAGAGGCCTGGGGAGAAAAGCTCCAAGCATTAGCAGTGACAAAGAATACAGTATTTAGTAAATAGTCAAGTTACAGTACATTGTGTTGGCAAGAACAAAAATAGTAATAAGTAATTTAGTAGGTTGAAGTTAATATCAATAACAGAGAGATAAGGACAATAAAATATTATATATATATATATATATATATATATAGATTACAAAGTAAGCATCAAAGAATAGTATGGAAGAGAAGTGTAGAGAGAGCAAGAAGGGGAGTACGATGTCAGTCAGGGTTAGAGCAGGACAAAGCCAGTGAGATTTAAGATGTTCTTTAAAATGTTTTTTAAATTGGAAAGTTGAAGCAAGGGTGGATGGCATTCACCCTTTATCTATAATTCCGGAATGGGGGATGGTTTAGAAAGCCTTGGCAAGGTCAAGATAGGCTGTGTAAACAACCTTACCCTTCTCTACGACTTTAGTGTCTGCTTCAAAGAAATCTATCCAGTTTAGGAGGCATGATCTGCCTTTTACAGACCCGAACTGGGTGGGGTCCAGAGTTTGGAGGTTACCAATGTCTTTGTTTATAAGTTCCATGGCCTTGCATACCAGGCTTGTCAGGCAAATAGGGTGATAGTCCCTGAGATCCATGGTGGTTCCCCCTTTGTGGAGTGGGATACCTGTTGCTGTGTGCCATTTAGTAGACACAAAGCCTGAAGTGAGGCTATAATTGAACATGGTTCTTAGGTGGGGAGCCAGTTCATTCTGATGGGATGAGGGCTTTAGATAGTGCAGTTTTTACCTGCGTAGTTGTGATTACAGGGACACTTCATTCTTCTGGTATAGATATGGGCCCTTTAGGGAGTGAGAGGGGTGTAAAGTTAGCACTGAACCTATCTGCCAGTATGTTGGCAATATCAGTTGGTTCTGTGGATTTTGTGTCATTGTGCTGTAACTCAGAGCAGATCTGAGTGTTGCCATTGAGACTCTTGACATAGCTATAGAATGATTTGTGGTTGTCTTTAGAATCAGTGGCAATTTTGTTTTCATAACTAGCTTTGGAGGATTTTATGAGGGATCTCAGCTTCTTACTGAGGCTGACCAGGGAGCTCCTCCACTCATGAGAGTTTACTCTCTGTTGCAACAGTTTCTTTCTTCTGCTGTAGAGTTTGTTTATGGCAGAGGAACACCAGATTGGCTTCCTTTTTTTGGAGGATAACGTTTTGGTTCTGTTAGGGATAGCATGATCCAGGCAAGTGTAAGTGCTTATAGAGTGCATTTGTGTAGGGTTCGGCAGTCGTAACTGTATTGTCCATCTGCATAGGTGTTGTGAAGTTTGCCACTTCTGTCTTAAGAAGCATGAAGTTGGCTTTGAAGAACTTTTTTATGGTGGTTTCCTTAATGGGGGGTGGGGGCGGGATATGGATATCTAGGGTGATTAGCTTATGGTCGGATTTGACCAATGAGGAGTTGACCTCAGGTTTGGAACAATTAAAGATCATGACATTAGTATTGTTTCAATCGTTGATGTCAGCCAGAAGTGATCTTTGCAGCACCAGCAATGTGCCTGGTAATGACTCCTTCTGCAGTTTGTAAAGGGTTACATGTACTGGTAACATATATCTAAATACGATTATAGAGTCTTTTTTAAGACCCGTTGCTCCTACTACTATTGGATCTGTCTGGGTATCTTTCTTTCCACATTGCTCTCATTTCTGCCTACAGATCTTGATATTTTATGACTTTATGTCTCTCTGTACACAAAACACTTTAGTGACCGGTTGTGGCAATTTCAGTGATGAATGCTACTCTTGTCTTCTTTTCATGGACCACTGTATCCGGTTTTCTAGCATCTATTTTTTGAACTGTTGGTAATGGATGATCCCATGTGATGTAGGCTTCATCATTTTCTATGATGCTTTGTGGCTCATGTTTCCAGTGTTTTTCAGCCACTTCCGTATCTTAATGTTTGCACAATCCCCAGTGCAACAGTCTTGCCACATTGTTATGCTTTTCAGTATATGGTCCTTCTGCCATTAGTATATCATAACCAGCAATAAAGTGTGCAACTGTTTCCAATTTTGTTTTACAAAACCTACATTTGTCTGTTTCTCCCACATGTTTATAGACTTTGTAAGCCAACATGCAAATGGCCCACTATCTTGGGCCACCAATATCTTGGGCCACCAATATTAACCTTTTATGTCTTGATTAGAATTCACCTCTCCTTAACCATTCCTGAATTCTATCCTAATCAACATGAGGCTCTTCCAGAAATGTTCTATACTTGCAACTATATTTATGCATTTTCATCTGGTCCTTCACTTTATATTCTTTCTTTTATTTTATTTTGGCACATTTCAGTTGCTGCCTGATTTTTATCTTCTTCTGGTTTGATTTCCATTCCTGCTTGATGCCGATATGCTTCTGCTAGACTAAGCAGAGAAGTCGACTTTGATTTATTCTCCTCATGTTTCAAAACTTTCATTACATTTGTGTCTTGTGAGGTCAGCAGATATGTGTGCAGTCCTATGATTGCAGATCTATACATGTAATCAATTTCAAGGAGGCCCATCCCTCCTTCGGGGAATATATAATCTTGGTATGCACTGATTTTTATAAATCATTTGGTGAGCATGAAGCATCTTTCTTGTTTTCCTGCCTAATCTATCCAGCATGTTTTGGGGGCAATCAATCACTCCAATGCTGTAAGTTAGGAAAGGAAGAGCAAATTGGTTTATAGCTTGAATTTTGTTCCTAGATGTCAACTCTATTTTCAGGATTAATTTAAGTCTTCCTTATTAAGTTTCATTCGTATTTGTTCATGCTTTATTGTTGATCCTTCATCATTTCCCAAATAATTATAGACTCCTTCTTGCTCAAGTTCTTTTATATCACATTCTTTTCCCAAACTGATGTTTCTTGCTGCTGCAGTTTTCCTGCATTAAAGGTTGCATTTTCATATTTATCAAGACCAAATTACATTCTTATATCATCTGAAAAAGTTTTGACAGCTTGCAGTTGTGCTGTCACTTCCTCATCTGATGAGCTATTCAGTTTTAAATCATCAACAAAAAGAAGATGAGAAGTCTTTACACTTCATTGTTTTCTAGGAGCCAAATTATAGCCATGGCCTAAACTGTTAAGTAGACAGACAGCTTAATGGGTTAAGGGCAAAGACAGAATAGCAGCTGTGACAAAGGGTCACCCTGGAATACCCCCCTTTGAATTTTTATCCCTGGGATAATAATTTGTCCTTATCATGGCTTAATTGCAAAGTGGTCTGCCACTATTTAATGGTCACTATAATGTAGTCAATCAGTGTAGAGTGTATCTTATACATTTTTAAACACACTCTTATCCATGAATGTAGGATAGTATCAAATGCTTTTTTGTAGGCAATCCATGCCATACTTAGATTATTCCCCTTTCTACAGTTCTCCGCTATGTCTTTATTTAACAACAAATGATCCTTTGTGAAATATGAATTTATTTTATTGCTCTTTTGTTCTATTGCCATAGTTGAGATTTCCTCTAAATGACTATAAACTCTGACGGCATCAGTTCCTGTATATAGTTTATATGTCATCAGAATTCAAATTATTGGTCTATAATTTTTAGGGTAACTTGCAGGCTTACTTTTAAGTAGGAGCATTGTTTTTCCTGTTGTTAGCCAGGTTGGTTTCTGTTCAGGGGTGCGTCTATAAATAGTTCTTACTCATGGCTAAATCTTTGTTCAAAGATGTTAATACTTTTAACTAGAAGTTAGGTACTGTATCTGGACCTGGGGTTTTCCAATTAGAGGCTTTTCTTAACTCTGTTTCAGTCTCTCTGACTGTTACTTCATCCCATTTCATATCCTGTACCTTTAAAAGTCTTATTTTTTTCTTTTACTTCTTCTGTCCATTTAGCATTTTTGTTATGTTCCACAAGATCTTCATAAATACTTCTCTAAAAATATATCTATTTCTTCATCGTTTTGTGGTCTTTCAATTCCTTTTACCTTGTTTCCCAATTCTGTATAAAAAAAATTTCGGTCATTAGTAAATTGCTTATTTTGTTTTTTCTTTTTATGTTTATCTGTGTATCTTCAAGTTTTTCCACCTGTGCTGAGATTTTTAGTTTATTTCCAATAACACATGATAGATCCTGATCTGTTCTAATACCGCACATTGCTTTTATCACATCTATCCTTCTAAGTATTTTTGTTGATCTGTTCCATCTTCTATACTCTTCTAACAGTGGCACTTCTTGTCTTAATTGCTTTATAGTTTTATCTATTCAGTACTTCCGTGATGGTATTTGATTTCTCCCTTTCCTTTCCCTCACTACCCTATGTTCTTGTTGTAGAACTTTATCAGTTATTAATCTAGCTGCATAGTAATATATCCTGTTTACTTCTGTTATATCGCATGGATCTCTATGGACAGTCCTAATTGCTGTCTTCATTTGTTTTATCAAACTTCTGACTTTTAATTGACCTTCTGCAGTGTATTTCTTTTATTGATCTTAATATGTCTATCTATGTCTATTAAATCAAGCAAGTCTTCTCTTAGCTCATTTTCTTCTAAACTGAGGGCTTTTTTTGTTTTCCATTTCCTGCAGGCTTTCTATAGAAAGTTCTATAGCATCTTCCAGTGGCACATTCTCTTCAATTTCATCCTGTGCCATTTGTTGCTCTGTAATATGGGACCTCACTGGCCTAACACACCTCAACAGTGACTGCATCAGAGTTTTCACAGTTTCCTGTTCCTTCCCTTGCTGTCCAGCTTCAAGTGAACATTTATACTGGTTTCCTGTGGAAGGCTCCAAAATATCTTCATACAGCACCTGACCAATTGCTTCCAGTTCCACTAGTTTCCCCTTAATTTGGATATCCATTACTCTACCCTGTTGTGGTGATTTCTGAATTAGCTTTTCTACACTGAATCCTTCACTTTGCAGGTACTCCATAACCTCAGTTTCTATTTCTTTAATTTCTCAAATACTAATCTTCTTTTCCTCTTTGTCTGATTTTTTGTATTGTAAAGTTTTCCATGTCCAGATTCCTTTGCCTGTATTTCTCTTCAAATATCTTTGGTGCTGCTCTTTTTTGCTGATTAGTTTAGCTTTCCCCTTTGCTTAGATATTGCATGATATTACATTTCTCTTCTTTCCCATGTCTATATTTCTTCAGATGTCTCTTGATCTTCCTGTTTCTCCTCACTTTAGGGGCGCATTCCATTAAGCTGTGACGTAACCTGTGTTAGATCTTCTACACCAAATCCTTCACTTCACAGGCACTCCATAACTTCAACTTCTACTTAACTTCTACTTTTACTAATCTTCTTTTCTACATTCTCTCTTATGTGATTTTTTTTTATTGTGAAATTTTCCATATCTGGATGACTTTGTCTATATTTCTCTTCATATATCTTTGGGGCTGCCTTCTTTATATTGATTAACTTGGCTTTTGCCTTTGCATAAATATTACACAATATCAAATCTCTCTCTCTTTCCCATGTCCATATTTCTTTTTTATACTTTTCAAAAATCTCTCAGTTTTGTTGTTTATATTTTCACACTTCCTCAGATGCTTCTTTTTAAGACAGATCAAAGTTTCTTGGTGTATATACTGTTTTTCACAAATCTGTTATATTAATGAACATATTTTTTATTTGTGATTCTGGCAGTTTTTCTTGTGCAAGTATTTTTCTTTCCTCTAATTTCTCTCTCACTTGTTTTGTATATCTGATGTTTCTTATGCTTAGTCAAACACTCTGCTTATGCTATGCTGATGAGGTCATAACAAGGCCAACATATGCATATCCATAGCTAGTGGGGTTTGGCTTTATTGTATTGAAATTGTCCATTAAAACGACTTCAAATGTAAAAGTCATGGGCAATCAGAATCGCCATATAGCTGAAGCACCTGATGTTCATAAGGGTCATTTGCATATATCCTATGTGCCTCTGTTTCGGGAGGTTTGGGAGGTCAATCACTGGAAGTTCTAGCTTGGCTGAAGTTTTCATTTAGTTTTTTTCTGATTGTTTTTTTCAGTGTGACCTTCTAACTCTTTGTTTTAATTTATTAGTTGGGATATTTTGCAGTCACCCTAATGATAATGGACATCAGCTAGGTATAACAACCTTGTGTTTCTTATCCTTAGTCAAACACTCTGCTTATGCTATGTTGACGAGGTCATAAGGCCGAAATATCCATATCTAGTGGGGGTTGACTTTATTGGCCTGAAACTGGACTAACTGCTGTCCTGGCACATTAGCATTACTAATAGTTACAACAGATCTGATGTAGCTGCAGGATTAATGACAAGTAATTTGTCAGGTGAATAACAATATTAAAACATATAAATAAATTTGTAAGTAAATTAACGTCATCTCCATTTTTGAAAATATTTATTTTGGAAATGTTTACATTGTACTCGTATTCTATATAAGAATAACAAAATAAAAAAAAAAATAGAAGTGTATTTTTGCGGAAGGCATGAGAACTTGCTTAAAGCTCATTGATTACATGTTCAGGCTTTACTGACATTTTCAACTAGTTAAACATGTGGTGCTTTCTTGTTCCAATTGCATTACGCATTAGTAAGGACCAGATACCTCTTATTTTTTATTTATTAGCAATTGATAGGAAGACAATGAGAATGAACTGTAAAAAAGCCTAGTTCACCCTCATTTTCTGATTTTTTTTTATTTCACCTCTAAGTTATGCAGTCATGAAATTATGTCTATTCATATGAAAGATAAAGATTCTATAGTGAGTTATAAACACCTGAATATAGCAGAATGTTTTATTTGCTTGAACGTTGACACCTTACAAATAATGATGTGGACATGCCCTGTAAATAGTGCAAATAGGTATTTTAGGGAGTACTGTGGACATTCTAGTTAGTTGTTATATGACACAAAGTATAATTAATATGCTTATGTTATGTTTGAGGTATTTTTCCACTTCCCCTTTGTTCATCTATGTTTTTGACTTTGTTATCTTCAGTATTTCCATGGCCTCCTCTGGAAATCAATAACAACTTTTAAGGAAAAAAAAAAACTAAATTTGCTTTAGAGTCTGCAGATGCAAACTGGAAAACACAAAATGTGGAATGTGTATGTTATCTGAGTTTCCAGAGCTGCATGGACAACCATTATGTGTATCCACTAGTGAAACTTGTAGAATTATATGTTTTAATTTTTGTTTTTATCTAATTATTGTATAATTTTATTTAAGATTTCCAGTCGTATACAATGATATAACTAGGAATACATATATACATATAAGCATTTACTGTGCGCGTTGTTCCCACCTTTCCTGTAACTAGTCCAGTCCAGATACAGATTTGCTGCATCCAGGACTGTTTATAAAATTCTGAGTGGTGCCAAAGTCTGCTCTTCAATTTTTCCCTTAGATCTTCTAGTTCTCTCCTCTCCTGCACTTTTACTAGCTTATTAGTCTAGCACTTTACCAGACTTCTTGTAGCAATCATTGTTGCACACAAAAGTGATACGAGCAATAAACATTCTACAAGGAAATAGCTCTAGTACTTATTATTAATGCCCATGCCTCCAGGAATGACTTAAGGACAATTCCTGTGCGTTCTCCTATTAACTTGATGAACTTGGGTATCCTGAGGCAATGTAACAACTGCCTCATGTACACTGACAACCCTCGCCTCTTACCTCCCAACACTCAGACTTGAGTGAGATGCACTTGTATATCCAAATTGGAAGCCATGGGCTCTCCAGCCAAGACCTGAATAGCTGGTCAAGAGCAGAAGGTCAACACTTGCACCACACCACATAGAACACACAGCCCTCCAGAACACACACCAGCACTGCCTTCACATAAAACACAAACCACACATCCACCTTCACAGAGACTGTTAATAAAAATCTACCCAAACAGCAGAGACCTCCAAGGCAGAAATGCACTCGACCACCACAACACTAATCACGAGACACACAACTCTCCTAAACAGTGTGCCACTCAACCAAAGCCCCTAAGGCAAAACAGCATGCCCAACACACTAGTCATAGGTGACTAGATAGTGAGGCACACTGATGTCCCACTCACTAGGTTGAATAAGGAGAAAGTAACAGTCAGCTGCCTGTCAGGTGCCAGGATCCACCACATAATGCACAAACTCTGGTCCCTCAACAACAGGTACAAATATGACTCTGTCATTGTACATGTGGGTGTGAATGACCTGAAATGTACCTCCTTGGACTACATGAAAAGAGATATTGAGGAGCTCTCGTATTATGTAGCCCAGGTGGGTATGACCCTAGCCCTGAGCAGCATCCTACCATCACCCAGAATGATACCACAGTACAAGCATAAAATGATTGATTTCAACAATTGGTTAAGTTTCTGGTGTCATTCTAAGGGGATCCAGTATCTGTCTGCCTGGGATGACATGATTGGCAGACCTCGATGCTTTGCAAGAGATGACCTGCATCTGTCACCCCTGTGCTTCTGGATACTGACTAAGGCTCTTGCCATCCCTATAGTGCCTTTTTTAGGCAGTGTTCCAAAGACCAAATTACCACTATAACAGCTACAAAAAATGTAATCTGAAGGTCATGCTGCTCAACAGTAGAAGTCTAAATCTCAAAATGCACTCGCTCGAAGCATTCCTTAAAATGGAGAACATCAACATTTGTGCTGTAACAGAGATCTGGTTCAAGGCAGCAGAAAGCACACCTGCACTACCAGGCTATAACTCCTTCCACATCTTTTGGCCCCAGAATTTGGACCGAAGCTCCAAAGGTGGGGAGTGTTTCCATATTCATAAAGGATGCGCACACCTCCAGACTGGTAGCCCAACATAACGCATCAGAGATACTTCAGGTGCATCTAACAATAGGTAAGGCAGCAATTCAGGTTGTAGCCTGCTATAGGTCCCCAACCATGTCCCAAGACTCACTCTCCATGTTCCTAAGCACCCTAGAGAATATTACGGTCCAACCTAATACTCTCATACTGGGGACTTCAACTACCCTTCCATTAATTAGGAAAACTACTCATGTACCAATACACTTGCCCAACATTTCCTGGAATTCATTAATTCCAATGCCCTGGACCAGCTTGTTCTTTCCCCCACTAATGGAAGCAACATCCTTGACCTTGTCATTTCTATCATGGGCAAATTTTGCACTACACCAATAGTCAACTCCTCCCTGGTTGGATCTGGCCACAAACTAATCACCTTAGAAATTCACATCCCTCCCTCCCCACCCTCACAAAGGTAACCACCATGAAAAACTTCTCCAAAGCTAACTTTGGGCTCCTAAAAACAG
The DNA here is from genome assembly GCF_019279795.1 of Protopterus annectens. Taxonomy (NCBI): domain Eukaryota; kingdom Metazoa; phylum Chordata; order Ceratodontiformes; family Protopteridae; genus Protopterus; species Protopterus annectens. Next base: position 222,536,229 of record NC_056743.1, read on the forward strand.
AGGTGGCTAACTTCACGGAAGACATGCAAATGGAGAATAGTTACATGACCGCCAAATTATACACTAATGCGCTGTACAAACACGTACTCTTCTGTTTGGTATCTACTTCTCTGAATCAGGCCAACACGAAGGGTGTCTGGCTGACAAAGTTCACAGATCGTTGCAAGTTGGTAGCTATTATTAACTCCCCAAGTGATATTGACATCCTACAGAAAGGCCTCACTGAGACCAGCAACTAGTGTCAGAACCATGGCCTTAAGCTCAATGCCAAAAAAAATGTGTTGTCATCTCCTTTGGGAAAAACCTGGTTCCCATGAATTACCACATCAATGGTAGTACTGAACACAGAAGGTGTTATAAGAGATCTGGGAACACAGGTTGACAGCAACCTCTCTTTTGACCACCACATTGCCCCTGTGGTCAGAAAGTCCTTCTATGTAGCACATCTCATTACTAAGGGTTTTGCATCCAGGAAGAAAGAGGTCATTGTCTCCCTATACTCTTCCCTCATTAATGGGAGAAGCCACAAAAGTACCTCACAAAGAGGATCCTCGGCCTTAAATACTTGTCCTATATGGACAGATTCAAAAAACTCCAACTATTCTCTGTCTCATATTGCCTCTTAGAGGCAATCTCTGCTTGACTTACAAAGCCATGTCTGACCCAGCTCTGTTAGAAATGCTACATATAAAGAAATCCCAATCCCTCCATACCACATGCTCCAGAGACCTCAATCTCATTACCACAATCAACAGAACATGCTGGAGGGACAGATTCATAACCCAGAGACTGCCCATGCTATGGGAAAGACTTTCCATACATGTCAAACAGAACACCTCACTAGCCCTCTTAAAGAGAAATCTTCCTGAGTGGATAGGAAATAGAAAATTCACTCCAGGGATCACTCCAGCGGCTCTACTCGACAGAGGCACTGGGAACTAGGTCGGGTGGCATGATGCCAGGGTAATCCTATGGGCTAGGCTTGTAAAAGCTTCAGGCCATTAGCCTAGTACACACCTATGAACCTATGATACAAGGAACACATTCCAATGAGAACATAAGAAAATAAGGATATGAATTGTCTCTAACACATTACAACCATGAATATAATCACATAGGAATACAATAGGTATTACACATAAATGCAACAAACTCAGTCCTGTAGACCATCAATATTCATTATATAAGATATAGAACTTGTTCAAAATTCATAAGAAAATAGGAAAGGCTGATCTATGGAGTTAGAAGTACAAACATCTTACTGGGAAAAACACAGATGTTCAACTGGCATGACTGTATCTCAGAAGTGAAGAAATACTAGTTAAAATGGAGAAATCTCCAAGATATCCATAACCCATCAGCCCAGTTTAGCATCCAAGAAACCTTTGAATGTATCCCCAACAAGGTGAGGTTGATATTCACCTTCTTAGTGGAGCAAAGTAAGTTCCTGAAAAGCTTGTGAAATTTGAGAGGCAGAGTCAGACCTCTTGGTATAATAAGGGAGTAACCTCTAAAGAGGGGGAATAAGCCACCAAAAATGACAAACCAGGAATTTGTGATCTGAGTATGGACGGGGAATTACTCCATCATCAGGAAATAGGTCCAAAAGATTTTCATCTATATACATTCTTTCTGTCTTTAATATTAATATATTTAAATATTTTCTAGGGAATTTTAAAACCATAATTGATGCTTACTATATAAAATCCAGGTTGCATGTGATTTTCTTTGTCTGATGAAGTGGTCTGTTGAAAGCGCTTACGTGTGGAATAAAGGATTGTGATTTTTATATCGTGGTTCAAGTGTTTTCCTTCTTTGCTTTTGGGATTTACTATTATTCTACAGTAGAAAGTCATGGGTTTTGAAATGGTACTTTTGTTTGTAAGGAGTATAGTATACTGTATAGTGGGTTGCCAGTAGTTGTTGTGAAGACTCAGTTTTACAAAGATATGCCAACCCAGTATTTTGTGGGATGTGCTTTTTTTTTTAATGAAACAAAGAAAATAATCTTCTAATGAGTAGTGTCACCCCCATTTTTTTCTTCTGCCAAACAGTATTCCCATGATACTAATTTTAAATGCTTGCTTTGTGAAAAAAATAGTTTCTTGCAGCACCAAAACATCGTTTTCCAAAACCAAAATAGTAAATGTGAGACAACCTCCACCTTTGAACTCAAAGCTGTAATTCAGGAGCTAGATCCTCATATCGCACTGCACACACAATTATGTTAAATATAGTTGTCTCATGGTGAAAAGTATCAACAGGACAATCTGAATATGAACAGAAAAAGTTAAAAATAACTGAACGGTCCTTTCAGAATGGATAACAGTTACCTAAGCACAACCAGCTAGTAACACACAAAAATGCAACAACAAAAACATATCTATATATTTATATATATATATATATATATATATATATATATATATATAGGTTCATAGGTTGGTACTAGGCTATCAGCCCTAGGGCCTATACAAGCCTAGCCATAACAATTCCCTGGCTATTTCTTCCCACATTATTTACTTTCCTGGACCCCTGTCTAGCAGGGCGACTGACGTGATCCCTGGGGTGAATTTCCTTTATATATATATTGTAAATTGAAGGTGTCCAAGTTTATGTGGGAACCATAGTTGACATTGAAGGTGTCCAAGTTTATGCTGAAACCATAGTTGCCATGACTTTCACTCATCTTTGAAGTGCTAACAGGCCCTTTACTGCTGCTCTTGTACTAACCACCACTGGCAGTCAATACATCATGTTAGCACAAGCACCCCCCCATTCATTCCCCACATACATACACACATCCAAATACAAAAACAGATGTACACACACACACACACATACACACACACACACACACACACACACACACACACACACACACACACACACACCTCATGCCTCTGCATTCACTACAACTGTAATTATGGAGCTTTTATTCTCAGGCCTCTAGTGAAAAAGTTATTTTGACTAAACCAAAAGTCAGACAAACCTGGTAAACAAAAGCAAAATAAATTGAAGTATAAAAATGTTCTCAACATGCAATGAATTGTGTGCATACTTATACCATACACATATTTTATTCCTAAAGATAAACCAGTCACAAACATATGCAAACTGAAGTGCTTAACATAAAGCATTGATGAAAGTCACTGAGCACAAGCAGAGAAGTGAGAGGATTGTTACCTTTTAAAGCCTGGACAAACTGATATAACATAATATAAATGACAGTACCATTAAATAAAAACAATTTACCATTTAACAAAATCAATGAAGTAAGTCAGTCTGGAATAAAGTAATGGAATTATTTGAAGGAACTCTATTGTAAACTTCTATGGAATGCCAGAGATGCCAAACAACAGACAGAAAAAAAAGAAGTTAAGAAAAATAATTGTCAAACTATAATAAAACGTCTCTCCAGAATATGGGTTTTGTAGTACATTTAAATATTTTTGATTTTATTACATAATTTGTACTTCATTCTTTTGGTCTGACTATAGCAGTCATAAGTAAGTACTGCACAATCCATATGGCAGATCTATTACTGCTCAGTTGTCACTTTTTTACATGTTGCATGTAACATTTTCCATTTTACAGATGTGCTTTAAAATGTTAGAATTCACCAAAGATTATGGTTGAAAGGGATTTGTATAGTAAGCTGTAAACATGGAAAGGCAACTTTATATCATCAAACACTGGGAGAAAAATAAACAACTAAATAAATAAACAAACAAAACAATGTATTTAGCAAGATGCATAGTTAAAGCACACATCATAAGACTAGTGTATTTAAAAGCCCAGAAAAAAAATAGTTCAACAGAAACACTATAACGGTGCTGTAGAAGATCTACATCGCTGTGCACCAGATAGATAGGTGTTGGTTGCTTCATATGCAGATGAACAAGGTTGCATACATGATGTTGTATGTATTTTAGAGATGTGCTGACTGTGAGATGACTTGACAATGCAGAATGTGATGTAACAAAGTTGATGAGGCAATGTAAACAAAGGGAAGTAAATGCCCTGATATTAAAGCTGACTTACTGATAGGTCAACCTAGTAAGAGCTCTAACAGATTTCAAGAATATATGCAAACAGATATAGCATGCCATATATGGGCACATCAATAGGGCAAATTATATATATATATATATATATATATATATATATATATATATATATATATATATAATGTGTATATGCAAACCAGTATTGTACATCAACATATGCACTGAATAGGTTGATCTGTAAGAGCATGACAGATCAAAGAGCTATACCTGTAGCTGTAGCTGGTGCTGCCCATACTCTGGGCCTGAAGAGCTTTGTATATCAAGCATTTTAGGTCTATAGGAAGCATTATGTGACCCACTGAGGCAAAGACAATGAGGTTCAAATCCAGGAATTGTAAATGAGCTTTAAGATGTCCATGAATATGTACTAATCACTAGGCAGTGCATATTTTTCATGCATATCAGTACATTGGTGCTGCGGTAGCATTGTCGCCTCACAGTTAGACGTTGCCCGTTCGATTCTCAGTTAGAGCGTCTTCTGTGTGGTGACATGCATGGATTGGCGTTCCTTCATTGAAGGTTGTGCGTTAGGCCCGGCAAGCCAGCACGTAAAACTCTACTGCCAATCATTAGTGGACCGGAGTTCCGCTGTGGCGACTCCTAACCGGGAAAAGCCGAAAGACACAAATAAATCAGTATGTCTATGGGGATATGATAGACTTTAAGTTTGTATATGTCTGGGTGCTGCCCAAAATGCATAATTTCGCTATAATGGTAAGTCTGAACATTATCTGTTTTTTTATGACAATTGCATGTTTCCTTTATTGTTTAATAAAAATTCATGTGAAAGTATCCAAACAGGAAAACAATTGATCTGTTCTATTTGCTATAAAATTAATTATTTTGTAACATTAAAATTAATATCAAAATTGGACTGAATCATTTCATTTTAGATTTTCTATAAAAATGCTTTATTTTTAGAAGTGCTTGTTGAATGGCCTAAGCAAGTGTTTTCTGCACACACAAAAAACAAACAAAAAAAAGCAACAAATAACAGTTAAAACAAAACTGAATACAGGTGTTAGTATCTACTTATTATATTTGATTTAATAAGTTTTTTTTTTTTCATTACTCAAAAGAAATGCCCTGGCGTAATATACTCTTTGCTTTCACTAAAAGTAGATACCTATTCAGGTGAGTAACCTTGTTAAGACTCCTTTATAAACTGTATACACCTTGGCTCAGTGGACTATCCTGGTAAACAAATGTAAATAAATAAATAAATATACACGTGCACATTGTGTGTGTATATGTGTGTGTGTGTTTTAGCTTTATATACTGCAAACTATAAAAAGACTGTCAACACATACAAATCTATGTACATAATGATACATGCAATTACTAATAGTATTTTAGTGTCAGATGAGAAATAATTCACATAAACAAAAATTAGAAAGTTATTTAAAATGATTTATTTAGATGCTGTTACACTTGGAATTCAACCTATGATCTGAAAACCTGGGCTCACATGGTGCTTTGAGGAATGGAAGATTGGGAGGTGCATCAGTTTACCATCACAGCAAGAATACGGTGTTTGAGTAGTGGTAAAGAGATTGCTCTCCGAAATGCTTATAACATTCTAACCTTTGTATTCTACTGAGCTATAGACTTTAGATTACAAAGTTCAATATATCAAAATAGTCTCCAAGCTGATAATATCATAATGCTGGTTTCACAAATGGCATTGATATGTTTCCTAGCATTCTGCATATCTTTTATTTGTACTTCACTTCCTTTGGCCATGTGAGTTTATTTTCATATTGTTTAGAAGATGCTAGCTCTTGCTATTTACTCTGTGAAATGTTCCTAATGAATATTAAAGTCTGGTTCATTTGTAGGATTTAGGTAAATCAGTATTTCCTGTAATATATAAAAATAACCTTGCTTTCTAAAAACTTGATGCACTATACTGTATTGTAAGTTATTTACACTTTCATCTTTTGCATTAATGTTATATCAAATAAGTTGTTACTAAGTTACCATGATGACTTCATTCCATTTATTATATTGGCAGTGTGCATTCTTCAATCTCATCTTTAAACTTAATAATGAAATATAGTAAAAAGAGATTACGGCCAAGCTCTTTCCATTCTAGCAACTCTGAAAATCCATTGCAACTTAAATTCTAGTTACCAAAATCACAAAATAATAGACTGTTTTCTCCTTTATTTAGCTAATCTCATGTATCAGTTAACATAACTGTGTTGCTTTTTCCAATATTTCACAAATGTGTTTTGGCATTTCAGTGATTATATACCTTTGTTTAGCATACCATAATATGCTATAGCCCACTGTATGTAAACTGTACATAACAGGTTACCTTAAATAAAAACAGCTACAAAAAAGTCAAGTAGAGCTCAGAGTTTTGGATGAAGTAGGAGGCCTGAAATACAAGAAAATAAATACGGTTTGGCTGCCAGTCCTAGTAACTAGCTTCAGGAGGAAAATAGTGGGGGGTATTTGGCGACTTGAGATTATAGTCCCTGCAACTTTTTTCTGTGCAATGGTCCTTATATTGCACTAAGATGAGCTATTCTTTAAAGTTTTCAGAACGACTAAGAAAGGATCCCTTTACACTCATTTAATTCGACATGAGATGAAATCTATAGTAAAGGAAGTATTAGTGAATCCACATGTGAAGGTAGTTCTAGGACCCCCGTAGTCTGACATGGGCAGCATACAGTTATTAATGCAAAGGAATATGGTGAATTGGATGCATCTGAAATCAAGAAGGGAAGAAACCTGAAGTGTCAAGGAAGACAAAAATATGGTAAAAAATAAGATTTCTGTAAATAGTATAATTTCTTTTAATTTGTTTAAAATATCTGAATATAACATAGAATATAATGTAAAATTCTGCTGCTGTTAGTGAATAAAATGGGCAGACTGGATAGCAATAGTCTATGAAACTAATCTTTTTTTAAACATTAATTTTGGTTTTGCCAGCTTTCAATGTAAGTTTCTGGTACAAGCATCAAGTTAGCAAATTTTCATCATCTACTTATATTTATTCAAAAAATGTGATGAAAAGAATGGACATGATCCATGTGGTCCATTTCAAGCTTGACTGAATGGTGTGAAACAATCTTTCAAAACTAATAATTATGAAAAAATAGAATAGCTGTATATTATCTGAGAAATAAAGTATTTACAGAACATAAGTCTGGGAAATAGAAAAATGCAGTGTTCAGACTAGTATAACTGTTAAAAAAATGTTGTATACAATAAAGTCATATTAGACAGATACTAAAAGTTTAATCTCACATGATGAGAAATGATAGAAATGTAAGGCTACAAAGTGTATGGAAGTGTGTGTCCGTGTGGGTGTCCATGTGTCTAGGCATGTGTGTATATGCATGCATGTGTTTGGGTATATATCTCTGTATGCATACATGTGTGTGTATGTGTGTGTATATATATATATATATATATATATATATATATATATCTGTGTGTCAGACAGTATATAGGCACGTATGTATACATGCATGCACGCATGTGTTTGGGTATATATCTCTGTACGCATATGTGTGTGTGTGTATGTCTGTTTGTCAGAAAGTTTATAGGCATGTGTGTGTATACATGCATACACACGTGTTTGGGTATATATCTCCATGCGCATATATGTGTGTGTGTCAGACAGTATATAGGCACGTGTGTATATACATTCATGCATGCATGTGTTTGAGTATATATCAGTGTATGCATACATTTGTGTGGTGTGTGTGTATGTGTTTCAGACAGTATATAGGCACATCTGTGTGTGTATACATGTGTTTGGGTATATATCTCTGTACGCATACGTGTGTGTGTGTGTATATGTGTGTCCATGTATCATGTGTATGCTCATGTGTGTGTGTGTGTGTGTGTGTGTGTGTGTGTGTGTGTGTGTGTGTGTGTGCTGGAAAAGGGATTCTACTTCATGTTTAACAAAAATGAAGGTTGATGTATTCTGCTACAAGCAGAGAGTTTGAGGATTGCCATATTAACCTGCGGTTAAGCATGACTGACTAATTTGGTTAAATGATACAAATATTTGATACTGCAAGCTTTAGACTCTACATTTTTAGTAATTATGGAATTATGGTTTTATTGTGTATGGTTTCAGTTAGCTGCTGGCAAGCTTAATGTATTTATTTATGTTTTAAATAATTTAGTGGCTTCTATTTAGCAGTTTTTCTGCAATGATGTTAGCTGTGCCAAAAGGACAGTTCCTCTAAAACCCAAGAGACAAAATGGAGACATACACTAATGACTTCTGAGATGTTCATCCAACTAAAAAGTCACATTTGGTAACCCTTATTACTTTTAATAAATGTTTAAATTGGTATAACTTGCAGTGTAGAACAAAAGTTTTCCTAACAAATAAGGGGGGGGGGCATATTTAAATCATTAACTACCTTAATTGGTATGTTCTTTCACAATACATTTAGAGAGCACATGAACACCAGCTCAATTTTATTAACTCCAGAAGTTCATATAAAATGACTACTGCAAACTGTAAATCTTTCTTGATGAGCTACAGAGTACAGTAACATGTTACAGGACTAAAAATAAAGTCACAGACTATGCACTTCTAACATGCAGAGGCTGTAAAGTGGGTGTATAGTGCCACCTTATGTTGTAAAAAAAGATTTAACAATCAGATGCTGTCTATTGTAAGGCAAGTACATCAAAATGCAAACAAAAGATTGCATGGCAGGCAATATTGTTACCGGATATTTTCAAGGCAGACAGTATTAATAAGAATTCACAAGTGCACACATTTGTACATACAGTTCCTGACTTCACCTGCTCAGTGTTCATTGCAGCTGTTTTAGCTATTTTAAATCCTACTTAGTATTTATTAATAAAAAGCAGTTTTCATGATTTCTATTCTATAGCAAATGGAAGTAACTCCGATAGTGTGATCTGTTTTTAGACCATAGGACGATGATACTACATGTGTTTGTCTAAAGTACATCTACACTGCTTAAGCTTTAACGTGCAGTCTTGGGTTTGATTCCCTACTTTGCAAATCATTCCAACAGATTGTACTTCTGAGGTCACCACTGAAAAGATGCATGTGTCTAGTAGACTTTATCTGCTAATTTAAGGAATAAATTTCTAACTAAAATGTATCAGAAGCAAACAACCTTAAACTGCTCTAGTCTACTATCTTAAATTAAACAAGTATGATTTGACTTAAACCACATTTTGTTGAAAGCTGTTCTAGTTACCAGTCAGTCATAAAATACTTTTAATAATTTAGAAACATTTTAACCCTCTCCCTCTCATAAACAAGGGGTGAGAGGTTCATTTACTCCTACTTTATTTTTCTGTGTTTGTATGTATGTTAATTTAATTATCTTACCATTCAGACTTATATGTTTACATAGGTAAAGACTGTTATGTCTGTTTCTGTATGCCTCAACAATGTTAGTATCTAATAAATGCAAGTAATATTCCATTTTGCAACATTGTATTGCCTATAAACTTCTGCATCATAGCTGGTTTTTATTAGTGTTGGCACTAAAACCATGAACATGTTTTTAAATTGTTCAGCATCTGTATCCCTATTCCCCATCAGGCTGAACCCTTTCATAGTTATTCTAACATTAGTAAACTCATTAGTCAAAATTATAACTTTCCTAAAAATATTTTTTTCTTTATTCTATAATTTTTAATTTGCTCTCGGGCACACTGGGTCTTACTGCCACATTTACAAGTATGTTAACCCCTTGTTAAATGAAAGCTTTTTTTCCTAGATTTTAAAAATGATAACATTCCCCTCTGAATTTATTTCTGTAGTTTTAATGAAGTAAAAGTTTAGCAGGCAATAAAATAATTCAGTGGCCTCATATAATATCAGCTGCATTCAAGTGTTTAAGGCTGACAGCCTGTAATTTATTAAATTAGGCTTCATTCCTTTTTCTAGACAGTGAAACTTAGTTTCCAAGTGTGTTGTATGGCTATAGAAATGATCGATACAGTAGAAATTTTGGGAAGTAGGGACAGCCACCCTTGAAAAATCTTTCAGATGTTCCATTGACTTAGTTACAAGTACTTCACTTCTAATTTCTCTTGAATCTTACATGTGCTTTGAAAACTATCATCCCGTTTACTTTGTGTTTGCCTCCATTTACCAGGTACGTTAAAATGAGTTGTGTGCTTTCAGAGTTATTGATTCCATGACTAAACTTTTATTATATTCTCCTTAGTGAAATGCTTTCTATAACTGTAGCTCTTATGTGTTTTAATACACTTCAATACATACACACAGTGTCTACTCTCATCAGCCTTGAAACAGCTTTTCAAATCACAAATCAAGTGGGTACTTTCTAGATACTATTTGTCCATTCCTCTGTATATCAGTGAGTCATCGGAAAAAAGCCCTTCTCCGTGTCTTCTCTTTGTCCCACATAAGAAAATAAACAGAGAGTCAAACTCTGCATTTGGTACTTATGTACTTTGCAAGCTTTTATTTATTTATTTAGTTTGTTGATTAAGAAAGTGGGTGGGCATGTTTAAATTGTCCTTTTCAGCCATTAATTCTTTATGCAGGCGATGTTACACAAATATCCAACAGAAAATCGGTTACAAGAAATGTAGCTGCATAGCAAAGGACATGCCAAGTATATTGAAAGAAGCGATTAAAAAATGCTGATGAACACCCAGTAACAGTAGTTTAGAAATTATGGTAACAGATCAAGCACCCAGAACTGAAGCATAAATGCACTGTGTGAGACAGTATTTATAAGAAACCACTTTGAATAGCCATCTTAGAATATAAGAAATCAGCCAGAAATGATAATTCTCACAGAGATAGCATTTATACTATAATCATTTAGACCTATGTAGAATTCATGGGAATGCATCCTGCATTTGCCAGTTGCTGTATTCTTTAGATGATCTTAAAAATATTTTGAATTTTGAAACTGGAGTCACATTTCAGTAGCTTTGCTTGTAATAGGAAAGAGGATTTTATTAGCTGAGAAAGGGTAGACAGTCTTCAGGCTTCTAACAAAAGCCTTGCTTTAGGAAAGGCATAGTTAATGTCACCAAACTGGATTAATTTCTGATGTCCACACTTATTTTCTATTGTGTAACCTGTGGACAAGTGTGCCACAGTGTTTTAAGATAGAAACTAGCATGAAGATGGAAATAAAAAAGGTCAGCTGGTACATTTGCAGGGACATAGGGGGCTGCAAGCATTGATAGATAACAGTAGTCTGTTCAACGCGCGTTACTTTCCCTCATCTTTTTGCAGAGTTACCCCCTTACATTTTCAACTTAAAGCATCTCTCTGACCTCAAGCCAGATCATTTCTTGCTCTGCCTAGCTTTCAGTATTATACTAAACCGAACTACCACATTGTTTCTCATACTACTTGCTTCTTTTTAATTTGTTCTGGTTATCCAGTTGGAAACTATTGTTTGCGACAGTGATCTGTGTGTACGTCCTCATTCAGTTTAAGGTAATTCTCCTTCTGAACTCATTCCCTAGACTCGATGAAAAAAGGGACTATTTCTAATACAGAGGTAGACGATTTCACCATTTTTTAGCAATGCCTTCTACTGAATTAGAGACTCAATTTACAAAAAATGTTGCATTCTAGTCCTGTAAGAGAAAAACATCTCTCTTAGTTGCCTATTAATGCATTTTAAACAGTAGCATGATTTAGACTTTCTACAATAATTTCAGAAGGCTTTCATCTCTAATTATTAAGAAATACAGTCTGTAATGCAGAAAATAGTTCATAGACTATCCCTGTTAGCTAAATGTTGGCTGTTATACGGCTAATCAGATGAATATCTATTTTGCCTAATGATGACATTACACCCATTTTGTTGTAGTCCATCATTTATGGAAATTTATTTGCAACCCACTGTATCAGGAAGAAATTCAGAAAAAGAAAAGCAATGTATAACTAAGTCAATAAAAGCAGGGAAGGGTTTCAGACATTTTACTTTAATATAACATGCAATGATGCATTCTGATACAGTTCTGTGTTAGGCATAATTTCTATTCTTCTCTCTAGAGCAGTCTCTATCTAAGGATAATTGATTCTGACTGGAAACAAAGTAAGTATTACTATAAATGTACAAATACAAAGTGACTAATGGATAAAATAGCACAAAGTACAAGATTATGAGCTATGAAACTGATCTGTATGTCTGCTGCAAAATTTTAAACTTGCTAAGCAGTTGTCTGAACTTCACATAGATGTATATAAGTGTCACCATTTTAGATACGTAGCACATGGCAGAAATTAAATATCCATGAAATTTATTTTGCAAAAGGCAAAACACACTTTTCTGGTACTAGGTGAGAAGGCATTAGTATCAACTGGCTATGTCTAGAAAGAAAAAAAACTGCCTTCCTAAATTACAATAAAGCTTACCCTGCTTTTTAAGGCAAGTTCAGAATTTGCTTTTATTGTCATATAACTACAAGAGCTCCTGTGTCACAAAGGCTTCATGTTATTCAATGCAAAGCTGACTGCGAGACAGTATAAGTACTGTGATGATGGACTGCTGATAGAAATGAAGCCATAGAAAGTGAAGGCTCTGGTGTGGCACAGATAAGCTACACATCACACAGTGAGTGTATGTTTAGCAAGCAGAGGCAGTGGTAAATGGTTCAGCGCAATGACACAAGTCTATTCCCCTTCTGAATGGCAAACTTAAATATGTGCCACAAGAAGAATATATTATGCTTATGTTTACATTTTGCTCGTCTTTTCTTTATTTATTTTTTTAGAACATAGGGTTAGATCATAAGGTTTAAATGTTAGTGAAAGCTGAAATAACATGAATTGTGACCGCAGCATTTTTTTACATTGTTGTCTGCCAGTAATGAAAATACTCATCAGGCAAGAATACTGATAGATCATCAATATAATGCGCAAATGACAGAAATAGATGGGTTGTGTGTGAGACAGACAATTCTGCAGCTAAACTGCACTTGGCTGCAAAAGCATTTAAAGAATATTTTCTGTGCTTTTCCTATTTTACAATTCATGTTAGTTCCAAAATCTCTTTAAAACAGTTCAGTCTTTCCATGGAAAACAATGTTTTTTTATTAAGAACAACAAAATATACTTTTAGTTAGCATCACCCAGTATATTTCTTTGAGTGTTTTACATAAAATACCTTATTGTTACCAGCTTTAAAAGGTCTCTTTTTAATTATCTTTGGACTATGTGATGCATAAATTATTAGATCTGGATGTTTTATAGGATTGTATTTTGTAGGCCATGAGAAACCAGATCTTGGTGGATGATCAACCCCTCTTACTCTAGTGAAGATTTTCAATGTAGCTGACATTAATTTCTGGAAAATAGTTTACAGACATCTGTCTGTTCCCAGTCTCTCTTAAGTTTAAGGTGTACTATATCCCCACTGTTTCTCACTGCTATGATTCTTGGACCAGTTTTAACTTGTGAACTTTGCAGTTTATTTTTATATTAGATTGTATGAACTGATAAACTTCTCAGGTAACCTACTTTTTGTCAGTAATCAGTTGGTTGACATGAAGAACATCATTAATGGTGGGTTGCCACAGTCTGAGAAAGGTGGTTAAGACTGGAGAAGAGTAGGCATATGAGTTTTCCATTTTGATTACTTTTCTCCAAGTCTGTAGACTTAGAGTTAGTGTAGATATTGCTTGAGAGTATGTTGGCCTGTTTCACTTCCTTGTGGGATGAGGGTTACGGGACTTACCCTCTTAAAAAATGGTGTCACTGTTTTGAGTAATGATCTTTCAAGGTTTTAGATGTTTTATGATTGAATTATTAAGTGTCAATTAAACAAGACAGTTATTTATAGTAAATGCCTTCCAGTCATTGTTCTAAATATTTGACTTTCCATACATAAAATTATGTAGAATCTTTGCAGGTACTTCCCTCATGATTGATGCTTGAGGCCTGGGCTATGAAGTATATGGATAGTGTTGTATTACATGAAATAATCAAATGGTTAAAGTAAAATGTTTATTTTCTGTTGCTAGGATCACCTTGACTTCATACGTTTTATATTTTGCAACAACACAGGCCCACCTGAAAAATATAGATAAATGATATCCTACAGCTTTGTTGAAATTAACAATAAACAGTCCTGCAAAAACGTCATTGTTCAGGCCATCCATATATCTTAATTTGGGATCTTGTCTTTAGCTGGATATGTAAGAAGAACATGATTGTGGGAAAAATATTTCTCTAGATTTTAACTTTGAGTTGCTAAATTGCATGCTAAACTGACTAAATCTGGTCCTGACCTATTTTAACTTGGAAAAATGTAATAAAACTTGTAACCTAAACTGAATAAATGGAGGGGAGGTTACAATTAATATGAAGAGAGAGGGAATATTTTAGTTATATAGCAAGATCAAAAAGAACAAACAGCATGTGATTTGTAAGAGTTAGATCACACCATGTCTAAATATCTTGATTAAAATTCAAATTCACATTTGAGTCTGTTTTTTTTTTCATTCTTTTACAGAACAGATGATTAAATATTAGTTAATAATGTAACATATAGAGACATCATTTACTTAATCTAGAGAATGTGAAACTAGGTTATAAAGTCCTCTATATAAGGGGCTGGAGCATACTTGATGTCTACACCATCTCCAGCTTAATTTTTATATCATTTTTGGCTTTTGATTTCCATTAAAAATGTCCCCTTACTTCATCCCAGTATCATTAAGTATACCATAGCTGCCTGCTGTGTGGGTGCATGTGGAGTGGGGGTGTCATAAAATTCTGATCTGTTAATCAGACATGGCTTTATACCTTTACTTATCCTTTGATGAAGGCATATAACAAAGAAACATATATTCTGTGATAGCTTGTGTGCAGCCATTTTATATTATGATGGCTCGGCTGCAATCATAATTACATATTTTTCCTACTCTTACCTTCTGGACTTTTCCTTTATTTGGCTGCTGTATAACTTCATAAAGGTTACTATGAGAATTGTTTACACTTTTTGTGGGCCAAGATGTCCTAGTATTTCTCCTGAGCCATCCCTCTTGTAGTTTTGGATCTCAGCTTTTTCCTCTCCTCCTACTCCTTTTAAAACTAAGTTATCTACCTGGCCTCTATAAATTCTTAAGTATTACTTTTTTTTTTTTTTAATCTTACTTCCACCCTCATCTTTTAAAACTATATATGATATCTTCTAGTTCTTCTTTAGTTTGAGTCTCATGTTGACTCAGGGCCAGATTCATTAACGTCTACACTAAATGTGCACAATCTGTGTTCAGGATCATCCCTACAACATTTTGTTGTGCTTTCTAGTCACTCAGAAAGATTACAGTAAGTGTACATATAGTCTACACTTTGGGGTAACCTTTATGAATCCCCCTTGATATTTAAGGCTGCAAGAAAATAAGAAGAAAACTAAAATTAGGAGGAAGAAGGTGTGTGTCATGGTTGTGTTGTCTGTTCACTCAGAATGGGTACACTTAGTGTTGGCGTTAATGAATCTCAGGGTGCAACTTGTTTTTTCACTTCCGGTCTATCTTTTTATGTTCTTTTGAAGTTGAGTTCTGTAGTACTGCATCTAATATGCTATATACAGTCTGCCCATTGTTACGCAGAAGGATAATCTTTTTTTTTTCTAGAAATACTGCTTTTTCTGTATCCTGGAATGCTACCAGCTCTTCTTCTTGATCTGCCTTGTTGCTCATCTTCCCTTAGTTTAATGGATATGACAGGCTCCTAATCAGTTCTCATTTTTTTAAGCTGCTGTTTCCTCAACAGTCAGGCTCTGCCTTTTTATCATGTTTTCTAACCTAGTTGGCTTACTTTAAAAAAAATCTTGTTTTTGGATTGCATTTAATCAGCCTTATTTTCGGCCATTCATCAAATGCTCCAAGTTTTCTCAGACCTGTTCCAGAACTTTGTGTTATCAGCTAAAACACATTTTTCTTCCATATTTCCCATGTTGTTACTTGTGACAGAACTGAAAAAAATAGCCCTACTACTATTAGTACTGACCTTGTTTTACCTGTTTCTGTGCCATCAAAATGCTCTACCTGTTTCTGTGCCATCCATATGCTCTACTTGTTTCTGTGCCATCCATACTAAATTCCATTGACTAAGATATTGTATGTCTTACTGCTGGTTAACTTTTTGGCCAGGCTTCAAATCTTGGAGCAACACAAGGCATTTCCTATTGATTCACTTTCCATAAAAGCAATATAAGAAAATTAGACTTTCACACTGTGTTTGCTCATTTTTGTAGTACATTGTTATACTGATGTTTGATAAAACTTTTTCTTTAAGTAGTCATGATCAGAAGAATAAATCATGGAAGGAATTAAAAACAGCCAAGCATGTTAACAAGAAAACAATACATCAGTTGTTGCTTCTAGAGAATGCCAGTAATGGATTATTGAAGGCATTTAAAATTAGCATTACCTGTTAATAAAAAAACTGAACATAGTCGTTACCTCAGCCACATCAATAGCATAAAATCATGTGCTCAACAAAATTATAAATATGTTTTTAAAATGTAGTGATGTCTTGTGATGTTGAAAAACATGAGTTCAAATCATAATTACAAAACTGATAATTACCCTAATAATGCTTAACATATTTAATAGTTTCTGGTCTGATTAACTGATTGTTTATTTATTTTACATTTGTTTGCAGAGGAAGTCCGAGTGGGTTGATGGCTCATTTTCATCGGAGACACGGGGAGAGAAGCTCCACAGAATTATGAAATAAAAAAGAAAAAAAATGAATGATTGTTACAGTGGTAAATAAGAAAGCAAAACAATTAATTGTTATAGCGGTAAATATTTAGCAGCATATTTTTTGAAGTTAGTTACATACAGTTATAATATAATATTAACAGAGATAAGTTTACAGAGGCAGAAAAGAAACAAGCTGTGCATGTGGAGGTCAGCTAGTACAAGTAGCGATATGAAAAAGGAAAATATGGAGGTATTGTATTAGTGTTGTCATTATTCTAAGCAAAGCATTTTAGAATATGATCTTTATTGTTCAAGAAATGGTTTATCTCAAAAGTTTAAAAAAACAAACGTACCTGACCTATGTTATCAAATCTTAAATTGCTAAGATTTCAAGCAGAATACCATGGGCTATTAAGAAACATTTGCTATGCTATGAGCTATCTGTAAATATCTATGATCTCAAACAGTACACTGGCCCATTGCTGCTTAGCTATATAATACTAAGACCATCAAAGTAAGAGAATAGTATTGTGAGAAAAGTGCTGCATAGTAAATTAGAGCAGCTACATTATTGGCTGCAGTCATACCACTGTGCAGAAGTGATGAGGCCTTACTACAAGAAATCATGTGGCTGAAATGACCAGAACAGTAAGGTGGCATGCCTAAGGCTATATGGAGTCACGCATACAATGAAGTGCCATATGGTGACAACTTGGGCACAGTGAGAGTCAGCAAGACACATTACCAAGTCAGTTCATTATAGAAATAGAAAGGAAAGATAGAAATATACTAAAGTCAGAAAAGGGGGAATAGCAAACAGAGGAACACTCAAAAGGGCGATCTTATTGAAAAATTGGTACGATGGGAGAAAGAGTGGGATGTTTTTTAATGAGACAGATGCTGTTCTGTATTTTTTAAGAAGAAGAGCGGATAGGAAATGTAACAAAGAGCTGATATGGTAAGGACAGAGTGAATAGGGAATGTCACAGGGGCAGACAAACAAACATAAAATGCAGAGATAACCTGGTGCTGTAGAGAAAAAAAGGTGGAGGTAACAATGAAGGAATACAGACGTACAGCTGAAGGGCAAGTCATGCTGGGGAGGTTGGACTGCAAACAGAAAATAGTGAATGACACAGAAGGGTAGGGAAACACCAGGAAGGGGGATACAGCAGGGTACTGGGGGCCAGTTTGACTGGCACAGAGGAGACCCTATGCAGACATCAGTCGGCTATCCTACTGAAGTCATGAGTAGGATCTACTTCTGGTAGCCTGATGGTCAGGGGTGGGCCAATCATGTGACACTCTCAACTTCACCAGGCAATGCTGCTGGTACTAATGTAGGTGTCCTACTGTCAACACACAAAGGTTGCAAACAGTTATCACAGCAGATGACTAAGTAGGACCTCTCCACACAGCTCTCAGTAACCTACTGTGAGATGACATAGATGCCACCAGTGAGCCCTCCAAGTCATCTTTAGCAGGCATCCCTTTGCTGTAAGATGGGCCTGGTGAATTGCAGATAACCTCATTTAGGGTACATCATCTGGCAGAAACCCAGGTGAGTGCAGCCGTTCCTCAACCTAGGCCACAATTGAAATTGTTAAAAGACAAGAAAAAAAGCAGAAAATAAACAAAACACATTAGAATACATTCACGCAGGCATGCTGTAAACAGAATTACAGTTGTACAGCACAGCCTTGGTTCTCTTGAGACATGATTCTCAGTTAAACTCACTATCTTTACTGACTGCAAAAAAAAAAAAAAGTAAAGGCACTTCATTATAGTGTGTCCCTGTAAAAAGAAAGCAAGGATCTAAGCAGATAATAGCAAGGAAAATGTATATTCAGTTTTTGCTAGAAAAGGTTGGCACACTCTCCCTATCCTCTGCTTTCTATTGTCAGACCAGGTTGGAGTGGTATTTTAACAGGTTGCTAAGTCAATGCCTGTACTTAATTTGATCTTCAACAATATCGCTTCCCCACTTATTATCATACTGAAGTGGGTCTGATGGAGTGATGATTATAGCAATGAGGTAATGTAGCATACTCTTATCTGAATTGCTGCTGTAACGCAGTTTGCTATCACATACAGGCAGTGCTAGTATGCTTTTAGACTCCAGGCTAATGGGACTCAAGCACACTATGCTCGTGCATGGAGGCTGAAAAGCCTGATTTCTTATGTTGGAAGTATTTTTAGTCTGGCATTGCCTAAAAAATTGTACTATGGGGGAGAACAGTGTTATCAAAAGCCTAGAAGGGAGAGGTGCAGACCATCCCTGGCAAAGCAAACGTGATCTGTTGACCATCTCCTTCCATGCTGACAAATATTTCCTCCCTTAGGATGACACCAGAAACTAAGCCAGTTATTAAAGTCCATCATCTTCTGTTTGTATTATTGCATTATCCTTAGAGAAGGTAGAATGCTAATCAATGCTAGGCTTATACCAGCCTGGGACACATATTCTGTGAGCTCCATCATGTCTCTCTTCATATAGTCTAGGGAGGAATGTCTCAGGCCATTTACTCCCACATGGAGTATGACTGAGTCTTACAGGTATCTGTGGTCCAATCATCGAGTGTGTGTGTAAAATGGTGGATTCTGGCCCCTGATAAGCAACTGACCCTGACACAGACTTATTCATCCTGGTGTGAGGGACATTAGTGTGTCTCACAGTGGGGTCTGCAATAACCAGAATGTTAGGTTATGTGGTTGCTTGCCTTATGGGCTTAGAAGTTAGAGGATCCATGAGATCTGGCTGTTGTTTTGAAAGAGTGCAGTTGTGGCTGCTGTGGGTATTTGCTATGTGTTCTTCATCTAGGAGGTCTTTGGTGCTTTGGAAGGTTACATTTAAGTGCCTCAGTATATGTTGGTCTAAGTGTCTGCTTCATAGTGTTTGTATTGGGTGCAGCATGTGTACTACTGATAACCTGACTAACATCAGGAATGGTTTTATGTGAGCTTTGCCTCCAGTGACATTATGTAACTACATCTCTTACATACCTTATTGGTTTCTTTAAGAATTAACTGTTTTTCAGTAAACATGGGGCAATTTCTCCATTGCCTCAGAATAACCATATCCACAATCTGATAAATAAGTTAGTGGGAAAATTCATATCCATGGAAACAGAGCTTTATTTATTGATTAGACAATTACTGTGAAAACATAGAGTAAAGTCAGGAGTATCTGGTTTGCAAATCTGAGAGCAGTGCTTGTCACTGCATGAATGTGTCACCCTGTGTACAACTAGGTATTTGTGAAATTTCAATGGTGCTTTTACAGGAAAAATGTCAGCTTCAAAGTGCCAGTCTCTATACAAGGCACTGGCAAACACTTGAGAGAGAAACTGCAAAAGTAGACCCTGACAATTTATGGATGAATTATTTAGTAAGATATTCTTATGTTAGGTTAGATAGTAGCTAATCAAACAGTACTTACTGAAAAAATAATTAGATTTGTCAAAAATTATGAATAGTAGCGATTCACTTAATTGGCTTCTACCTGTGCTGGTCTCACCACCACTTCATTCTGCTGGGATACAATGCTTATTTTCTTCTTCTCTATCTGGATGTTGCACTAATCCCAAGATGAGAAACAGATCACAGGCTCTTTGGTGATCAACAGTCTTGTCCCAGATGATGTAGGGATCTGCAAGCTTGTAGCCTTTTTCTGGCAGATGCCTTGAATAGCAATTAGATCAATCAGGAATGTCCCACACAGATGCACATTGCCCAATCAGAGACACTCAGGAATCAATGTCTTCTGCCTCTACTCTCACCAGAAGCAAAACAATGCTACAAATTCCAAGCTGGCACATATGCAGCAGTTATGATGCTTTTTGGTGATTGGCAGTATCCAGGAAATGACCTTATGCTGCTTTTCTCACCAGGAGAATAGAAACACTAACCCCCAGATAATTACCGAAAGCCAGAATGTGAACTCTCCAATGATTGGTGCCCTTGGATCACATGATGCAGATTTTAAAGGTAAGATGGAAAAAATTGAATTAATACCCCCAAGAGTTGCAGTGCATACCCAGCAGTTAAATATGAAAGAGGGGGTAATTCAAGCTTTAGCAGGCTTAGGGGAGAGCCACACATTTTGAAAGAACAAGGTAGATTGGATGAGGTGGTCACTTAGTATTCTCCCCCTATGGAATACAGATGGAATACAGTGAGTGGGAGGAGCAATACATTTAAATTGCAGAAGGGGAAGAGTGACTTCACAAAATGATAATCCTATGCTTACTAACAATAGCTAATGAAAGAGGACAGGAGAGGAGAAGAATTATATGGTAAATTAACATATTGTGTAGGCAACTAAAGGGTCAGTATTTTCTTTCTGTATGGCTCACAAGAGACAAAACTCTGGCTGCTTTCAATAGAAAACCGAATAAATTAAAGCACAGTGTAAAGAAAATATACCACAATGTACAAAATAATGAAAGCAATAAAGCAAACAAATTACAAGAAAGTAATATAAGGAAAAACAAAAACCTGAAAATGGTCCATCTTCACTATCCCTTAAGACAGCTTATCT
Source organism: Protopterus annectens (assembly GCF_019279795.1). NCBI lineage: Eukaryota > Metazoa > Chordata > Ceratodontiformes > Protopteridae > Protopterus > Protopterus annectens. Next base: position 222,557,523 of record NC_056743.1, read on the forward strand.
TCTTCTGTTTATTGAAATATTTTTCCAATGGCAGTGGTTCTAAGAAAGACCTGGACAGACACAGAATGTCCAACTAAGAGTTTATCATAAGAAACCAAAAGAAAGACCAGGCTAATGTTGCCCAAATGTCATCAAAGTGGCATTTTTGAAAAAAGGATATTGAAGTAGCCACTTATCTGGAGGAATAATCCCTAAAGGAGATTTTAAAAATGTCTTGCATAACAGAAAGAAATCACTTGGTTTCCCATGTAGGCAGGGTATGTCTTGTAACTTTCTTACTTATCTTGGTTTTGGCAAAAGCTATTAAGCTTTTCTCTGGTACTCAATTTCTTTCTACATAATGCCCAAGTGCTTATTCAACGTCCAAACAGTGAAGTCTTCATTCACCCTTAACTGGACTAGGCTTGAAAGAGTATTGGCAAACTGATGGATCAGATTTGATTTAAATGTGCCTGTGTATCAAATTTAGGCATAAAGGACAGACTAGGCCTCATAGTCAGTCTCCCTATGAAAGACCAAGTATGAATGCCTTACAGATGCAGCATCAAGTTCAGATATTTTTTGGACAGATGTAAAGGCCAATAAGAAATTAATTTTGCAGGATGTTGGCCATGCAAACCATTAAGTTAGTCGGAATTGAAGGAATAGAAGCTTGGGCCTTAATCTTATCCTTTTAGAAGCTATAAAGTATTTCTTCAGAAACACTCCACAATTCATCAGCAATTTCCTGAGGAACTATAGCTGTAGCATGTGTATAAAATAATTGCCCACAAAGATAAAGTGATATATCCAAATGAACACTTCCTAAATCTATCCACTTTCTGAGACACCTTTGCTGCAGAATGCACAGCTGGGCTCTGTAAAGTAGGAAACATAGAAAGTAAGATACATCTGGAATGGGAGTCTCCGTAGAGACTAAACACTTCCTCCTAGGCTGTAAAATCTGGTCCACTTCACTGGGGATTCAGTGTACTGTAGTCATTTTGAGACATAATCTGGCCCAAGTTAACTTACATGAGGGCAATGATTAAAGACAATTCCTTATTTTCTTTTAATGATACATACATGTTACTGCAGTTTATTGACCAATAAAATGGCATGAACTGTCACTGAAAAAGGAAGTAGAACTAGTGTTGGGGAGAATTTAGATGGCACATTAGAAATGAATCTGAGAGAGTGTATATGGAAGTAAGGTTGTTGGGACTTGCTGTGCTGGTGACTAGTTGGGTAAAAGGACAACTTTTTACACTGTGAAAAAAGGCACATTTCACAGCACTGTCCTATGTACACTGAATTCACCCAGGCAAAGGCTTTAGACTTGGTTATATGTGGTGCCATACTGTCTAGTATATTTTCACTGCAGAAACCCAGGGGGGTGGACAGTGGTAAAGAATGTATGTCAGACCAGTCATTTAGGATCAAGATCAAATCTTCTTAGAAGGCAAAATGTTTCTTGATATAAGCAAAAGCGCTACTCCCTCCAATTCTAGTGCCAAGGTTTTGATTCTGAAAAGACTGGCAGAGTCAACCAAATGAGGCTGGATTTATGTAGTCAGCTTTCGGCCATGATTCACTTACTACTATTACACCAGGGCTAACATACCTGAACCCAACATTTTAGGTGAGTAATATTTACTGTGTATCATTCTAATATTAAAATAAGTGACACAGACTTTCATCAAGGCTAGCAAAATTGTAAGGACACAATTGAGAGAGTTCAAAGTCAACCTCTAAACAAATACACATGGTAAGTAGTATAATGAATTAAGGGGAAGCCTTTAACAAATACACATGGCAAGTAGTATAATAAATTAAAGGGAAGCCTTTAACAAATACACATGGCAAGTAGTATACTGAATTAAGGGGAAGCCTTTAACAAATACACATGGCAAGTAGTATAATGAATTAAGGGGAAGCCTTTAACAAATACACATGGCAAGTAGTATAATGAATTAAGGGGAAGCCTTTAACAAATACACACGGCAAGTAGTATAATGAATTAAGGGGAAGCCTTTAACAAATACATATGGCAAGTAGTATAATGAATTAAGGGGAAGCCTTTAACAAATACACATGGCAAGTAGTATAATGAATTAAGGGGAAGCCTTTAACAAATACACATGGCAAGTAGTATAATGAATTAAGGGGAAGCCTTTGCAAATCTGCTCTCCAAGTGCATCTGGGCTGCAGCTGTGATACTCTACAACATAATACATGTACAAGTCCATACACTATTCACAAAATCAATGTGCACTATTATGTGTGTCATGGGTTAGAAGTGTAAAGCATATGTTCAAGCCTTGTCACGGTTGGTTTTCTGAATACTTTCACAAGATTCACTCATGGATGGTCTAGCTTGATAACTGCAGGTAATCTGTGGCTGACAATGATGGCAACATGAGATGGAACAGTCAGATGACATATTAGCAATCCCAGCAATACTACTTTTGAAAGATAATCACACATCCCCTACATATAAGGATACAATGGAGAAGCAGGCTCAATCCTTGGAATCACTTGTGTTTAGTACTGGCCATCCTGTCAGTATGAGTCCAACACAGTCTCTACAAGAGTGGCAACCACAGATGGCATCTGTCAGCTGGACTGTCTCTGAAATACATGCATCTAGTTTTGGGGAAGGGCGTGTTGGTGATCATCACCACCATGACTTTGCAGTCTTTTCCCCCACCTAGATGCCACACTTTGCATCAATGAGCAGATATTATTGTTAGTGATTCCAGCATAGACAGCTGTTACAAATACCATTGTAAAGACGTTAAGCATGCTGTGTGACTTGCATGAGGATGTGTAACAGCTACATGTACAGCAGGATGTCCTACAACATAAGCAGAGTAACCTGACATATAGGGACTTGCAGCAAGAAACATGCTCTGGTCATTATTAGCTCACTTGAAATCCATTGGTGCAAGTATGAAGCAGGTGGCTACTGCCTTCAATTGTGCCCCAGCAGGCCATATAAGACATGACTGCATAAGGGTTCAGATGTGATATGGATGGTCTCAGACTTGATTTACACAAATACACACTGTTCTGGATTTTGCATCACTGCCATCCATGGAAATAGCAGCCATCATGTATGGGAATGTCAAATCTCATGATAATGGCCAACAAAACTTTTCACGGTCCAATCCTAGGATGCCTAACCAGACTGCCAAATCTGGTGCCCACATTTCCAAACTGACCCTATGCCCAGTTGGTCAACTCAGTGCCATATGTATTTCTGGCTAATGCCAGCCAGGGTCATTGACTCCCTCGATCTGTTGGCTCCCAAAGTGGTGCATCCCATCATGGTTCCTGTACATCCTTCTAAAGTGCTATCCTATCCTCGGTGCAGATGGAATCAAACCCTGAAACTTTAGGATACACATTGCATATAACTATCTTTTTTATGATATGGTAACTCCACCTTCTCAATGTATGATGAAATCCATGACTCACTAAAGCACCCAACTCCCTTACACATATACTACCATTACTTTCACCTATCACTGTGGACAGCCACACCTGTGCAAATGCTGAGGCTTGTGTCCTACCCACCTCCTGGACTGCATGAGTAAAGTAATGTCAGATGCACATCAGTGCCAGTCAGTGTTATGTAATGCATAGTATAGATGTGATAGGTAATTTATGCATTAATGCATCAGTTTTATTCTGTGCTGTCTTTAACATGGCCCATACCTGTGAACCACCAGACATTGCCTCTTTGCCAGTGCTGTAACATATTATGCCCATTTTTGCTTTGCATGAGTAGAATTGCAGGTGATTCCTCCAATGACTCTCCACTTGACTCCTCTTCCAATAATGCTATAGGTCTCTCAGGCAGTATTGTGATGCTCCCAAGCTATCGTATCTGCTTGCATCTACCATATTGTACAATAACATGACACACGCCATGAAAAACTGTCTGCGGGTCTCAGATGTGCATTGCATTGTGCCGCCAAATCTATCCATATGACAGAAATGTGCCCTAAAGAGTCTGAGCTCATCTTCAGCAACACTTTGTGTAGCACTGAATGCTACCTCAGTCATGGACTGGGAGAATTTAGAAGGGGGGGATCAGTTCACAGTTGCAACACATATCCAGCATCACCTGCAACACAAAACAGGGAATGCCATCATAAATAGTCTGCTGCCTGCATAACTATGGATTGTATACCCTGGTGTATGTACCTGAAAATATCTGCACATACTAACTAGATGTTCCTGTTAGGAGGTCAAGCTGTGCCAGATGCAGGAATCATAGGAACTGCCCAAATGGTGCCCATATACATTGTATAGATTACACCCTGTGAATTGTACACCATCTGGCAGTCGATGGAGTTAGAAGTCATTCTACTTGATATACCAAATGCCATATAGCAGGTGGGGTCCTGATGGCAATGCAGGTACTAACAGTGGCTCCCAGGAATTCAGAGAAGTGGGCTATGTTGTAAAATGCCTGTATAGCATTTATTCTTTCCTTTCCTTTCTGTGGAGACCACATATGCTAAGTATCACGCCATGGAACTGGTGTAAGATCCACAAGGCTGATGCCAGAAAAATGTTTAAGGTGTCCCTTACCAGACATTAAAAAGCCCTCTAACAAGGCTGATTAACATTACGCAAACCTTCATGTCCACAGAGATAAGCAATCCACACACACTGTTAACTTCATGTGTGAGTAACAAATATCTACTTAATCCTGTAACTTATGCTTCTGTAACATTTGGCATTATATAGTTTATAGGGGGGATGCTATATTAGGTGCTGGTGAACCATATGAAACACATAGACAGAAGATGTTCAACATTACGTACACTGGCTCTGTGAGTGGCCACTAACATATGCATTCAACTAAGGCTGCTGCTCTTCCTAGCATATTAGTGTGAGTGAAATTCCTGTTCCTCAGAAAGTCCCATCATTCAGCAACTCCTAGTGCTGGATTTATACACTCTGAATTAGTCCATGATGTTGCACTTGGTCATTTAAATATGAGGTGAGTCTCATTAACCTGATGGAACTCACTTGCCTGCCATTATGCAGGTATTTGCATACTATTAATACTACATTATTTCTTTGAAGCATAATCCTGCCACTTTTGTCTCTAAATAACTCCACCTTATCTGAAATTCACAACTCATAATGCTATTTCATGAAGTGCAGTGCAATAAATGTTTCTGAATACTACCCCGTAATGTTTTGTTGCATTAGTGAAATACATAAATAAAGAATTTTGAGAAATGCCAGTAAAAACATAATGGGACATCACATTATCTAGAAAGAGTGCAACTCAGTTCAAGTTTATTTTAAAAGGCTATTTCACTTCATACTGAATCAGTAGCATTTATAACAAATATTTAATATTTTGTTCGTTTTTTAAATAAAGGTTGATAAATATTTGCTTATTAGTGGTCATGCCTCCAAACTAAGGAAACAGGAAGCGTTTTATTTATTGAAACTGAAATTATAATTACTCTGCATCTTAACTGGTGAACAAGTCACAAACTCCATTTATCTATAATTATATAAGCCTTTTTAGTTACCAAGAAACTCTTACATCAGATTTGGAAACTTATTGGATTTGCAAGAATACCATGTTGATATGGTGGTGCAGAGCTATAGCTAGGGTGGGGAGACAACTGTTAGGGGTCATATTCAGCAGGTGCCAGTGGTACATGAATGTAGTACCTGTTCTGGGTTTATATTATAACATTGAAGTAGTAAAATGTTGAATGTTATAATATCGAACCCAAAACAGCGAACACTGAAAATAGCAAAGCTGCAGAACATCGAATTCTTTCCTAGGGAAAGAATTTGGAGGGCTGTTTCTGCCGCTTCGTTATTTTCTCCTCTGTGGTGTGAAGGTTACGAACCGGGTTAAGGTAAGTGTGCAAACAGATTGAGTTAATGTGAGTGTGGGAATGGGATAGTTAGGGACCTTAGGGTTAGGGGGCGGGTAAGGGGAGTGTGCGATAGTTAGGGACCTTAGGGTTAGGGAGCGGGTAATATGAGTGTGTGATAGTTAGGGACCTTAGGGTTAGGGAGCAGGTAAGGTGAGTGTGCGATAGTTAGGGACCTTAGGGTTAGGATTTGGGTTAAGCTAAGTGGATAGATAGTAGTGTATGTATGGTTTAGTGTAGGGTTAGAAGTAGGATTTTAAGTGTATATGTGTGGATTACTTTTTTTGGTGTGCTTGTGTTGTGTGTGTGTTTCTCGGAACAGCAAATTTTTTCCCTGGGAAAAAAATTGCTGTTCTGAGCTTTCAATTATATCACATTTTGACATTCCAAGTTCGAGCTTATGGTGTTCAATATTTTGGGATTTCGATTATGTGATATACACCCCCTGTACTGACTCATGAAACCGCAAGGATATCACAGCTTCATAAATTAGTGCTGACATGGAATTTTGCAGTCACAGTGTGTAGGCATCTGCCTGTTGCACTTGTAAAGCTGTAGTAAGCAGTTTGCTATATTTGTTATAGTGATAGGTATACACAAAGAGATATGTTTGGGGTGGTTTCACATCAGGGGAACTTCAAAGAGTACCAGGTGGCCTAACTACAGTTCTGGTGCTTAATTCTGTTTGACAATGTTCTAATTCAGTAAGTTGAGTTTAAATTTTACTTCCAAAATGATTTGCAAAGCTTGAATACTAGTTTTATGTTGCTTTGGTTTAAAAAAGAACTATAATAGGTAATTGATGTTTGTGCTAGAAAAGATTCTTATTTATGATGTCACAGTGATTTTATTTTGATAATGTATTCACTAAATAATTTTTCTGTACTTTATATGAAAGGACTTTATTTACTTCATAAGTCAATGCATAGACTAAGCTATAGCAAGAAGGTTAACACAATGCCATCTTGAAGATCCCCCACACCAGAATGATATGAAAGAAAGAAAAAAGAAAATTGAGGCTAAGAATTGCAATGTAAATATATAATAACTCCTCACAAAACTGTTGCAAGCAGCTTTGCTGATTTGTATTAATGTTATTATGTTGATATATAATAAATCTCTGCTACACTTCCTAAGAAGCACTAAAAAGACAAATGATGGCATATTTTCAACACCGCATGTAGCAAAAATGTTTAGAATTACAGCCATCGCACAACAACATACTGCAACCGTTAGTACTGCTTGTTCCAGCTCTAGGCACATGATGGCTTCTGTTGTTGCTCATCCGGACAGGATAAAACAGGTGAACCGTTTTGGGTACAGTTCAAGCAGCTTTATTACAAACAAACACATTAGGATTGAGGCTTAGTAACTTAAACTTATAAACAGACTGACTACCACACTCATACATGTTAACACTCTGGCTGTTCACTCAAAATGGCTCTGCTGCCTACACGTGCTTTCTATTTATATGCATGTGCCCTCACTTTGAAATGCTTCTTAAAGTCACAGCACACAGTCTGTTCTCCATCCTCCCTCTTTGGGAAATAAGTCATGCACAATAATAATGACAAAAATCATTGACATGCAGTTGTACATAAATAATCCTTTAACATGCAGTTATACGGAACTAATTACAAATGAAACAATCATGTCCAGGTTTCGGTGTATTTTACACTAGGTTTGGAAATATGACCCAATCATGTGATATAAAAATTAGGACTAGGTTTAGGTTTAGCAACAGGGACTGCTTTAATGAATGTTCAACTTCAGGGACATCTGGGACATCATCAGGAATGGGAATAGGTACTAAGACATATCCTTCAACAGGATCATTGTCTGAACTGTTCTGAGATCTAAAGTCTGTATCACAGGTACAATGCTGTGATATCAGTTCAGACATTGGAAGAAGATGCCTGAGATTCTTTCTGTATCCATAACCCTCAGATTCTACTAAATAAGATCTCACCTCAGCACATACACCTCTCACTTGACCAATTTGACCAAAACCTTTCTCTATTTGCATCCTCACTATCTCTTCTCCTTTAAATAGACAAAGAAATCTGCTTGTTTTATCATAATTGGACTTCTGAAATGAATGCTTTTTGAATAGTTGGGTTTTGATTGCTCTGGTGTTTTTACCATTAGGCACCAACAAACTGGAACTGATAGGTAAGGTTGTTCTGGTTTGCCTAGACAGAAGAAGCTCTGAGCAGGTGAGCCAAGTAAATTGTCATGGGGCATATTTCTGAGATTAAGCAAATTCAAGAAAACATCGGTAGTGTCACGCTTTGACTCTCTAGTAATTGCTTTGCACTTTGTACTGTACGCTCAGCTAGGCCATTTGACTGTGAGTACTTAGGACTACTGGTAACATGGATAATGTCCCACTCTTTTGCAAATTTCTGAAATAACTGACTGGTAAAGTGGGCACCATTGTCAGAAATAACTTTGTGTGGACTACTATGGACTGAGAAATGATGTTTCAACTTAGTAATGACAGTACTGAATGTTAGGTAGCAAATCAATCTCGAACCAATTCTAATAAGAGTCTACCAACACTAATTAATGTTGACTTGTCCACTGGAATATGTCAGTGGCTACTGTTGACCAAGGCAGTTCAGGAATCTGGCTTAGCTGAAGTTGCTCTTTGTGCAGATGCTGTTTATTACTATTGCATACTGAACAACATGAAAGTACTTTATCAATATCTTTTGACAAAGAAGGTCAGAATACTAGTCTTCTTGCCCTTCTTTTGGTAACTTCGAAACCTGGATAGTCATGATGTAAAATCTGGATGTACTCATGTTGTAATAAGTAGGAATGATAACTTTAGGACCATTGAAAATGATACCATCTTCCATCAACATCTCATCTCTGTAAGGAAAATATGGTTGCACTTCTTTTGGTACACATGAATGCTATGATGGCCATCCAAAATTGATAAAGTGGTTGACCTTTTGCAAAATTAGATCAGTCTTTGTATGATCTCTTAGCTCATCAGTCTTGTGGTAGAAAAGTTATGCACTTTGAAGTCAAAATTATTTGCATCAAGCTTTCCTATAGTATTTCTGGCTGATCTGGATAAGGTATCAGCCAGATAAAGATGTTTGCCTTTTGTATAGAACATTTTTAAGTTGTACTTTTGTAATCTAAGCATCATTCTTTGTAGTCTTGCTGGAGTTGTATGCATATGCTTCTTTAAAATAGTGAATAGAGGTTGATGATCACTCTCAATCTGGATAGCTTGGCCATAAATATAATCATGGAATTTTGAACATGAGAACACAATTGCCAAAAGGTCCTTCTCAATTTGAGCATACTGCATCTCAGTTTGGGTAAGAGTTCTAGACACATAGGCTGCTAGTCTGCCATCTTGAAGAATAACTGCACCAAGACCAAACTTTGACGCATCACAGGAAAGAATTACTGGTTTGTGGATATCATAGTATCCTAACATTGGTGGACTAGGAATTTTCTGTTTCAGGTCATCACATGCTCTCTGGTGGTGTTCCAACCATGAACAGGTAACATTTTTGTGTATCAGCTCTCTTAAGGGTGCTGATAATTCACAGAAGTTTGGTATAAACTTGCCCAGATAGTTAATAATACCAAGAAAATGCTGTAAGACTTGAACATTGTCTGGAGCTGGCATCTCAAGAATGGCTGTTTGTTTGGAAGGATCTGGTCTTAAGCCTAAACTGGTAAATAAATGACTGACATAAGTAACTTCTGGTAGCCTAAATTTACATTTCAGAGGACTGAGCTTTAGATTCACTTCACATGCTCTTTCCAGAACTTTCCTGAGGTTTTTGTTATGCTCTGTTCCACCATTACTTCCAACTAGTAAATCATCTACTATTATAGCCTGAAATAAATTTGTGCCATTGCATGCTGAAAGACTTCACTGGCAGAATTTATTCCAAAAGGCATTCTGAGAAATCTGTATCTATCAAATGGAGTGCTGAATGTAGTCAGTAGTGAAGATTTGTGATCAAGCATTACTTGCCAAAATGAACTCTTTGCATCTAAGACAGAAAAAAAAACAGTGGCATTTGGCATAAGGGTAGCAACTTCCTCAACTGTATGCATAGGATGGTGTGGTCTCTTTAATGCTTTATGTCTCTTGGGTCAATACATATTCTGATTTCATCTGAGCTTTTCTTATGAGCGACTACCATGGTGGGAGGATAGTATAATGGTTAAGGTGTTTACCTTGCAAACACAAGGTGCAGGGTATGATTTTCATGTTGGGTAATTGGCTACACATAAAATGGCCCACAAGAGCAGTTAGCCTAGTACTAACCTATGAACCTATGGAACATACCCATTCAGTTGGTCCTGTAACTGGACAAATCACATCTTGCTGCACCGTTTTATCTAACTGGACTTTGACTCTGTCCTGCATAGTTACTGGAAATCTGCTCACTGTACTGACTTCTGGTCTAATTTCATGGAGTACACAACTGGAAGTTTACCTAGCTTGTCTTTGAAAATATAAGCATACTCTATGAAACTGAAACTAGTACATGTGCTTACACGATGGACTTCTTTGGTAAAAGAAAGCAGTTTCATTTTTAAACTTCCACTGAGACCTAATAATGACTGTACAGGTCTTTTGATTACATAGAATTGCAAGCTGTAACTGTTCCCACTTGAATAGCATGAAAGCACTACTGAGCCTTTAGTTTGAATCTCCTCATCTCCATAAGCAACAAGCTTCGCACAATTGGTCAAATTACATCATTCACCAGCTCCTCCTCTAGCAAATGTTTCTGCTGACATAACATTGCACTTTGAACCAATGTCCACTTTGAGCTCTGTGGGCTTACCATTAATCAGGACAGTACAAAAACACTTTATGTTTTGCCAACAAATCTACTCATTAACCTTTTCACCAACCTTTGATACCCCATCTACATAGAAAGTAGAATTGCAGCTTTTTGTATGATCAACTTGATTTTTGAGTGACCTTTCTTAATAAATGAATGAGGCTTGCTTGATTTACAAAGCTTTTAAAAGTTGTTCCATTTTTTATACTTGTGGCATTGCTGACCAAATGCTAAGCACTTTTCTCTTTTGGACTTGTGATTGGCACCACAATTACGACTGTTAACAATGAGACTTGACTTGGGTTTTGAAGGCTCACCCTTATGCTGCACTGAGCATGTCCATTTTGCTGAGCTAGTCTTAGAACATGTTGGAAAGGTACAGGTTCGCCCTGGAAATCCAACAGGTGCTACAACTTCCATGTGCTTAGAACTGTTTCTTTTAGCCACAAGATGCAAGCTGTCTCTATTTGTTCTAGAGGCTGCTGAAACCATGCTCTTATGACTTGAAAGCATGTTTGTGTGCCTTTCTGTAAGCTTGTGTATTTTACAAATCTCTATGGCTTTGCTCAATGTTAAATCACTGTCTCAAAGCAAAATCTTTCTCACTGCAGCATTATGAACACCACACACAATCCTGTACTTTATTAACTCGTCTTTCAAATCACCAAATCTGCATGTTTTAGCTTTGTTTCTCAAGTCAGTAATGTAAGCTGCAGAAGTTTCTCCTGGCTTTTGGTCTCTTGTATAAACCAAGTGCCTCTCCAATGTAACATTTGTCTGAGGGGGGGGTTACACGTTTCTCTAAATTTACATTTCAAGCACGCAGGGTCCTCCAGCTTGTACAACAATAAGATGGTTTTCCCCTTCTCCTGCATATATTGCTGGTGCATACACAAATGAATGCTCTCTTTCAATGGCTTCTGAACCCACTAGATTAAGCAGAAAATGTCCTCATATGTACATCTTTATCAGAAAAAGCTGTTTTTATGAAAATATGTTATTCCTGCTCAAGTACTCACCAATTCTCTGCAATATTATGATCAAACACAAGTGGAGCAAGTCTGCGAAATGCCTCTGACATGCCAACACACAGTAATAAAGACCCTTAGAATTATGTACGCACATATACACATTTACGTCAGAAATTTTATGTCAGAAAATTGTAATTAAGCTCAATAGCACAAGAGACTCTTCAAAATAACTGCACTTTGCAAAATAAGTTTCTGCAGCACAAGAACACTTTGAAATCACTGTACTTTGCAAAACCATCCTTATCAGTGTAGAAAACACTTCAAAATGACTGCACCTTGTGAATGAACTCTACACAGTACAAGAAACTTCTTGAAATTACTGTATTTTGCAAAATAACTCTGTACAGTGTAAGAAGCACTATGAAATTACTGTACTTTGTGAAATAACAGTACTTTACAGAGAGTAAACTCTTCAAAATAATTGCACTGTAATACAGCATACACTGCAAACACTTTACACACTCTGAGATACTTCAAACAACTCTAGTTATACTTTGAATAGCTTTAGTCAAAGCAAAATAGCAGCTCATATCAAAAATGTGGTCATTTACTAAAAAATGCAGAGACTTTGCTTTTCCATGCTCATTTTGCCCTTTTATTGTACTTGTTATGCTTGTTTGACTTTTATCATGCTTGTTATACTTTTCTTATGCTCATTTTACTATTAACATGCTCATTATGCAAATCAGAAGTTGTTTTGAATGTTCTCATAGGTATTTCAAATAATTTTATCAAATATTGTGGTTTTGAATATTTTGTTTAATTAATAATACATTTTGTGCTTTTTGTTTGATTAATATGTTTTGTGCTTTGGGAATGCTTTGTATCATTTTCTTTAAGAGATAAATAATTTATGCAAGTGTTTTATTAACTGAAATTCTTTTCTGACCTTTTTCAGTCATTTGAGTAGCTTGGGATGAAACACCGTGTTGTTCAGCTACACCACTCCTGGTACCATGTCATTCTGGTGAGCTACTTCTAAAACATGTTGTTCAGATATCCCGCTTCTAACAACATATCGCTCGTCCGGTCAGGATAAAACAGATGAACAGTTGTGGGTTCAGTTCAAGCAGCTTTATTACATACAAACACATCAGAATTGAGGCTTAGTAACGTAAACTTAAATAAACTCATAATCAGACTGACTACCGCGCTCATAGATGTTAACACTGTGGCTGTTCACTCAAATAGGCACTGCTGCCTGCAGGTGCTCTCTATTTATATACATGTGCCCTCACTTTGAAATGCTTCTTAAAGTCACAACACACACACTGTTCTACATCCCTCACCATTATAAACCATGCCACCTGTGGTTGACTTAACGTAGGTTCACAGATTAAAAACGTTTAAAATAATTATAGTATTAATATTTTATATTAAATTATTAAATAGTATTGTCAGCCATATACTGAACTGATATGGCAACAGTTTGGCTTTGAGAAGGGTGGATTCTGTCTATTTAATCTAGTAAAGTCCTGTGAAAAGGTTACAGAGGCTGCATATGGTGGCCATGCAGTGCACTTGGTGTTTCTTGTCTTAGTCAATGCCTTTGACACCATTCTATATGTTGACATCACACAAAAGCTAAATGTTTTAAAAATCAACCAATATGTGGTAATATGGATGGCAAATTGGTTGAAAGACAGAATTCACAGAGTGTAAGCTGCAAGCGCCTCATCAGATAGTAAGAAAGCAACCAGCATTATCCCTCAGAGATTGGTGCAGAGGGCCTCTCTTCTTTGGTATTTACTTCTCATATCTCTAAGCAGAGAGCTAAGACCTCTGGCTAATAAAGCTTACAGATGATTGCAAATTGGGGGGGGGTTTGTTAGGTCTTCCTATGACACCCAAACCATTCAGAATAAAGTCTAACTGGTATTCTAAAAATGGGGTCAAAGTAAATGCTTAAAAGAGCAATATCATCATTTCTGGTAACCACTCCTCCCCTCATCATACTGTTTAGACAACAGACCTCCAGAAAACTATAATGTTGCTAGGGACATTAGTACTTTGGTGAATAGCTACCTCTCTGTTGACCATCACCATGCGACAATGGTTGTCAGAACATTCTTTTATTTAGCTTAGCTAGTTGCCAAAGGAATATAGTCAAGGTCTAAAGAGTCTGTTTATTGAGTATGTCACACAATCTGGGATGTATCTCACTAAACATATCAGACAATTAGAAAGACCCAAGAGTTCCTAACTAAAATGATCACAGGCCAAAAGTTCTTGAGACAGCAAGAGAGACTGGAAAATCTGTCCCTTTATTCAGTGTCTTACAGACTACTGAGTGGAGATTTCTTTCTCACTTACCATGTCATTAGAGACCTGACGAATTTTGATCTCCTGTTTCTCCATATGTCCAATATCTCCACCAATACTAAAACCAGGGACCTAAATCTTCAACAGAAATATAAAACACAGTGGAGTAACAGAGATAAAAAACAGCACTTCTCAAACCTCTGAAATAAACTTGCTATGCATGTTACACAGTGTGACTCACTATCTTCCTTTAAAAATTAACTTGATGACTGGATAAGTCTCCACAAATTTACCCCAGGATTGACTGGTATGGTCCTTAAAGGAGGTAAGGCCTGAGAGAGGTTACTGGCAAGGTGAAAATAGTCATGAGACACTAACCTTGGAGTATCTATAAATACATTGATCACTTTTGAGGGAACAGAGAATTTGTAAGGGTCTTATTTGAGTGTTGTCTACACACCGAATTGATAAAATTGAACTGCCTTCCCATAACTGTCAAGATCAAGGTTAGTATAGTTGTTTTCATAATAGATGCAAGACATTGAAGAGATCCACTATAGACACATTCAGTGTTTTTTAGGCCTCCATCTCAAGAATAGTCAGCAAGTTTGCCAGTATAATACTTTTACTTGTGGAGAACCACATCTGGTTTCCCAACATACTATAAGAGAAAGCCAACACTGTGTGTGCCTTCTGTGGTACTACTTACATCACTATAGTAGAAGGTCTCAGATTTTGCAGATATGTAGCAATAAAGAGCCTCCTCTACCACAGACACTAAGGTTTTAGGCAAGAAAGGCTGACATTCTTTAAACTGCCAAATGCTGTATAATGCAAATGAGATTATAGCCAATGTTTCTTCAGAGCACAAAGCAATTGCACAATTAAAATATCTGGCACATGTATTTATGACCTGTTCCTGCATAAGAAAATTCCATAGAACCATCTGTTTATTAAGTGTAGGTAATTGTGTATGATGTAAAGAATATAGCTACATATTGATAGTGTATCCATATGTAGTAATCAACCTCAACGTGTGCACACACACACACACACACACACACACACGCATTCATGGCATTATATTGAAATGTCACTACTCATAATGTCGAGTGCTGACAATGAAAAATACCCAAAAAAACAAAAAAAGAGCAGATCTTTGAAGTTCACTCTTCTCCTTTAAACTTATTTTTTGCAGCAGGGCAAGCCCCCTACACCCCCAGAAGTTGTGTGATATATATATATATATATATATATATATATATATATATATATATATATAATCTATATGGATTACTATCATAAATGTGACATTTACAAGCACGAACAGTGATGTTGCCGATGCATATTCTCGACTCATGCATATTAAATAGGTTGAATGGTCGATGCGACAACATCGACAATGTTTTGTCTATAATAATAATATCAAAAACTGCCATTGCCAACCATGCTTTGTGTGCCTGCCATGTCGCTCCTACCATGTTCGAGGAGTTGCCTGTCATTCAACTGACTTTCTGCCTTTTGATTGTAAACCTATATATATATATATCTATATATCTATATATATATATATATATATATATATATATATATATATATATATATATATATATATATATATATATATATATATACATGCTAACTCTGAGATCACTATATCATGAAGAAAGTGAATTTTCCACGAACTAGCCATCTCAGATTTAGTATATGTAAGTCTGTTTTTTTCAGGACTCATTCTACAGGGTCCTGACATTCAGACTTTGTTGTAGATGATGCTGGATACCAGCTAGAGCCCTGGCTTATGAAACCAGGTTCCTATCACATCATCAAACTTTTACTAGTTCAAACCACATATGGTCAAGACCATATGTTTCAATTTGTAAAAGTTCGAGCATGTGAAAGGAAATCTCCATAGGTGGAGGTTTCCATTCACTTCAAAGTGGTGCAATCTCAGAGTTGGTATATTTAAGTAGCGGGGGATGTGGGGGCACAGCCCCCCATGTGGATGATCAGGGGGCTTGCCCCCCTACTTACAACAGTTTATTTTGTTGTCCATTGTGTTTTTTTTTTTTTAGGTTGTCGAAATTATGTAACTTCGAACATAATGGTTCAACCATTAAGTGTTCGAAGTTACATAACTTTGACTATGTGATATATACCTTATGAAACCTATAGAAAACACCCAGAGTATGGTTAAAGTACAATATAATACTTGCACACAAACACACAACATCAAAGAACACATGATCTGGTGGCTCAAAGCCCACTTCTACCACATTAAAATCAATTATAGGTACTCTGACATAATCTCGCCAAAGCCTGTCACATGTTCTTAGCATGTTGCAAGCTCATAATATGGTTGTGAGGAGACAGGCAGGACAGCCCCAGCCACCTGGACACTGGAAAAGTCAGACCTCTTGCATACCTAGAGCCAGCAGGGAAAGCACCAGAAGAATTGCATAATAAGAGTGTGGAGGCACAGCAACAAATGGCAGCTGCACATCAACTCTTTAGATATCACTGGGAAAACACATGGTGGTGAAGACAAAGCGGTGACATCCATTACAGATGTATGGGTTCGATGAGCACACGGTTACCACTTGGTGTCACAGCATGATGCAGGCAGTGTAAGTACCAGGCTGTGTTGGTCAGTACATGGTAAAGGCACAATTTGCAACAGACAGTCCAACATTTCCCACCCAGGAGGGAGGAAGGGAGGGTGAAGTGGATTACAAATATAATGTGCATATGTCCCTTGGACAAAATGACACGTATCTGCCTACAGACATGCACACCCACACACACACACACACACACACACACACACACACACACACACACACACATATACTGGATTAGGTGTGGGTGCAAATTCCTTTAGTCTGACATGGAATTTCAAAGTTTGGGGTATTCTGTGCGCTATACTGTTTTATCCTAAAATGGAACGTGGATCCAAATAAGTGACTATATCCTGATGCAGAGGTATGAATCCAGAGTTGAGGGGTATTGTGTGTCATACAAATGTTTGTCCTGCAGTGTATTTGAAGTCCACTACAGGCGCATGTCCTGTGACCACTATGCTGGCTTGGCTTGCTGGTCTGACTGTGAAGGGCTGTGATCACTATTCTGGTGTAAATAAGGTGCCCTGCTGAGGGAGGATAAGAGCCATGGCTTTCCATGGTGAGGGATGCTGGAGCATGGAGCATGTCTGAATGCAGTGGGTAGACAGTGTTCACTGCAAAGGCTTCCCAAATATGGCTACCTAGTATGTGCCCTCCACTGACCTTGGAAAACAATGCTATTGACTGCAGTGATGGTGGCACTGACAAACCACCACATGGAGTTAGACAAGAAGCACTGAATACCAAAAGATGCCTCATGGTACCAGTCATTACAGTGTCCCCAACCTTCATGGTCTCATTGATGCCACATAATGTAGCGGTGAAATTAATGCAGTGCTATGTTATGTGGCATCAGAGAGAAGATTTTAGTGAAATGAATGCAGTGAGTTAGCACCACATTGTATTTGGGTGATACAGCAGCCCACCTGCAGAGGATATACATTTATCAGACCTTTTGTGTGAATCCACTGCCATAGTTGGAGAAGATACACTGCTGGTGATAGAACATATAGGGGACCACTCCCTCACTCAGGTACTAAGCAGTCATACCACAGTCAGATGTTCTAGAGTATGTGATGCCACACATTTGACTTCTATCAAGGGTGCATATGCAGCAAGGCTTGAGAGTGCCCATACATCACCAAACTGTGAAATGAGTATGTTTCCCCTTCATAAACATCATCTCTACCATAAGGACAACATCAACCTCTTTTTGTGCCCAGCTTCTCCAAAAATTTAAATATCTGTACTCTGCTGTATGAAAGCACAAGAAAATATGTACCAGATTGAGCATAGATGCTTGTGCAATAATCCCGCTTCGATGGCATGCAAGCTAATGATGTCCTTGTATGATATACCATACAAGTCCAGGTTTCCATTGTCTCTTTCATGATATACCTAAATCAATCCATAGCCAACAGTTACTGTAGTTAACCTATAGTCTCTATGCTCAAGAATACTGTAAAGAAATCTGATCACTAACCCAGTGCATCATCCACCAAGACCCATGTTTATCGGTCCACCTTGATGTCAATGTCCACTGCTCCAGGGAAAATTCCAGAACCATTATCACCTGCAGGGTAGTATGCCAATAGCAACTATGTGCAAAGCGACTGGAATACAGACAAGTGTCTATATCAACAATTATTTATTGTGGTAGACAGACATCTCTGACACCAAAAATCGGGATCACATTTGTAAGGGTCACTGCTATGGCTCTACTGGTGCAGTAAGAAGCAGCATATCTGCAGGCATACGTCTTCTGTATTCATCACACATATTTTGTATAGGCTATGTATGTCATGACAGTGGGATACAAGTTGCAAACATAGACAGAAGCAGATTGCCCTGAAATTAAGGGCTACTGTGTTGCTGGTATGTTCTACAAATATAAGACACATGCAAACGCATGTCTTATTGTTGCTAGTCTTTGGTAATGTGAATCCCAGTTGAAGGGAACACATCCTTATGAAGATAGAGAAACACAGCTTATAGCATACGCTTCTTGTCTCTTCATACTGTCTACTCATTAAATAATGCTGTTATTCATGCCAATAATTATGTCCAAATATGAAGCATAACTTCCCAAATCTACGGGACTTGGTCTGAAATAGTGTACCATGCCTCCAATCTCATTGCATTGCATTTCTATTTACGTATCTGAATGTACATGCCAGGAAACATACTGCAGCTTTCTCACCAAATCTCACCAAGACAACACTGATATATAGACTGTATTTATATAGCATATATCATGGACAGAAGTAAATCAAAAATAAAAAAGATAGCTGGGTGCAGAAGACCCAGGATAAAAAAGTGCCCAATCCTGGTAAGCGCACTGGTGCCAGGACTGGAATAAATGACAGTGTAGAATCCTCAAAATATGGAAACATTCCTACAATGGGGCCAGGCCAGGCTCAGGGGGAGGATGCCCCCCCTGTTTTAGAAGGAAGTAGTAGTCCACAAAAATGACAAAAATTGATTGGCCAAAGAAGAGCCATCAAGACTGTTGAGGATAAGAAAGAAATTATGTATTGTTACTAGTATGTAAAAAGCCCAGAATTTCCAGGCACAAGATATACAAAATGATTAAGAGAGAAATTAGTGGAAAGAAAAATACTTCTGCAGGAAAAACTGTCACAAGCTTCAAATAAAAATTTACTTTCATCAATACAACAAATTTTTGAAAAACAGTATATAGATCAAGAAACTTTGATCTCTTTGGGAAAAGAAGCCTCTGAGGAAGTGAGAAAATATAAACAACAAAACCAAGAGGTTTTTGAAAAATATAAAAAAGAAATATGGACATGAAAAAGAAAGAGAGAGATATTTGAAGAAAAATACAGGCAAAAGCATCCAGATATGGAAAAATTCACAATAAAAAGAATAAAAGCACAAAGATTTAATGTAGAAAAGACGATTAGTAAAGTAGAAGTTAAAGAAATAGAAGATGAAGTTATGGAGTGCCTGCGAAGTGAAGGATGTAAGGTAGAAGGCCTAAAACAGAATACATCACAGTACTGAGTCCCCAGAATAAGGAAAAGCAAGAAGATCAGGAGACGTGAAGAAGAAATATGGACAGGGAAAGGAAAATAGATTTAATATGGTGTAATATTTATGCAAAGGAGAAAGCAAAACTAACCAATACAAAAAGAGCAGCAACAAAGATATTTGAAGAAAAATATAGGCAAAGGAATCCGGATATGGAAAACTTTACAATAAAAAAATAAGAAGACTAAGAGGAAAAGTGGAGGAAGAGATTAGTAATGGAGAAGTCAAAGAAATAGAAATTGAGGTAATGGAACAACTGCAAAGAGGAGGATTCAGTGTAGAAAATCAAATGCAGAAAGAACCACAACAGGCTAGAACAATGGATATCCAAATTAAGGGGACACACGTGGAATAGGAATCAACAGGTCAGGTGCCATATCAAGATATTTTGGAGCCTTCCACAGGGAAGCAGTATAAAAGTTCCTTGGAGGCTACACTGGAAGGAAAGGAACAGGAAACTGTGGAAACTCTGATGCAGTCAATGCTGAAGAGTGATAGGCCAGTGAGTTTCCATATGACAAAACAACAGATGACACAGGATGAAATTGAAGAGAATATGCCACAAGAAGATGTTACAGAAACGTTCTATAGAATGTCCACAGGAAATGGAAAACAAGGGATGTGCCCTCAGTATGGAAGAGAATGAGTTAAGAGAAGAGTTGCTTGATTTAATAGACAAAGACAGATATTTCAAGATAAATGAAAGAAATAGACTGCAGAAGGTTAATAAAACCCCAAAAGTCAGAAGCTTGATAAAATAAATAAACACAGTAATTAGGACTGTCCATAGAGACCCATGCGATATAACAGAAGTAAACAGAATATATTACTGTGCTGCTAAATTAACAACTGATAATATTCTACCACAGGATCATAGGGTAGCGAGGGAGAAGGGGGGAGAAAGCGAATACCATCATGGAAATATCGAATAGAGAAAACTATAAAGCAGCTAAGACTAGAAGTGTCATTGTTAGAAGATTATAGAAAATATTAAGAAACATAGATGTGATAAAAGCAATGCACAGTATTAAAAGAGACCAGGATCTATTATGCACTACTGGAGATAACAAACTAAAAATTTCAAAACAGGCAGAAAGACTCAGAAGATATGAAGATAAATATAAGGGAAAAGCACAAAATAAGCAATTTACTGATGAGCTAAAAAAGTTTTATAGAGAATTGGGAAATAAGGTAAAATGAATTGATAGACCGCTGAAAAAAGAGGAAGTATATACATTTTGGAGAAGTATCTATGAAGATCCTGTGGAACATAGCAAAGATGCTTACTGAATAGAAGAATTTAAAGAAAGAATAAGAAGTTTAAAGGTACAGGATAAGAAATGGGATGAAATAACACCAGAGAGATGGAAACAAAGTTGAGAAAAGCCTCTAATTAGAAAACCCCAGGCCCAGATGCAGTACCTAACTTTTGGCTTAAAGTATTAACTTTTTTACATGAGGATCTAGCCATGAGTAAGAACTATTTATATGCACACCCCAAACAGACACCACACTGGTTAACAACAGGAAAAACAATGCTCTTACTTGAGTGAACCTGCAAGCTACCCTAAAAATTATAGACCAATAACTTGTCTCCCGACGACGTAAAAACTATACACGGGGATTGACACTGACAGAGTTTATAGTCATTTAGAAGAAAACTCAAGTATGGCAGTAGAACAAAAGGGCAAGAAAAGAAAGTCATATGGAACAAAGGATCATTTGTTGTTAAATAAAGTTATAGTGGAGAACCGTAAGAAAATGAAGAATTTAAGTATAGCATGGATTGACTGTAAAAAAATCATTTGATAGTATCCCACAGTCATGGATAAGAGAGTGCTTAAAAATGTATAAAGTACATCCTACACTGACTGATAACATTACAGTAACCATGAAACAGTGGCAGACCACTTTGCAATTAAGCCATGATAAAGGACAGATTATTATCCCAGGGATAAAAATCCAAAGAGGGATATTCCAGAGTGACTCCCTGTCACCGTTGCTATTTTGCCTTGCCATTAATCCATTAAGCTATTTACTAAACAGCTTAAGTCATGGCTATAATTTGGCTTCTAGAAAACAACAAAGTATAATGACTTCTCATCTTCTCTTTGTCGATGATTTAAAATTGTATAGCTCATCAGATGAGGAATTGAAAGCACAGCTACAGGTTGTCAAAACTTTTTCAGATGATATTGGAATGTCATTTGGTCTTGACAAATGTGCAAAAGCAACCTTTAAAAAAGGAAAATTGCAGCTCCAGGAAAACATCAGTTTGGGGCAAGAATGTGATATAAAAGAACTTGAGCAAGAGGGGGTATATAAATACTTGGGAACTGATGAAGGATCAGCAATAAAGCATGAACAAATGCAAATAAAGCTTAGTAAAGAGTACTTTAGAAGACTTAAATTAATCCTGAAAACAGCATTGACACCTAGGAACAAGATCCAAGCTATAAATCAATTTGCTCTTCCTGTCCTAACTTATAGTTTTGGAGTGATTGACTGGCCCCAAAAAGTGTTGGATAGATTGTATATTAAAACAAGAAGGATGCTTCATGCTCACCAAATGATTTATAAAAATCAGTGTATACCAAGATTATATATTCCCCGTTCTGAAGGAGGGATGGGCCTCCTTGAAATTGATTACATGTATAGATCTTCAGTTGTGGGACTTCACACATATCTACTGACCTCACAAGATCCAAATGTGGTGAACGTTTTGAAACATGAGAATAAATCTAAGATAACATCTCTGCTTAATTTTGCAGAAGCATATTGATGTCAAGCAGGAATGGAAATCAAACCAGAGGTGGATAAAAATCAGGCAACAACTGAATGTGCTAAAAAACAAAAGAAAGAATATAAGGTGAAGGATGATATGAGAAGGCAAGAAATGTGGAAAAAACATAAATATAGTTGCAAGTATAGAAAACTTCTGGAAGAGCCTCATGTTGATCAAGAACGAACATAGGAATGGTTAAGGAGAGGTGAATTTACATCAAGAAATGAAAGGTTAATATCGGCAGCCCAATATAGTGGGCTACGTACACGTTGGTTTACTAAATCTATTGAACATGTGGGAGAAACAGATATATGTAGGTTTTGTGGAACCTAATTGGAAACAATTACACACCTTTTTGCTGGTTGCGACTCTCTTATGGCAGAAGGACTGTATACTGAAAGGCATAATAATGTGGTGAGATTGTTACACTGGAGATTACATTATGGTATCGAAGTGGCTGAAAAGCACTGGAAACAGGAACCACAGGGAATCATAGAAAATGATGAAGTTTACATCAGATGGGATCACCCAGTACCAACAGTCCAAAAGATAGATGCTAGAAAACTGGATATAGTGGTCCAAGAAAAGAAGACAAAAGTAGCATTGATTATTGAAATTGCCACACCTAGTGACTACAGTGTCTTGCATACAGAGAGACACAAAGTCATAAAATACCTCAATTTGCAGGCAGAAATGAGAGCCATGTGGAAAAAAGACATCCGGACAGTTCCAATAGTAGTAGGAGCAACTGGTCTTATAAAAAAAAATTTACAATTGTATTTAGATATGTTACCAATTCGTGTAACATCATATGAATTGCAGAAGGAGTCATTACTGGGCATATTGCAGGTGCTGCGAAGACCACTTTTGGCTAACATCAAAGAGTGAAACAATGCTAATTTCATGAACTTTAATCATACTTTAACTTAGGAATGGGGTCCATTCCCATCATGGTATTAGAAACCCAAAAGACTTGGAGAAATTAAAACAGCTTTTCATACGGCTCTTGGTTATTACTTATGGAATATTATAGCAATAACCCATGCCTGGGTGTGGGTAATGCTGGATTTACCCATGGTTGGTGTGGTTTGGTCACAAGGGTGAAGCCTGAGTGGCCAAACAAAGACAACCATGGGTAAATGCAGCATTACCCACACCCAGAAGTGGGTTATTGTATATTAATGACATTATTTAAGAAAAAATAATTATTTTCTTAAATAATGGCATTGTATAATGACTCCTTGCTGCCCTTCTATGGCAGTTCTGATGTACTGCATGCGCATGCTTATGCAGAACATCAGAGCTGTGCAAAAGCAACGGAGAAAGCAAGATCTCAGTTGCTTTTTTACAAAGTGTCTTGCTATGTTAAAGGAGTTTAACATAGTGAGACAGCTTTAAAAAAGCAACAGAGAATCTCCGTTGCTTTTTAAAGCTGTCTCGCTATGTTAAACCCATTTAACATAGCGAGACACCTTTAAAGAAAGCAATGGAGATAGGAAGATCTCTGTTACTTTTTTTAAAGCTGTCTCACTATGTTAAACTCCTTTAACATAGCGAGACAGTGTCTAAACAGCAAAGGAGATCTTGCGTTCTCCATTGCTTTAAAAAAAGTTATACTAATGGAAAAAGTCCAGGCGACCGGACCTTTTTCCATTACTATAACACTGATTTGCAACGTGGACGCTGACAAATCAAGTGCATGTTTTTGAATATTAATGGGGGGGGGTCATTGTATAAGCTGTATTATAGCATCTCTCCTTACAGCTATCATTGTTTTTTTCTTGCAAATGCTGCTGTCTTCAACAGGAGGCAAGAGAGGCTTGAGGCTAGCCATGGTTAGTCCCACACACAAAGGCAGACATGTCTTAGTTTGTTCATTCCAATGTGATGATATTCATTTAGGACTAGCATCCCATTTTGTCTCCTCATTGCATGATTGGCTGATAGATTTCCTCCAAAGGCACATCTACAATGTCTCAACCCATTGAGGTTGTGTAGGAATTGTGATGAGGCTAGGAGCTCCTCAACAGAGAGGAGATGTAGCTTATCACTGGTATGTAGCCTGCCTGCATTGACTGAGGAGGCCCATCTACAGGTGGGGCAGTTAGAAGAGGCTGCAGTGATGCAAGCAATTGGTAAATATGTGGCCTGCATGGATAGCAATTACAGAAGTATGTATTAGAGGATTTGCTTCACTGACTGCCCCCTCCCATCAGGCTAACAGGGTAGGATGTGGCCCATACCATCCTGATTACTTTTAATGTTCCTTTGGTCTGGAACAGTAGTCACATGGCAGCTGTTCATACCTCACCATATCCCCAGCTAAATCTTCTGCTTCATTCATATGTCCCAACACTCATCCCAATTTGTTGCTCAGCTGTTCTCATAACTGTTTGTCTTGTACGTCCCAAAATGGTCACCCTACCCTAATGTGTGCAGTTTCTTCCATTTGTTTGCACTGTTCTGTATTTGGTTGTCTGTGTTGTTTGTTACACCTTACTTTCACTTTTTTCTTTTCCCCACTTCCCTTCCATTCACTCTACAAAAAACGAAACCCTAATCCCCAAAACATTTACCAGCCTTTCCCATAACTTGCACACTCTTATATGTTGCCCTTTTGAGTGACACCATGTTTGCTTTTCTCCTTTTCCTTCTTTCCTCCAGACCCTCTTATGTCTCTTTTATGAATCCAGAAAGTATTCTACATGTCTACACACACTGTCAGTGGAGCTGCAAATAATATGTGGCTACTTAGCAAATGGCGGTATGTGGTGCCAACCTGCTAAGAGATGTGGTAACATTTTCAGACTGGTTGCTACAAGGACTATTTTATATTGATATATAGCAGTGCAAGTTCATACTTCCTATTTCCATGCAATTGTTCTGTGTCATGTGTGCATGGACCGCTGTGGGACACATCTCCCTCCATGGCTTTGGCTACATCTGCTGTCCCACTGCATGGATAGTGCCACCTGAATAACTGCTGCCTGATTTATTTATGTATGCCTGAGTACACTAAATTCCCAAAAGTGCTGCATGACTTTGTTTGAGCATTCATTGTCCACTTCCATTGCAACACAGTAGTAATTAACAGTGTAGAAATTGTGCAACAGTGAAATGCATCTCTGAATCCCAGCCTTGGTCATTCTATGTGTAATCATCTGCCACCAGATTCTGTATTTCCATAAACTTTGTAAATATTCCTTATGCAGTTTGAGACCTTATGTGCTACAACTCCATTGGATAAAAATGAGTTAAAATTTTGAAACATTTGCTAGTATTCATAGTCTATAGTATCATATGATCATAAGAGATTACCAGGTTAATGGTCATGGGGCCTTTACAAGCCTAGCCATGAGTTTGTCCCCACAAAAGAAACCTCAGTCAGCACCTGTCGCCCCTATCAGTGAGGGACACAGGTAGAGCCCCTGGGACATATTTGTAGTTTCCCATCCGGTCAATAAGCTTCACTTGAACAGGGTCAGCGACATACTTTGTTTGACATGTATGGGGAGTTTATTCCAGAGACGGGGTATCCTCTGGTAGACAAACCTATCTCTCCAGCAGGTTTTCTTAATATCACATTTTAGATTTAGGCCTTTTGATTGGGTAATGTGCGAGGAGTTAGACTTATGGGTAATTAGCATCTGTAGTAGAGCAGGGTCTGAGATTACCTTGTAGGTGAGACGCAGGTCATTTCTGAGCAATCTGTATGATACCAAGTAGAGTGATAGTGATTTCAACCTGTCCACATAGGACAGGTGTTGGAGGCCATGGATTCTCTTTGGGAGGTATTTCTGTGGCCTTTCTAGTTGGTGCAGGTGTGTGGAGAGGTACATACCAAACAGGCATTGTACTCTTTTATTGTCCTAATGAGGGAGGAGTACAGAGAGGTAATAACCTCCTTTTTTTGGATGCAACCCCTTTACTTATGAGATGATCCAAGTAAAAGGCTTTTCTGACCACTGCCACTACATGATGGTCAATTCTGAGATTATTGTCAACCTGTGTACCCAGGTCTGTCACCACAGGTTGTGTGCTTAAGGGATTGCCATTGATATGGTAATCAGTAGAGGCTGTGTTTTTGCAAAATGGTATAATAATACATTTTTTTGCATTTAACGTAAGGCCATGACTCTTATGTCAGGCTAAATCTGGTCTTTTTTTTCTTTGTTTTACCTCACAAGTCCTCTCAGATAAAAACATAGAGCTTCTAAAGGTTTGTGATAGTGATAAGTCTCAGAAAAGAAATTCAGTTTCCCTCAAAACCTGAAACTGTGTCTGTGGTTATTCTGTTGTAGAGAAATTTTCCGAACAGTTAATCATCATTCAGCAGAGCAGATATTTAGCCTTCCAAAAAGCGAAACAAAAGTAATGAATGAGTATGCAAGTCATACACAGAAGAAAACTGAGACACGACATGTTATAATTAAATTCTTCATTTATACTGCACAACAAAACAAAGCTAAGGCAGATGAAATCGAATTGTTGTTTCTTTTTAATGATGCATTGCTATTTTGGAGGAAAATAGAAATCACAACTTCTTTAATGTATAGGTTTATAGGAGGTTACTAGGCTAATGACCCTAGGGTCTTTACAAGCCTAGCCATGTTATACCCATGTTCCCTAACTGATCTTGGTTAGATGGTTGTTATTCTCAGAGTGGGCTCTGTCCGTGAGGGACATAGGTGCCACCAATGCGGTGAATTTACAGTCTCCCATCCAATTGTCTAGGTTGCACCTGAATAAGGTTATTGAGGATCTTTGTTTGACATGAATTGGGAGTTTATTCCAGAAGAGCGGCAATCTCTGGGGGATATATCTGTCTCTCCAGCATGTTCTGTTAATGTCACAGGTTAGGTTGAGATCCCTGGAGTGAGTGGGTTTTGTCCCATTTGATTTGTGAATGTGGAACGTTTCCATTAGGGCAGCATCAGAGACTGCTCTGTAGCCCAGGCACAAGTTGCCTCTCAGCAGCTTGTAGGATGCAGAATACATTCTCAGGGCTTACAGTCTTTTCATGTAGGTCATGTTTTGGAGGTCCTGATTTTTTGTGGTGAGAAACTTCTGTGGCCTCTCCAACTGCTGCAGGTGTCTGGTGAGATACATGCAAAAGGGAGCATTGTACTCTATTAGTGGTCTTATCACAGTTGAGTACAGAGGAGTTATAACATCCTTAGTCTTGGATGTGAAGCCCTTACTTATGAGGTACACAGTGTAGAAGGCTTTCCTTACCACTGTGGATACACGGTAATCAAAGTTTAGATTGCTATCAATGTCTTGCCAAATCTCACACCACTGGGTTTTAGTTTATGGGGTGCTGTCAATATTGTAATTTTCAGGGACTTCGTCTTTGCAAAAGGGGATAATAATGCACTTTTTTGCATTTAAATTTAGATTGTGGCATTGACACCAATCATTTTTCTGTGTTAGCCCCTTTTGTAATATGTTAACATCATTTCAGGACACAATGATTGCACCCAGGTTGCAGTCATCAGCGAACTTGGTAAGCCACGGCCATCTCCTTTCAACTGGACTTCCAAGAAATAGATTCCA
Source organism: Protopterus annectens (assembly GCF_019279795.1). Classification (NCBI taxonomy): domain Eukaryota; kingdom Metazoa; phylum Chordata; order Ceratodontiformes; family Protopteridae; genus Protopterus; species Protopterus annectens. Next base: position 222,585,561 of record NC_056743.1, read on the forward strand.
AACAGTAGTGGGCCCAGCACAGATCCTTGTGGTATGCCACTGGTCTACTGGTAGAGGTGGAATCTCCAGCTTTGACAGTATGCGTTTTGTCTGTGAGCCAGTTGGCTACCCATCTACTGATATATGGGTTAATCCCTAGCTAGGAGAGTATCTTAATGCTACCCAAATGGGAGATTATTCCAAAAGTCATGGCTAAGTCAAGATAGGCTGTTGTTACTGTTTTGCCTTCATCCAGGGCTTTGGTGACATTCTTGAAGAAGTCCGCCAGGTTCAATAAGCATGATCTACCCTTAATAAAGCCAAACTGGGTTGGGTCAGAAGTTTGAAGGTTGCCAATGTTCTTGCTGATAATGTTCATGATGATTCTTTAAATGGCCTTGCAGATAAGGCTGGTTAGGCTTATGGGTCTGTAGTTCCCAGAGTCAGTTGATGGACCCCCTTTGTGCAAGAGGATTACTGTTGCTGTTGCTATCCTGGAACAAAGCCAGTGCTCAGGCCAGGGTTAAACAACATACAAAGTGGTTCTACTAGGCCTTGTTTTAGTTTGTTTAGTAAGTAGCCTGAGATGTTATCTGGTCCCATTGAGGCCATGTTTTTTGGTCTTGGAGAGTCAGGATATGACCTGCTCATACTAGGTAGAGGATGTCAGGTATGCTTTGGAGTATGGCTGTGGGGACAGGGGGTGAAGTTTGTGCCAAATCTGTCAGCTAACGGGTTATGAGAGGCACTGTACACTATAAGTTTGGAACATAGTTGGGCATTCCCTCTTAGATTTTAGATGTAGCTAAAGAATGCCATATGATTATCCTTATCTAGGGATAATAATTTAGCTTCATATCTAGCTTTACAGGTTATTACAAGCTATCTGATTTGCTTGTTCAAGCTGTGGAGGGTATTCTTCTTCTGCAGAGTAAGTTCCCTCTTGTTCATCGACATCATTTTGTTTCCTTTTGTTATATACCCTATTTATACTTGCGGTCCAGCAGGGTAGCCTGTTTTTTCGGGAGGACCTATCTCATATTATCTCCTAGTATAGTAATTACAGAAGTATGTATTAAGCATACTGCTGAATTGACTAAAGTTTCATAGAATGTCCCGATTTTTAGCTCATATTTTCAGTCCATTCCTCATAAAATTTGTGATTTTGTCACTAATCATTGAGGACTGAAGTCAGTAATTAATGACCGACATTAGAGTTTCATGCTTCATATCATTCAGAAAATATATGCCAATGCAAAACCTTTCATTGTACTAACTTTATAAGTTTATAAGAGCAATATTTAAAAGTTGTCGATGATTATGGACCTTTGTCTTCACATTCATTTTAGTTTTGTCCAGAATTCTTGTGCTAGGAGGTTGAGAGGTATGATGACTGGATGGTTCACTGCATGGTACACAGTTACAATTTTCAAGGTTCAAATGAGTGGAAACAAAGAGTGAAAACCTTCCACTCAGTGAAACATTTTGAATGGGAACTAGCCCATCTGTATCTCACAATGAGGGATCCAGCCCCCCCTTTCCCCACACTTATTTATACCAACTCTAGGATTGCATCACAGCATGGGGAAAATGTAAAAGACCACAGACAGTACTATCACTGACAGTGAAGAAAGACAAATCATACTAGCAGTGATTTTCCATGGACAACAGTGATAGCAGAGTTCTAAACTGATGAGCTTAAATTGCCAGTTAGTAGTTTAGCCAAAGGAGGTAAAATAACAACACAGACAGATTCTGCCTGATTAAAAAAAATTAAGTTTATTGACTACAACTTCTGCTGATATACTCTTGGAACATTTTTGTTGAAGGTGATTGAAGTTTCTCACCATTGATTCACATAATGTTCTCTCAAACTACATGGGATACTGTGTATAGAGATTGTTTTCCACTGCTACATGAAATATTTGTAAAGTATGCACAACTGGCAGTATTTGCCAGATACTTAACACCGAAGAAGTAGATGCAGGCAGTCTCTGATCATGCTCAAATACATGTACTTCATTATGTAGGTCTGCCTGGGTTATCTGTCACTTGTGTAGCACAAAGCATGTCAGACAATTTAACCTCTGAAAAATATAATCCATGTCTACTTCCATTAGATAACACTAAATCCATTTTCTTTTGCGATGTCTTTACTAGATTGGTGTTGAACTTATTAGAGAGAACATGTCAGCCTTTAGCACCAAATCTCTCATGTCTGTGGGCTCTTCATACAGCTAACCTGGATGGCACAGTGGTTGTTGCCTCACAGCAAGAGGTTCCTGCTCGATTCTCCACTGGGGTGCCTTCTGTGCAGAATCTGCATGTCCTCCCTACGTTTGTGTTGGTTTCCTCTGGGTGCTCTGGTTTCTTCCCACCTCACAAAGACATGCATTTGGAGCTTTTCTCCCTGGGCCTCCACTGAAAATTGGCTCATTCCAAGTCAGACTTTTTCAGTAAAAAAATGTTAAATAAATAAATATAATACATAAATAAAAACCTGGGTTTAGCCTATCCAGTCTAGGATCACCAGCCCACCTTAAACTGGAGGTGATGGATCTTCCACATGAGGTGAGTCAGCCCAGATATCACTAGTGCTGCAGATATAGGCTTTAGCATAAGTGAGTCCCTGTCCCCTCTGCATGCGCATATTGTCTAAGGAGCTGGCATGCAAATGGATATAAGATTGTACATGTATGCCTCGATGTGTGATGTGATCATTCATTATCCTCTTCCAGCAGCACCTCTATCTGGTATCAGATTTTACAAAGATTCTATCAGATGAGTGTGAGTAATGGGCAAACATTTCTAGCCTTCTCTAAATGTCAGGTCAATGGTTTAAGCCTTGTCATTCCTGTTCTTCTCTAGTACTAACTGTAACAGGTAGCCATGCCACTAACTGGACTTATGTTTCCTGGTTCCCAGTTAGGGCTGTACATGTCTGTCCCAGGTCAGATCTCCCAACATAATTCATCTGTGCATCACATTTCTTACCAACTGCTCTAAATTAACACTCTTATGAAAAGTGCCCCATCATGCCTTGCAATAATTCTAAAGGTAAATGATATGAATTTAAATCTCATCTTTTTCATTGCATTATATCAGCACCTAAATATGCAGTATAAACAAATGCCCAAGTTAAATTATAAAACTATGCTGAATTTCAGCATCTTTTGACTACGGCTTGTCCCCTCATTCTTTTGATTTGTATTTGTGAAGTCTGTAAGTAAGATCTGCAAAATGATAAGTTTTAGGGAAAATGCTTATAAGGCCATAACAGGGAAGCTGATTTCATTCTTTCATGAACTTAGTATTTACAACTGTGTAGTTGTACAAACAGCTGAGACGAAAGCATGCCAGTATGTTTGAATGTAGAATTGTTTTTTTTTTTTTTTTCAACTGTCAGCTGGACTACAGCAGTGACACAGAAGGACCATTTGTGGTTATCCATAAACAGAAAACCAAAAACAGGGGAAAGACCATTAACAATTAAGCCATGATAAAGTACAATTATTTCTTACTGAAAAACAAGGGATATTCGAGGGTGATCCTGAACTGCCAAATTTTGCAAAATTAATCCAGAAGCTGTTAGGAATCAGCTTAAGTCGTGGCTATAATTTGGTTATGATAGAAAAGAAATAATGATTATCCTTTGGATGATTTAAAATTGTAATAGCCCCTTGAGGCATTTATAGCAGGTGGGTTGTAAAAAACTTTTCAATGATATTGGTGTCACTCCTGCCTTTTCAAAAGCAACCTGAAAGGGAAAAAGATTTCTTCCCCAGAAAATCCATCAGTTTTGCAAGAATGTCCTATAAAAGACTTAGCATTGTGGTTTGTAAATCTTGGGAACTATAATGTTCTGCATTAGCATGTCCAAAGCAAATAATTTTGTAAATCTTTGGAAACTTAATTAATTGAAACGTTGACACCTATGAAACTCCAATCTATCAATCAATTTGCTCTTCCTGTCCAACTTTAGTTTTGGAGTGATTTCCTGGCCCCAAAGTTGTTGGATAGTTTGTATATTAAAACAGAGGATCTTCATGCTACCAAATGATTAAAACAACAGTGTATACAATTATATATTCCCTTCTGAAGAGGGATGGGCCTTCTTGAATATTACATGTAAGATCTTCAGTTGTGGCTTCACACATATCTAGACCTCACAAGATCCAAATGTGGTGACGTTTTGAAACATGAGATAATCTAGATACTCTCTGCTTAATTTACAGAACATTTATGTCAAGCAGGAATGAAATCAAACCAGAGGTGTAAAAATAGGCAACAACAAGTGTCAACTGACGCTCATGACTACAGGTTTACGGTGTTCAGCCCGCATTGCGAGAGAAGAAATATAGTTGCAAGTATACAAACTATGGAAGATCTATGTTGATCAAAACGCACTTAGGAAGGGTTAAGGAGAGGGAATTTACATCAAGAAACGCAATGTACCATTGGCAGCCCATGCAGGCTACAGACGGGCAACCTAGAACATGTGGGAGAAACAGATATATGTAGGTTTTGTGGAACCTAATTGGAAACAATCACACACCTTTTTGCTGGTTGCGACTCTCTTATGGCAGAGGGACTGTATACTGAAAGGCATAATAATGTGGCGAGATTGTTACACTGGAGATTGTGCAAACATTATGGTATCAAAGTGGCTGAAAAGCACTGGAAACAGGAACCACAGAGAATCATAGAAAATAATGAAGTTTACATCAGGTGGGATCACCCAGTACCAACAGTCCAAAAGATAGATGCTAGAAAACTGGATATAGTGGTCCAAGAAAAGAAGACAAAAGTAGCATTGATCATTGAAATTGCCACACCTAGTGACTACATTGTCTTGCATACAGAGAGACACAAAGTCATAAAATGCCTCGATCTGCAGGCAGAAATGAGAGCCATGTGGAAAAAAGACACCCAGACAGTTCCAATAGTAGTAGGAGCAACTGGTCTTATAAAAAAAAAAAATTACAATTGTATTTAGATATGTTACCAATTCGTGTAACATCATATGAATTGCAGGAGTCATTACTGGGCATATTGCGGGTGCTGCGAAGACCACTTTGGGCTAACATCAAAGAGTGAAACTGCTAATTTCATGAACTTTAATCGTACTTTAACTTAAAAATGGGGTCCATTCCCGTCATGGTATTAGAAACCCAAAAGACTTGGAGAAATTAAAAAAGCTTTTCATACAGCTCATTGTTATTACTTATGGAATATTATAGCAATAACCCATGTCTGGGTGTGGGTAATGCTAGATTTACCCACGGTTGGTGTGGTTTGGTCACGGGGGCAAAGCCTGAGTGGCTAAACAAAGACAACCGTGGGTAAATCTAGCTTACCACACCAGAATGGTTATTGTTTATAATGACATTATTTAAGAAAAAAAAAATATTTTTCTTAAATAATGGCATTGTATAATGACTCCTTGCTGCCCTTCTATGGCAGTTCTGATGTACTGCGCATGCGTATGCTTACGCAGAACATCAGAGCTGTGGGCAAAAGCAACGGAGAAAGCAAGATCTCCGTTGCTTTTTTAAAGCTGTCTCGCTATGTTAAACCCATTTAACATAGCAAGACAGTTTTGAAAAAAGCAACGGAGAAAGCAAGTTCTCCATTGCTTTTTACAAAGTGTCTTGCTATGTTAAAGGAGTTTAACATAGTGAGACAGCTTTAAAAAAAGCAACAGATAATCTCCGTTGCCTTTTTTAAAGCTGTCTCGCTATGTTAAAACCATTTTTAACATAGCGAGACACTAAAAAGCAAGGATAGCAAGATCTCCGTTACTTTTTTTAAAGCTGTCTCGCTATGTTAAGCTCCTTTAACATAACGAGACAGTGTCTAAACAGCAACGGAGATCTTGCATTCTCCGTTGCTGTAAAAAAAGAGTTATACTAATGGAAAAAGTCCAGGCGACCGGACCTTTTTCCATTACTATAACTCTGATTTACAACGTGCACGCTGACCAATCAGAGTGCACATTTTTGAATATTAATGGGGGGTTGTTGTATTATAGCATCTCTCCTTACAGCTATCACTGTTCTTTCTTGCAAATGCTGCTGTCTTCAACAGGAGGCAAGACAGGCTTGAGGCTAGCCATGGTTAGTCCCACACACACAAAGGCAGACATGTCTTAGTTTGTTCATTCCAATGTGATGATATTAATTTAGGACTAGCATCCCATTTTGTCTCCTCATTGCACGATTGGCTGATAGATTTCCTCCAAAGGCACATCTACAATGTCTCAACTCATTGAGGCTGTGTAGGAATTGTGATGAGGCTAGGAGCTCCTCAACAGAGAAGAGATCTAGCTTATCACTGGTATGTAGCCTGCCTGCATTGACTGAGGAGGCCCATCTACAGGTGGGGCAGTTGGAAGAGGCTGCAGTGATGCAAGCAGTTGGTAAATATGTGGCCTGCATGGATAGCAATTACAGAAGTATGTATTAGAGGATTTGCTTCACTGACTGCCCCCTCCCATCAGGCTAACAGGGTAGGATGTGGCCCATACCAACCTGATTACCTTTAATGTTCCTTTGGGCTGGGATGGTAGTCACATGGCAGCTGTTCATACCTCATCATATCCCCAGCTAAATCTTCTGCTTCATTCATATGTCCCAACACTCACCCCAATTTGTTGCTCAGCTGTTCTCATAACTGTTTGTCTTGTACATCCCAAAATGGTCACCCTACCCTAATGTGTGCAGTTCCTTCCATTTGTTTGCACTGTTCTGTATTTGGTTGTCTGTGTTGTTTGTTACACCTTACTTTCACTTTTTTCCTTTCCCCACTTCCCTTCTGTTCACTGTACAAAAAACGAGACCCTAATCCCCAAAACATTTACCAGCCTTTCCCATACCTCGCACACTCTTATATGTTGCCCTTTTGAGTGACCCCATGTTTACATTTCTGCTTTTCCTTCTTTCCTCCAGACCCTCTTATGTCTTTTTTATGAATCCAGAAGGTATTCTACATGTCTACACACACTGTCAGTGGAGCTGCAAATAATATGTGGCTACTTAGCAAATGGCAGTGTGTGGTGCCATCCTGCTAAGAGATAAGGTAACATTTTCAGACAGGTTGCTACAAGGACTACTTTATATTGATATATAGCGGTGTGAGTTCATACTTCCTATTTCCAGGGGGGGGGGGGGGGGGGGGGGGGGGGGGGGGGGGGGGGGGGGGGGGGGGGGGAGAGGGGGGGGGGGGGGGGGGGGGGGGGGGGGGGGGGGGGGGGGGGGGGGGGGGGGGGGGGGGGGGGGGGCGGCGGGGGGGGGGGGGGGGGGGGGGGGGGGGGGGGGGGGGGGGGGGGGGGGGGGGGGGGGGGGGGGGGGGGTGGGGGGGGGGGGGGGGGGGGGGGGGGGGGGGGGGGGGGGGGGGGGGGGGGGGGGGGGGGGGGGGGGGGGGGGGGGGGGGGGGGGGGGGGGGGGGGGGGGGGGGGGGGGGGGGGGGGGGGGGGGGGGGGGGGGGGGGGGGGGGGGGGGGGGGGGGGGGGGGGGGGGGGGGGGGGGGGGGGGGGGGGGGGGGGGGGGGGGGGGGGGGGGGGGGGGGGGGGGGGGGGGGGGGGGGGGGGGGGGGGGGGGGGGGGGGGGGGGGGGGGGGGGGGGGGGGGGGGGGGGGGGGGGGGGGGGGGGGGGGGGGGGGGGGGGGGGGGGGGGGGGGGGGGGGGGGGGGGGGGGGGGGGGGGGGGGGGGGGGGGGGGGGGGGGGGGGGGGGGGGGGGGGGGGGGGGGGGGGGGGGGGGGGGGGGGGGGGGGGGGGGGGGGGGGGGGGGGGGGGGGGGGGGGGGGGGGGGGGGGGGGGGGGGGGGGGGGGGGGGGGGGGGGGGGGGGGGGGGGGGGGGGGGGGGGGGGGGGGGGGGGGGGGGGGGGGGGGGGGGGGGGGGGGGGGGGGGGGGGGGGGGGGGGGGGGGGGGGGGGGGGGGGGGGGGGGGGGGGGGGGGGGGGGGGGGGGGGGGGGGGGGGGGGGGGGGGGGGGGGGGGGGGGGGGGGGGGGGGGGGGGGGGGGGGGGGGGGGGGGGGGGGGGGGGGGGGGGGGGGGGGGGGGGGGGGGGGGGGGGGGTTTTTTTTTTTTTTTTTTTTTTTTTTTTTTTTTTTTTTTTTTTTTTTTTTTTTTTTTTTTTTTTTTTTTTTTTTTTTTTTTTTTTTTTTTTTTTTTTTTTTTTTTTTTTTTTTTTTTTTTTTTTTTTTTTTTTTTTTTTTTTTTTTTTTTTTTTTTTTTTTTTTTTTTTTTTTTTTTTTTTTTTTTTTTTTTTTTTTTTTTTTTTTTTTTTTTTTTTTTTTTTTTTTTTTTTTTTTTTTTTTTTTTTTTTTTTTTTTTTTTTTTTTTTTTTTTTTTTTTTTTTTTTTTTTTTTTTTTTTTTTTTTTTTTTTTTTTTTTTTTTTTTTTTTTTTTTTTTTTTTTTTTTTTTTTTTTTTTTTTTTTTTTTTTTTTTTTTTTTTTTTTTTTTTTTTTTTTTTTTTTTTTTTTTTTTTTTTTTTTTTTTTTTTTTTTTTTTTTTTTTTTTTTTTTTTTTTTTTTTTTTTTTTTTTTTTTTTTTTTTTTTTTTTTTTTTTTTTTTTTTTTTTTTTTTTTTTTTTTTTTTTTTTTTTTTTTTTTTTTTTTTTTTTTTTTTTTTTTTTTTTTTTTTTTTTTTTTTTTTTTTTTTTTTTTTTTTTTTTTTTTTTTTTTTTTTTTTTTTTTTTTTTTTTTTTTTTTTTTTTTTTTTTTTTTTTTTTTTTTTTTTTTTTTTTTTTTTTTTTTTTTTTTTTTTTTTTTTTTTTTTTTTTTTTTTTTTTTTTTTTTTTTTTTTTTTTTTTTTTTTTTTTTTTTTTTTTTTTTTTTTTTTTTTTTTTTTTTTTTTTTTTTTTTTTTTTTTTTTTTTTTTTTTTTTTTTTTTTTTTTTTTTTTTTTTTTTTTTTTTTTTTTTTTTTTTTTTTTTTTTTTTTTTTTTTTTTTTTTTTTTTTTTTTTTTTTTTTTTTTTTTTTTTTTTTTTTTTTTTTTTTTTTTTTTTTTTTTTTTTTTTTTTTTTTTTTTTTTTTTTTTTTTTTTTTTTTTTTTTTTTTTTTTTTTTTTTTTTTTTTTTTTTTTTTTTTTTTTTTTTTTTTTTTTTTTTTTTTTTTTTTTTTTTTTTTTTTTTTTTTTTTTTTTTTTTTTTTTTTTTTTTTTTTTTTTTTTTTTTTTTTTTTTTTTTTTTTTTTTTTTTTTTTTTTTTTTTTTTTTTTTTTTTTTTTTTTTTTTTTTTTTTTTTTTTTTTTTTTTTTTTTTTTTTTTTTTTTTTTTTTTTTTTTTTTTTTTTTTTTTTTTTTTTTTTTTTTTTTTTTTTTTTTTTTTTTTTTTTTTTTTTTTTTTTTTTTTTTTTTTTTTTTTTTTTTTTTTTTTTTTTTTTTTTTTTTTTTTTTTTTTTTTTTTTTTTTTTTTTTTTTTTTTTTTTTTTGTGCTTAGTTTCATCCCATGTGCCTTCAGTTTTGCATTCCATTCTCCTATCCTTTGCTGAAGTTCTAACTCAGAATCAGGCTGTAATGCCACATCATCTGCATACAGCAAATTTGTTGATCTGTCCCCTCTGACCTGTCTGCTAATGTAGTCCATCACTAGTATGAACAGTGGTGGGCTCAGAGTTGAACCCTGCTGTATACCCACTACCAATGGGAACCCCTCTATAAGGCCAAACACTGTTCGCACTTGAGTCACTGGGTCCTTGTACATAACTTGCACTAATTCTACCAATGTTTCTGGGACTTCAAACCACCACATTACTGCCCAGATCAGATTTCTTGGGACCTTGTCATATGTTTTCTTCAAGTCTAGGAAAGCCCAATTGGACTCTCCCCTCATCTCTAGCTTCTTCTCAAGTATCTGTCTCACTGCAAATATTAGGTCTATCGTGCTGCATCCTGATCTGAATCTGAACTGCTTATTTCCTATCTTACTTTCTACTACTATGATTGAGGAATATAGTAGAAAAAATACTTTGATAAGAGACAACATGAGTGGGATGAAGTAAGGATGGGTTTATGTGATTCCACCTATACTGTAGCATGCAAAATTAGCCTCTGTAAATTTGAATTTCAGGAGGATTATCAGAATTCTTGAAATGGGGGGTGGATATTAAGTTTTATTTTTAAGGATTCTCATATTTGGGGTGCCATTATTGAAAACCTATGGTCTGTAGTGTAGAGTTTATTGACTGGTGGTAAGTAAAGTGCAGGAGCTTAGGTTGCTGGTTGACACCATTCTGATGAGTTTGCTGGCAAAAAAATAGGATGGCTCTGAGAGTCATTGGTTGAAAACTGAGGAATTTTCAGGATATCTATTACTACAGTACAACACAACTTTATAGGTAGCCATTTGGCTTTGGAGTACTACCATGATCTTCTTTTTAAGGGATGAGCGAGATGAATCCACAGATGTTACTGGAGGATGCCTATAGGGATTTCATAGTTTTCTTTGAGGTTTTAGCTATAATGGGAAACCTGTATTCAAGCTGCAGAAAGTAACATCCTCTAATATTAACCAGCCTACATTCTTCTACAATGAATTGGACATCTTCTTTGACCAAAGGAGTAATTTTTCAATGTTTGATTTGATTTCAGTGGATGCTACTGATAATTAAGGATAAGATCTAACCAAACACTTAAGTATTTAAACATAGTTTTTATTTCTTCCTACTGTTATGGAGAATGTTCCAGTTCTGAGGAGCTGTTGATAGATTTGTCTAGTGCCAAATATAACTTTGATTTTTTTTTGATAATGCGAATTACTTTATTATGGTTATACCAGTATTAGATGTGAGTGAGGTCTATTTTGAATTATTTTTAATGTTTCTGGGAGAAATATTGGCTGTGTTCATTCTATCATCTTCAAATAATTTTAATTTATGTGAGGTCTGTGGGTGGCTGGTCTTTGAATAAGGAAAACAGAAGAAGACATAATATTAAGTGTTGCAGATCTCCTTTAATAAGTAGTGAGGAAGGGTGGATTATAGGTTCTATATAAATGTCAGTTCATAAGGTTGTCTCTGAACTATGGCAGTACATCTTTGCTTAAAGCAATGATAATTAGGAATTTCATTAGAATTACATGATCTTTTAGGTGGAAGGTTTTTCTGAAGATGATGAAAAGATTGCCTCCTAAAAGGCCTCCATCCATACCTGATTTACATCACCACGTAAAGTATAGGGGAGCTCTTATAGTACTCTTGCCTGCCTACACTAAACTATATTAATGAGGATGCTATATTGTTTAGTGCACTTGACAAGTTGAACAGAAACTAAATTTTTGAAGATCCAAAGTCCTGTTATCAAATCTAATGATGAATGTGATGCTTAAGATAGTCTGGCTTAAAGTAACTCCATTAAAATATCTTTAGCTGATAAGGGTGGGAGTATAACTGTATGGGATTCAGAAGACTGTCATTCCAATCTACTTTGTCAGTCAAATTATTGGCTCCCTATTGAAAGTTTGACACTCAAAAGACCAAGTGTTGACCAGACAAAAAAAAAAAAAAAACAACACAGACAGAAAACACAAGAGAACAAAATCGTTCTTCTCTTTTAAACTTCTTTTTACGGGGGGATGACCCCTTGCTCCCCCTCATAACCCCCAAACTTATATATATATATATATATATATATATATATATATATATATATATATATATATATATATCTACCAACTCCAAGATTTTCATATCTTGAGAGAAAAGTAAATATTCTGAGAAATGACATCTCAATCTTGATATATGTAAGTCTGTTCATTTGGGCATTCAGTCTTCGCATTTCAGGACTACCTCCATCAGTTCCCAACATTTCAAATGGTTACGCCAGTTATAATTGATATTATTGTAAGATGCTGCGACGTTCTAATAATCATTTTAAAAAAAGAAACTGATGCATTTTTAGAGTTGGCTGTTTTACAGGGCATCCCTAATAATAGATTATAGTTTGAGTTAATTATGGATTTTCCTAGCAAACATTGGTTGTATCTTTTGACAGATTTATATGGACAGTAGATACCCACCAGGGATACCAATAGTCACCGAAAGGGATTCACTTACTGAACCCCTTTCAGATTTTTAGCAGAACAACTTTCTCTTTTGTTACCCTATATCAGACAATGGTTGAAAGATTCTACAGAATTTTTCCAGTTAATGGATGATTTACAGCGCATTGGGCAGGGCTTGAAACATTACCCCTGGCTATAATACCTTTTTGGTGTGTTTTACAGAATATATAATAACCAAACATGATTTTTATTATTACTTACAGTACTGTTTTCAGGTAAAGGGTGCAGCAATGGGGACGTCTTTGTCTCCTGTTTATGCTGATCTTTTTATGGCATTTGTGAAGAACATACAATTTATGGCATAACACAAAATTTGTTTATCAATGCAGTTGACATGTAGTGATGGTTTGGGGATAACTGCTGCTTTATTTGGATGTCGGATGTCAAAGATTTACAAAAGTTTGTATGGAGCTGGAATTTACTGTCACCTCTAACTTTATGTTCATTTCTTTTTTGAATGTTTATGTACAGAGAACTAGTGATAATACCAAGTCCAGTACTGTGTATAAAAAGTCCTTTTCAAAAAAATATTTTTGAATGCTAGAAGTTGCCATCTGTCACATGTATTTTCCAGTATTCCTAGGTACAATTTGGTGGTATTAAAAGAATTTGTGGTGACCCTAGGTATTATAATTATTTGGCAGTTGAGCTCAGTTGTTATAAGGAAAGTGCCATGAACAAGACATGTCCCGAGGTTGTTGCTCAGGACAGGAACATGTTGCCTCAGTATAAACAGTGTCATGCCAAATAAAAATATAAGATCCCATTGGTCTCTGCTTTTGGTAACAATACAGGGTCTCTACCTTTGGTAACAATACAGGGTGGTTTATGAATTTTATTAATAAACATTTGGACGTTCTGTGTACTAACAAGGATTTGGATGACATTTTGCTTTATCATTGTATATTCTCATATCATAGGGTTAAAACTCTAAGACAAATTATAGTTAGCAAGAGCTGAGCTTCTCCTCCAGGTTATCTCCACTAAGAGCACTTTAATGGGAAAATCAAGGATGTCAGTTCTATCCATATGAGCATTCTAGGATTTATCCTAAGATTCTTAGTGCTAACCACTTTTCCACTACAATCCCAGAAAGAAATGCCGTTTTAAGGCATTTGTTTTCTTGTAGTAGTATTTGTATCATCTGTTGGGCATCTCATTTGTGAATGTTTTTTTATGTAGGTAAAACAACAAAACTTTTAAACATGTATTGATGAACATTTAAGTGACATTTAATGTAAATAGATGTCTAATGCTTTATATAAGCATACTTTAAAGCATAAGGGTGCTATATTTACTTTTTAATTTACTTTTATAGGTATTGATAAAATTGGAATGCAATCCCCCAAAAAACAAAACTACTCCCATTCCACTCAAAAGCATATCTGAAAGATAGACACAGCTTCAAAATTGTCTCATCTAACAATACAGAGATAAAAACTGTATCCAATGCAAAACTGGCTGGTATGATAATTGATGACAACCTCAGATTTGTACTCCACATTCAAAATAATGAAAAAAAAACTTACGGAAATTTGACATGCTTTATAGACATAAAAACTCTCTCACTGACTGCTAAAATCATCCTAGTAACCACTTACCTCCTCCCTTCACTGTTATATGTTGCTTCTATCCTTACTAACTTTTAATGAGGGAGGAGTACAGAGGTAATAGCCTCCTTTTTTCTGGATGCAACCCCTTTACTTATGAGATGATCCAAGTAAAAGGCTTTTCTGACCACTGCCACTACATGATGGTCGATTCTGAGATTATTGTCAACCTGTGTACCCAGGTCTGTCACCACAGGTTGTGTGCTTAAGGGATTGCCATTGATATGGTAATCAGTAGAGGCTGTGTTTTTGCAAAATGGTATAATAATACATTTTTTTGCATTTAACATAAGGCCATGACTTTATGTCAGGCTAAATCTGGTCTTTTTTTCTTTGTTTGTTTTACCCCACAAGTCCTCTCAGATAAAAACATAGAGCTTCTAAAGATTTGTGATAGTGATAAGTCTCAGAAAAGAAATTCAGTTTCCCTCAAAACCTGAAACTGTGTCTGTGGTTATTCTGTTGTAGAGAAATTTTCCGATCAGTTAATCGTCATTCAGCAGAGCAGATATTTAGCCTTCCAAAAAGCGAAACGAAAGTAATGAATGAGTATGCAAGTCATACACAGAAGAAAACTGAGACTCGACATGTTATAATTAAATTCTTCATTTATACTGCACAACAAAACACAGCTAAGGCAGATGAAATCGAATTGTTGTTTCTTTTTAATGATGAATTGCTATTTTGGAGGAAAATAGAAATCACAACTGCTTTAATGTATAGGTTTATAGGAGGTTACTAGGCTAATGACCCTAGGGTCTTTACAAGCCTAGCCATGTTATACCCATGTTCCCTAACTGATCTTGGTTAGATGGTTGTTATTCTCAGAGTGGGCTCTGTCCATGAGGGACATAGGTGCCACCAATGCGGTGAATTTACAGTCTCCCATCCAATTGTCTAGGTTGCACCCGAATAAGGTTATTGAGGAGCTTTGTTTGACATGAACTGGGAGTTTATTCCAGAAGAGCGGCAATCTCTGGGGGATATATCTGTCTCTCCAGCATGTTCTGTTAATGTCACAGGTTAGGTTGAGATCCCTGGAGTGAGTGAGTTTTGTCCCATTTGATTTGTGAATGTGGAACATTTCCATTAGGGCAGCATCAGAGACTGCTCTGTAGCCCAGGCACAAGTTGCCTCTCAGCAGCTTGTAGGATGCAGAATACATTCTCAGGGCTTACAGTCTTTTCATGTAGGTCATGTTTTGGAGGTCCTGATTTTTTTGTGGTGAGAAACCTCTGTGGCCTCTCCAACTGCTGCAGGTGTCTGGTGAGATACATGCAAAAGGGAGCATTGTACTCTATTAGTGGTCTTATCACAGTTGAGTACAGAGGAGTTATAAGATCCTTAGTCTTGGATGTGAAGCCCTTACTTATGAGGTACACAGTGTAGAAGGCTTTCCTTACCACTGTGGATACACGATAATCAAAGTTTAGATTGCTATCAATGTCTTGCCAAATCTCACACCACTGGGTTTTAGTTTATGGGGTGCTGTCAATATTGTAATTTTCAGGGACTTCGTCTTTGCAAAAGGGGATAATAATGCACTTTTTTGCATTTAAATTTAGATTGTGGCATTGACACCAATCATTTTTCTGTGTTAGCCCCTTTTGTAATATGTTAACATCATTTCAGGACACAATGATTGCACCCAGGTTGCAGTTATCAGCGAACTTGGTAAGCCACGGCCATCTCCTTTCAACTGGACTTCCAAGAAATAGATTCCAAACAGTAGAGGGCCCAGCACAGATCCTTGTGGTATGCCACTGGTCTACTGGTAGAGGTGGAATCTCCAACTTTCACAGTATGCGTTTTGTCTGTGAGCCAGTTGGCTACCCATCTACTGATATATGGGTTAATCCCTAGCTAGGAGAGTATCTTAATGCTACCCAAATGGGAGATTATTCCAAAAGTCATGGCTAAGTCATGATAGGCTGTTGTTACTGTTTTGCCTTCATCCAGGGCTTTGGTGACATTCTTGAAGAAGTCCACCAGGTTCAATAAGCATGATCTACCCTTAATAAAGCCAAACTGGGTTGGGTCAAAAGTTTGAAGGTTGCCAATGTTCTTGTAAGGAGGTGGATGGATTGTGTGAAAGAAGATCTGCAACAGTCAGGCATGAGCAAGATACTTAACAGTACAATATGAATATATACAAGGCAAAAGTACAGTATTTTGAGAATGCAGTAACAATATGTTTGAGAAATTTAAATTCAGAGTAACATCATGCCATAGTACAACAAAGATGCATTAAACAGCATAGCTACTAACTGCAGGGACGGTAATATATGTAGACAGTTTAGGTAGATAGCAGGCAGGTATGTTAATTAAGAGAAGAAAAAAAATTCATTAGGTAATTTCCTGCAAGTACAAATCCATGCATGTTGGAAATGAACTTTTAGTTGCTTTTTGAATTCACCAATTATGGTAGTGGAGCGAAGGGACAATGGAAGTTTGTTCCATGAGTGTACAGTTGAATGACTTTATTTAAAGTATTTTTTCCAATATTTTTGTTTGGTTTGGTCACCTGCAGAAAGTTTTGTTGTGTGCTTCTGAGGTCAGGAGTAGGGTGTAATTGCGGATGTAAGGGTAGGGCAAGAGTTGGGGCTATTTTGGATGTTGTGTGCAATTTGTAGCTGTGATATTTGAAGCATGCGGGGGAGCTGAGGCCACCTTAAGCTTTTCAGGGATATACAATGATTGGATTTGTAGTTATTGCTGGCTGTGAATCTGCCTATCTTGTTATAGGTGGTTTCTAGTTTGGTTAAGAGATTATTTTGGAGGTTAGTAAGTATGAGAGCAGCATACGGCAGGGATGGTAGAATAAATGTTTGAGCAAGTATAGGTCTAGATTTGTTAGGTATATATTTGTTGTTGTGGTATAGAAGACCTAGTCTTTGATTGGACTTTTTGATACAGTTTAAGATATGTAGGTTGAATTTTAATTGGTTGTTTATAGTAACATCGAGCAATTTGGTGTTTAATTCGGAGGTGATAATGGTATTATCTAAGGATGAGATGGTGAAGATGGCTTTAGCTGGACTGAGTTTTTTTTGAAAGGAAAAAGAGAAGCTTGGTCTTTTTGGGGTTGAGAAGCAGGTTGTTTTCACTTAGTCATTCTTCTTCTAGTAGGTGCAGAGATTGAGTGACAGTGTGGAAATGTATATTGTCGGAGGTGTCAATAATTGTGGAATCATCTGATACTGTATTAAGGTAGCGTGGGGTAGGAGACATGGAGGTTATTTGTAAATATATTAAAAAGTAGAGGGCCCAGGATAGAACTCTGAAGAACCCTGGTCTTAAGAGAGAAAGGGGAGAAGGATGTTTGCCATCTGAGGGACTGATATCTGTTTGAGAGGTAGCTGTTAAACCAGGAGGTAGTGGAGGTAGAGAGTTGTAGGTTGGAAAGTTTGTTTAGGAGTATGGGATGGGAAACAGTATCAAATGCTTTGGATAGGTTGAGGAATAGCGCTGATACAAGTTTATTATCATCTCTGGCTTGAGCAATGTTGTGTGTGAAATATAGGATGGCAGTGGTAGCACTCAGTTGAATGGCCAATGTTCGAAATCACGGTGTACAAGGGGCAGGAAATCGAACCAACATAGGTCGACCAGATGTAATCGAGTTGAACGCTGCACTCGACCTTTTGGTAAGTGACATATAGAGACTGTGAAGGGAGGTCGTGTTTCAGTGAGGAACAGGAAATTAGCCCATTTCCTCATGTAGTGTGATCTCGGAGTTGGTTTATTGAATGTGCATGAGGTGTGGGGGCTGTAGGGGTTGTACCCCCTGCAAAATAGTAGAATTAATGTACCATCGACTGTAGAGTTCAACGGTATGTTGCTGTGCATAGCAGGAGGTGGGTGACATCAGCATTTTGGGTCGACATTTTAAATGGTTGAACAAAGCTGATTTGGAATTTCAATAGTAAACTTTCAATGTATACATTTTTCCAGTATCTAGGATAAGTGGATAATATGGCAGTAGGCCTGTAATTTGAGGATTCAGTAAAATTTTCTCCCTTGTGAAAGGGCATTATGAAGATTTTTTTCAGATTGTACTGTATTTTCTTGGATGGATCTATTAATAAGTATAGATACATCAAGTGAGCAGGTCTCCATGTGGATGTCTGACAAACAGTATCACAGAGGGTAGTTGGAAATACCTCTTACAACAAACACTATGGAGACAGGCCAACAAACTGGAGGGGGGTGTTCCAGATATGGGGACAGAATGAATTGCTTTATTCTGATGAAGTTCTTGATTGTGCAGGACAAAAGCTTTGTGGATCCGATTTTTTATAAATATTCTTTGTGGATTACTTACTGTGCTTCCTTTGCTTTTACAGTGTGTTCTTAGCTCCATGTTTGTGCCTGTTTCTTTCTTGCTGTGTTTTTTTTGTGCTGTTTATTCGCAAGTATAGATACAGGGTATGCTGCAGATTCGGCTGCATGTTTGAGGGAGTTTGTCGGCTGATGGAGAGCAGGGTTTGAGTTTGTTAAGAAGTGATCTGATGAAGGAAGTTGCTATGAGTGCTACAGAGAATGAGGGAAGAGATGAGGTGGGAGGTAGACTATTAATATCAAGAGTTTCTGGTTTAGTAAGCTTTTCTATTCTTTCAAGGAAAAAATTAAGTAGGGCTGCAGTTTCATTAGAAGGTTTGTTAGGGAAGGAGTTTGGTGAAGAGGGATTCCCTGGAGATAGTAATTTGTTTATTGAGCGCCAGAATATCTTTAGGTTGGAATGTGGGTTGCTCAGAAATTTTTGATAAAAAATGTTTTGTCTAGTAGGACCTGCTTTTTTTCTTTGGTTGTGAAGCTGTTTATATAAGTTCAGGTGGAACGTTGAGTTGTTATTTTTTTCCATGCTCTCCAGGCACTGTCTCTCTTGTTCATATGTGATCGAGTTGCCTGGTTTAGCCATGGTGCATAATTACATTTTAGCCTATTTTCTGTACTGGGAGCCAGTGTGTTAAGGGTTTCTAGGAATATAATGCTGAAGTTTTGGACAGCCAATAAAAGCACCCTCCTTCAAGCCTGGAAGGGGTAATATGTAAATGAATGAATGACTAGTTTACAGTGGGCAGTAATTCATTTAGGTGAACAGGGTTGTAGTTTTTAAGGTTACTAGACTCATTGTATTGGTGGCTATTGTTATGATTGGGAAGAGTGTCTTACTACTGCAGTTGGCAGGTGGTCACTAAGGGAGCTAGGTAGGGTGGAAGGGTTACGATAGCACTGGGGGTTGGATACTAATAACCAGTTGATGACCGACCTATTCTGAGAATTTTTGTTGCTGGTGTGTGGGCATGGTGATCAGCTGGGTAAAGTCATAAAGGTTTATAGAGTAGCTAGGGGATGCAGTATTAACAAAGTTCCAGTCAATATTCATATGCACAAGGATGATGGTTTCATAGGAGCAGATATAGAAATCCAAGAAAGAAACTGCTCAAGTATGGGAATGTTTTTACCTGGAATTATGTAGATTGCTTCAATGACACATTTCTTGTGTTGATTTAGGTTACAGGTTGCTATAGGTATTTCAGCAGGGCAGACGTCAGGGATAGCTATTGGAGGGAGGAGACAGAGAGCTGATCAGAATAGAATATAGCTACTCCTCCACCTTTTTTTTTTTACTTCTATCCAGTCGAACAATATTATAACCAGGGGGGAGAATTTCAAAGTTTGTAATGTGAGGTTTTAGCCATGTCTCAGGTAGGGAAAGTATATCTGGGTTATATTGAGAAATCCAGGCTTGAAGGAGGGTGCTTTTATTGACAATGCTTTGTATATTCATTGACAAAAAAGATAGATCTTTGGAGGCTTGTGATCGTAATGTGTTGTTTGTGAGGCAGTTGGAAAGGGGGTGGTGCTGTAAAAGTATGGTTAGAGTGCTGTTGGCAAGGGCCTGGGTTAGGGTGAATATCACCAGAAAAGAGCAGTAGTGTACTTTGAAGTATTTGTAGGAAAAAATATTTCAAAGGAAGTAATCTTTTATTTTGATAAGAGGTTGAGCATTCTGTATGTACAATACTTTGAACGCGTGAAATTATATAATGGTATGGTTAAAGAGGGGGGGGCAAGAGGGTTGGAGTAGTTATTTGTATTGTGGGTAGTGTGATAAGAGAGTGTTTGAGATGGGTGGTATTCAGGTGAGGGGTATGGTAATTGGTCAGATCTGAGAAAAGAATTAGAAATAGGAGGGAGAGATATAGAGTTTTGAAAGGTATAGCCATGATTTAGTTTTAGGTCAGAAAGAATTAATGGGCAATGTTTTCTTACAGTTAGTAGAAGAAATCAGGACTGATTGAAGGAGTTTTATAATGTGAGTGACTGAAAGAGTTAAAAGCAGGTAAGGCTCAAGAGTGGTGGAGTATGAGTAGAGGAGAGGGGGTGTCTGTTGGCTAGTGTGGAGGTGGGGCAAAGCAGGTTTAGCTATAAAGGAAATTATGTCAGGGGTATGTGGGAATGGGGGCAATGTAGGGAAGTGGAGTGAGCCCGAGCGCAGTGAGGGTAAATGGAGTGGGATGAACCAGAAAAAACAGACGAGGCCAGCTTCCAAAACAAAAAAAATCTGGAAAACCAAGCTCAGTCAATTCTAGGTCAGTCTATCACAGTATCTTCCTTAAAACTAGAAATTTTGTGCTACTAATTTAGTACAGTGTGATGAAAAGGACCACCACTTCTATAGGGAAAAACAATACAAGCATCAGCTGCAGGTACATAGGTAAACCTTTTCCAAGAGAAAGAAAGAAAGCTTTAAGTAATTGTCCTAGGAGTACAATAAGAAGAGAAAAATGGGGGGGGGGGGGTTGACCAGTAGTGTGCACACTTACAGTAAAAGGCTATAGCAAAATGTCTTCAGTTTACAACTATAACATACACTAGTTTAGCTGAAAGCACTTCAGCATTCCACTGATGCACGGTCTAACAGTGCAGGGAACCAGACAGCCTTTGGTTTATTGGAGGGTGGCCAGGACACAGAATAAAACATTTGCTGATGGGACTGTAAATAAAAAGAAAAAGTAAGTAAATATTAGGTCTGAAGTTTTAAAACACTCTGATTACCAAGTAACTAAAAAGATAAAGGATGCAGGGGAGAGACAGCAAACTTTGTAAGAAACAGCACAATTCTTTAAGCAACACAAAATGCAAGGAAAGCAGAGAAAAAAGGTGACTGCAGTTGATAGCAAGCTATTATAACATACACTGTGTTATTATGTATTGTTGTGAAGAGAAATAGCAGCTATTAAGCTGCTACACACAATTTAGCGTTTTCCACTAAAAGTCAGGAATAATAACAGTTGGTATCATACAGAAACACTACTAATCTAGTACTTTTTTTTTTGCTGGGCTTTTTCTCATTGTTTCCCTTGTAACATATTTTTGTTATATCTGTATGCCATAAGATATTGTTTATTTATCTATTTATTTGCCATTTGTTAACCGAGTTGGTATGGCTGGGCAGGTGCCCTTTTTCAGCAGAGACCCAAGGAAAAAAGCTCCAATTACAGTAAAGTATTTTTACAATCAATAGAGTATTTACACATACAATCAAATACAGCATTTAAAATATACAGCAAAGAGGAGGCAGCATACTGCATAGACAGATAACAGCAGAGACCTGAGGAGAAAAAGCTCCAATTACAGTAAACAATTTTTACAATCAATAAAGTATTTACGCATACAATCAAATACAGCATTTAAAATATACAACCAAGAGAAAGTAGTATATTGCATAGATAGATAACATTTTTTTTTTACAATGTATGGTGAGGAAAAACAAACAAAAATGTTTAACATATAAATAAACAATTGTATGCCTTACAAGCACAGGAAGCTCATTGAGAAATCAGTAGTTTGGAATGGGAAAATATTGACTTATTCCCCAATATAGTGGGGCATACAATTGTTGATTATTTTTGAAATATTATGTAATGTCTTTGAAAAACTTTAAAACTTTTTTTTTTATTTTCTATGTTAAATGGAGCTTTTCTCCCAGGGCCTCCACTGAAAATGGACTCTTGTGACCCAGTCAGACTTTCTCGGTAAACAAATGCCAATAAATACACAAAATAATATATTTTTTGATAAAATTATATACAATCGAGAACATATGTGGATTGTACAACTGGGTGCTATTTTATTTATCCAGAATTTAATGAATATTGAAAATAGTGTAGTTTATATACCTTTGAGATCTGTTTCTTTGTTTCACTTTTGGCTTTCCCTTTAAAATAAAGGGGGGGGGCTCTTTTTTCATTTGTTTCACTTGTTTGCAGATACAGGCCTCTAAGTGCTTGGTTAGATAAACTGAAACATTTGGACTTGCCTGCTGAATGTTTTGCCTATGTCTGGTCTCTTCTGGCTTCTTTTTTTTTGTTGGGGGGAGGGTCTTGCCTATGTATTTGCCATAATGAATTGTTTTGGACTGATTCTGTATGGTGTTTTGTTTTTTTCTTTTTTGGGGGGTGATATTTGGATTTACCAACCACATCTGCATTTCAGTGGACATTTTGTATGATTTTTATGTGTAGATGTTTTTGAAGATCTTCCCCAGTGATTTGTATGCATAGTGATATTCCAGATTAATATGTAAGATGAAGAGGTACATATATAGATGATGTCTATATATCTTTCAAACTTCTTTTCATGTTCTGAAGTACAATTACAGGTTGCAAGCAGTGGGCTATGACTTTTAGTTATAAGTATGAGGCTTAGTCATTGGGAAGTGAGAACTATAGAGAATGGTCTGAGGAAGTCTGAGGAGGAAGCTTGCCTTATGTGGTGGGTGGACAGCCATCTTTTATATAGACACTTATTTTAATCTGGGACTGACCCATGATATGATGCAAGTTAACAGAAAAGCTTCGGGCTGTTTTTTTTATATTATTTGGAGGTCAACCATTATCTCATCCTATGGCCTTGCTGTCCAATACCCTGCATCAACCTATTGCCTTCTGCCTTCTCTAATTCCCCTAGAATTATTTTGCTTCTGCTGAGGCCGGTTGTGTGACCAGAGGATACGCTGGGGATCTTTGCCATTTTCATTCTTTTGGAGAGGTCTCAGTTATGCCCTACCCTTCATTCCCACTCACAGTGCATTTTTATCCTAATATTCAAGAGACAAAATTGATCAGGAACAAGTTAGAACATATATAATTTCGTATCAGAAAAGGATTGCAAAGTACAATCACCTGTGCATATTATGGCTACATGCAGTAGGCCTTGCTGTTATTCCAAAGCTATTGCTTTAAAGTGACTTTCTTATCCATGTGATCATTTTTTCAAATATTTTTAAAAGCCACTTTATTATCCATGATAGTTTTTTTTTCAAATATTTTTTTAAATGCAGGTGTTAGAATACTTTCATGCAAAGCACGAGTACAACAATTAATACTCAAAACATATCACACAGTGATACCTCTGACACATAGACTACACATCTGCCACCCTCTGCATTTTCACTTTGTGTTTACAAATCATAAAGAAATTTTTCAGGAAAGGATATATGTAGTCTTCTTGGGATCAAAATTCAGAATCTGTCTGTTCAAACAGTATATATTTCAAAGATGATTAGCCATCATGTATCTATACAAACTTGGGGATCAAAAACTGAAGTAAAAGCCTTATAGTAATTAAGGATTCATGTGTAATTATAGTTAAATGCAGTTGCTATAATAGCTGAGAAAAATACTTATATGCAGCAATGTAGATACAAACTAATTCTATCATCTGTTTCATAAAAGCAAACACTTTCTGTCAACAAGGTGCAAATTTGGGGCATGACTGCCAGTGATACAAATAATTATCACCCTACATTTCAGAAAGCTAACATAGCATTGAATATTTATAATTAATTTCATTGAGTCATGCTGAGGTGAAATAAGCTTCTGAAATTCAGTTGGACTAAAATGCATTGTTTCTGCATGGTGTCATTTTGCTATGTATTCCAGCAAATCTACAAATACATTATTTATGAAGTTGGCCAGTACAAAGAAACACTATTATGCATGAAATTTCAGATTTGTTAACATAGCAAATGTACTAACTAAAGTTAATACAGATTAATATGCATTTGTTAAATTGCTATTATGAGTTGTTTCCTGGACAATTACAATTGCATTAATAGAAATATTCTTTTAGTATAAATACCAAAACCAAAATAAGTTATCTGTTCAAATAATGTTAAATAAGCCAGGCATTACAGCAGTCTTGACTGTCAGGAATTTTCTGAATATCAAGTTTACAAGTATGATTAGTATTAATACTTTTTACCCATCTCAAGAGGTATCACTGAGTTTTAAAATTATGTTAGTCATTTGAAAGATATGATTTATCGTACTGAGGAGCCTGGGGAAAATAAAATGTTTAACATCTTCATTAAAAAATGTTGTTACTTTTTTGAAAATACCTTCAATAACTTTTACTAGCAATCTTCTGTAGCAGCGATTGACATATATTTCTTTTTATCACAGTTGTATATCTTCTGTTTTAAATGTTAAATAATTGTATTCAATTGCAAATTAAAAAGTTTAGTAAACTTCAGCACAACTATGTGTTACAGTACTACGTATAAATATCTTCACTGAAACGTTAACTTTATCTTTCATCGACAGGTTAGTGAATCAAGTTGGAAGTATCAAGAAAAAACTTAGTAATAACTCACAGAATGCCATAATAAATGGAGTTCACTCAGAAGAGGGATTGTATGGGGGAGTATGGCAACAGAAAATACTGCAAGTAGTCTTTTTCTGTTCTTTTAAAGTAACAGTACAGGAGGTCTGAGTGAAGTTTTCCTTTTTGCTGATGACACACTGTTACACATCTGAAGGACGAAGTGAAAATAGGATGAGAAGAAACTTGTCAAGATCAAATGGTTGGTCTAAACCAAAGCTGGCTGAGCTTGGCAGAGAAACAAGATTGCAGTACATGGCATTTGACTAAGAAAGATTATAAAGGGGTAGCCCACAGAAGGAGAAGCAATAGCAGCAAGAAATCAGGGAAATATTCAAATTGCTGTATATGATCAGCTAAAAGAAGACAAGCAGAGTGAAAGATCAGAAAGTTAGCTGGAGCTGGTAGAATTCTGAGATGCATAAGAGTAACCCTCCCCCCAAAATGACAAAAAATATTTATTCTCTATAAAGATAGTAGATTAAAGTACATGTGGAGTATTGTGTGTAGTTCTGAAGAGCTCATCTTTATATGGACAAAAAAAAAAAAAATCGAAGCTGCCGAGAGAAAAAAAACAAAAAGAATAGCATAAAGTTAATACCAGAATCAAACCAGAAAGGGACTAGAAATTAACATGTTTCATTTTGAAAGATGAAAGGAGGGAGAGGTATGATTAGTATTTCATGGGAACACATAGATTCCAAGTGGGTTCTTTTAAGTCAAAGAAGACATATAGGTAAAAAAAGATGAAATCATAAAAATGTAAAATGTGGATCTCGATGTAGATAAAAGGAAGTCTTACTTCACAAAAAAAGTGGTGGATGACCATAGCAGGATTCATAAATTTGTAGAGGGCTAAAAACAATAGTACAAATTGAAAGTGCTATTGGGAGAAAATAATTATCGAATAAGTAAGATTTTCAGGTCATGCAAGTAGTTTAACAGCAGACTATGAACAACATGTGCTCCCCTCATTTCTCAAATATATTTTTCTGTGTTTCATAAATGTATGAAAGGAGATGGATAGGTATAAGAAAATCAATATTTGATTCACAGACCAAGGTATTATCTCTCTAGTCACAACAGGCACATAGTCAGTCATTTGTTTTATGTTTATATTGTAAATCAAGTTTAAAAAAGACAGACATTATTTTAAGCAGTACAGTTTCATATGACATGCTCTCACATCTTATCATGCAGTATGATGATAGATCATTGTCTTTAGCCAATCAAGTTCATCACAGTGCAGTATATACTATCTGTTGGCAGAAATCATAAATAGTATTTACAGCATAGCTGACAGGTATGTCACTGTAAAAATTCTTCACATATATAAAGATCAGTGTCGAGACCACAGTGGACAGCAACTTGCAGTATACAATGGCAATGTTACATGGTGCACAGTATGTAGAAATCTGTAAAGAATAATATATACCTATATCTAACAGGGAAGTTTGGCAACCTGCACAGATAACTTTGTGTGTGTGTGTGTGTGTGTGTGTGTGTGCGTGTGTGTGTGTGTGTGTGTGTGTGTGTGTGTGTGTGTGTGTGTATATATACATGCATACATATATATATATATATATATATATATATATATATGTGTGCGTGTGTGTGTGTGTGTATGTATGTAGGTGCCTACACCTGATCAAACTGACTCAATAAAAACACCCAAGAGATTGACATTCTGTGTATACTCTGAGTATTACCCTGGAGCTGAGTAAACCAATGGCAAGTATTTTTGCAGAGAATCAAGCCTCCCTGCACCCCCCAAAATCCTGCTAATTATATATATACTAACTCTGAGATCATACAATCTCCATAGAAAGGGAATATTCCCCTATCCAGGGATTGTGGATCTCACACACATGTTGACCATCTGTCTGCATCAACCAAATGGGCACCCCCTGTGCTAATGCTTACGCTAACCTGGCAGTATATCAGTGGGAAAAAATGTTTATTTTCAATGATGAAAGATATAAAAACAATGTCATCTTATACAGACGTTTTGTAGATGACATTCTTCTTTTCTGGAATGGGGACATTAATTCACTACATGACTTTGTAGATTTTATGGGCTCAACTACCACCTTTCTAGAATTTACATATGAATGCTCTACTAATAAAGTAGATTTCCTTGACATTACTATCAGTAAGGATGATTTGAATAATATTACAACATCATTATTCAGGAAACCTTGTTGGAAGAATGGCATCCTTCATTTTGAGAGTATGCACCCCAGGCATATTTTTCTCAATGTGGTTAAAAATCAAATGTCTAGGATAACTAGGCTATGTAGTAGGCCGGAGGATGTTTGTCACTACATGGAATTCCAGGAAAAATGTTTTATTGACAGGGGATATCCATCTCCACTGGTCACAAATCAAAGAAGTAATGCTTTAGGCACATCTAGGTCATCACAAAGGAAGTGGTATTCTGGTTGCCAACTAGGAAGGAATAAGGGGAAAATTCACTATGACATTAAGTACACGAATTATATAAGTTATGTAAAAGATATTGTCAATAACAACTGGAAGTTATTATGCATGGACAAAGACCTATCCAAATTAGTGGGGGATAGACCAAGCTTTAGATATAGTAATTGTCTGAACCTTAAAAGACTATTGTGTAGGGAAAAGGTCAAAATTGAACCCCTAGATATTAGAATGAGATATAGACAAGGTACCTTTCCATGCAGGAAATGTTGTGTTTGTAGGTACATTTCCACTGCTCAGAAATTTGAACTCATAGATTTAGGTGTTGTTTTTGAGCCGAAATTCTATGCCACATGTGACACGAGCAATGTCATTTATTTGGCTACTTGCGACCCTTGCGGAGCCTACTATGTGGGCATGACCGCACGTAGATTTAAGGACCGCATCTATAACCATGTGTATGACATCAGAAAAGGAAATGTTACTAATGTGTTAGCTAGACACTGTCAACAATTTCGATCACATACATTTAAATTTAGGGTATTGCAGCTGCTGCACCATAATAGAAGAGAAGGAGACATTGTAGGTGCTCTTGAATTGAGTGAATTAAAATGGATTTTAAACCTCAGGGCACATATAGAACCAGGTTTGAATTCGGCTCTCAGCATCAGACCGGCCCTTTTGGGTAGCAGATGAAGCCGTCTTAACATAGCCATTTTATTAATTCATTTTAGTATATTTAATGAAGGTATCGAATTTTACACGGTCCCTTTTCACTTCACCTTTGCCTTTCCACTCTTTCTTTTCCCTCTTTTTCTTCCCTCCTTCCCTTCTTTCCTTCACCATCTTTCCACTTCCACACTTCCCCTCCCCTCCCCCCCTCCCCTCCTTCCCCCTTTTTTCCCTTCATTTTTTTCCACCCCTTTTTCTTTCTTTCTCTCACTTTCTCCTTTCTTTCCCTTCTTTTTTTCCCTCCCCCTCCCCCCCTTCCCTTCTCTTCTCTCTTTTTTCCCTCTTCTTTTTTCTTTTTCTTTCTTTTTTCTTTCCTTCTTTATTCATTCACATATTGTATATGTTTTTATAATTTAAGTTGATTTAGCTCACATTTATCATGGTACCTTATGTGTAACGGTGTTTTTAAACGACTCATTTGAAGATATTGCATTCATATTTCATTGGTATTGCATATTGCAAATGGGTTTTTATATGCTTACTTATGTATACACAGTTTTTATGTATGGATTAACTTGTATCTAAGTCGTTGTTTTATTACATATTTTTATAAATATGAATATTATATAATTAAATCAGTAGGTAGATTTTAGAAGAATTGTGTTTAAAGTATATATACATTCTCTAAACAAGTGCATCTCTTTCAGGCAACTGTTAGAAGTAATTTTGATGGTTTTAAAGCATGTTTACCCCTTTAAAATGCTGATAAATTTGTTTAAATTGAATGATTTAATTGTTCAATTAGGGTGGGTGTTTTATACTTAAGGATGGGAATTTGCCTTTTGTAATGTAACCTGAGGAAGCGCACTAGGATAGTGCGTGAAAGCGCTTGTTCTCTCTTCAAATAAATTACTTGCTTATTTATGGTGGTTCGTGGTGGTTCCTTGCAATCTTACAAGACATAACTCTGAGATCATACAATCTCCATAGAAAGGGAATATTCCCCTATCCAGGGATTGTGGATCTCACACACATGTTGACCATCTGTCTGCATCAACCAAATGGTAGTAACCAAACAGGTGTTAGCATTGTGCCCATTTCATCAAGTATAGGGCAGCCAAATATCTATCCCTCTATATATATATATATATATATATATATATATATATACACACACACATACATACATACACACACACACACACACACACACACACACACACACACACACATATATATATATATATATATATATATATATATATATACACACACACACACACGCATATATATATATATATATATATATATATATATATATATATATACATATATATATATATAAAAGTTTTTAACCACTTTGTAGAAATAAGTAAAAACATAGGTATATTGAAAATATGAAATTACAAATCGCCCACTTGGCCTTACACAATTAAATTCAGAAATGAAAAATAGCATGCTTGACTCTGTACAGTTACGTTCAGAAGGACTTACACAGTAACTTGACTTACGATTTTCAGCCTATAGTGGTTTGGTTATCCATAATCTCCTACCACAAAACCCTTCCAGCAACAGGCTGCATAATTTGTGCCACAGCAGCAGGCCTTAGCTAAATCTTCCTTCCAGGTCTGTATAACAAAAAAAAAAGCTTTGCTTAATCTTGCTTCTGGCTGGAGTCATATGAAGTACATATAGGGCAGGCAGGCAATTCTGAAAACAAATACAGTAGTTGAAGTAAATAGTGGATTTATAGCCAAGAATGAGAATACCTGAAATGAGTGTAGGACAAAAATTAACAACTGTGCCAACACATGGAGAACATGTAGGATACGCAACAACACATGGAGAACATGTAGGATACGCAACAACACATAGAGAACATGTAGGATACGCAACAACACATGGAGAACATGTAGGATACGCAATAACACATGGAGAACATTAGATACGCAACAACACATGGAGAACATGCAGGATACGCAACAACACATGACGAACATGTAGGATACGCAACCAACAGTGAGAACGCATGAGTTGCTCGTAGGACAGACACAACATAAACACATGTGGTACACACAGGACTTGAAGGACAGAGAGTCAAAAGTAAAAACATATCAGGTATATATAGGGCATGTAGCCAAATGTGAGAACACATGAAGTACGTGTAGCACAACATTAAGAAGGCTTTGTAGCACTTCCTGCAAATAAGTAAAATGAACCATAGCCAAAAAAGGGCACTCATAAAGGAAATGATTAACATAGCAAATAGAGAGGCTTAACCTTACATGTACATGCCATCTGTATTCTGGAAGATAAACCAGCAGAAGTACTGTACAGCCAAGTATCATCAAGAACACCATCAGTTAACATGTCAACAAAGTGATTTGGGAAGCATGACTAGGCTTAAAAAGGCCCTTGTGGTCATTTGCTTAGTAAACACCTATGAACCTAAATCACACTTTGAATACTTCCTCCCCATGCATCTTAACAGGAAGCTGTAACAAAATTGTGCAATAATGCTTAGCACATCAACTGGATATAGTGGAAACTTAATTGTCCTCTTCTGTGGAATATAACACAACTGCACCATTGTACTAGAGGAATACAGCTGCATTCCATGTTCATGACTGAGATACCATGCAGAGGTACTGTATACAGATTCTAGACATTTGTGCTACAAGGAAACAGTATATAGATCAATGTGTTAGGTTAACTTGGCAGTGTCATATACATTAGTTAAGCCTATACAAAAAGAACACACTCAATGTCTCGAGGTGTTAAAAACACGGCATTATCACTAGCAGAGTGGGTAAAATTTAAATGTAGAATGTAGAACCATTGCACTTAATGTTTGTGATATACTGTCACCTATCAAACGTCAGTGTCTCATCAATGAATTGTCATGCAGCCTTTGGCAACAGTTCATGTGATCAGCTCTGCATGTAAATTGACACCATTCTGACCCACAAGGTACAACCTGTGTCCAACAGGGTAACCATTTGAAATTTTGGGACTGGCTAAAGAGTGTCCCAAACCACGTATTCTGAATAACCAAAAAATGGACTTGCATATAAGTCAGAGATGGCAGTTTCCCAGAATATTCCCTTTTTTCCATGCTATGGCAATCTCAGAGTTAGTATGTATAAGTTTAGGGGGCTTGCTTCCCACATTGGGGGGGGGTGCAAAAAAGTAATTTAAGGAACAGCTCTTCTGGATTTTTGATCTTTTTCAGTTTCTTTTTTGTTCTGTGAGTACTCACCATTCCAATGCGACATTTCAATAGGGAGCTGTCTAACAGATGCACATATACTTCATTGCACTGAAGTATTGATGCAGCTAATATTATACTGCAGTGAAGTACTGCTACAGCTATTACTGCACTGAACTACTGATACAACTTTCACTATACTGCATTGAAATACTGATACAGCTATTATTATACTGCAATGAAGTTCTGATACAGCTATTACTATACTGAAATGAAGTATTAATACAGTTATTATACTGCATTAAAGTACTGATAGAGCTATTACTATACTGAAATGAAGTACTTATACAGCTATTACTATACTGCAATGAAGCACTGATATAGCTATTACTATACTGCAATGAAGCACTGATACAGTTATTACTATACTGCAGTGAAGTACTGATACACCTATTACTATACTGCAGTGAAGTAGTGATACAGCTATTACTATACTGCAGTGAAGTAGTGATACAGCTATTACTATACTGCAGTGAAGTACTGATACAGTTATTACTATACTGCAGTGAAGAACAGAGATATACCCCAGTATGTGAGTAGTGAGAGGTAATACAGAACAGTACATCCATTTTTATTGTACTAATAATGCAATTCAGTTCTGGGACAAACACTACTATTATGGTCAAAAAGTCTAGCACAGGTCACCCTGCAAAAGATAAAGGACTGCTTGACAAAACTATACATAAAATACACATAAGGAAGAAAACACCACAGTTTGTCATTGCACAATTCTGCTGGATAAATCAACCAAAGTAAACATCTTCCAACTTCAAGCGCCCACCATTTTGACTGAAATGTTGTTAAAAAAGTACTGTTTATTCATAACCTTTTGAAAGGACTGGTGTCTCAGCTTCATACTCTCACAAGGTTCTAAACAATGTTCCAGAAATATGCATTTTAAACCTAGATTCCAGAAACTAGTACAAAAAAATAGAAAATATATTGATCATCTATGCACAGGATAATTGGCTGCTAATGTATTGTGCATGATTTATTAACTTGTTTCCAAACAAAGTTATGACACTGTGATGTGCTAGCTGTTGAAGTACTCTCCTACTCTTGCAGTAGCATCTGTTCTCCTGCTATCTATTGTTTCTCTCCTGCTGTTTCCACTCTGTCCTCAGACCTGTATCTTTTAACACCCTCCTGTCTCCTCATTACTTCCTTTAACCTATCTTTGCATCATTCTACTAGCTTCACCCTCGCTTTTTCTCTCTCTTCACAGCACACTCAGGCAACTCTGCAGTCCACGGCTACCACCCCACCGATTCAGTCTGGGAAGAAATCAGTACTGCAAAACTAAACCAAGGATATACCCTTTGAGCCTCAAGAGCAGGGTCAGTCCACCCAGGCATTCTACATGTATGTGTTAAGATAGTGAAGCTTTAACATTAGCTGTGTTACTTAGTAGTTCTCGGTGTGCTAATAACACTAACTGTCTGAGCCTTGTGTTCTCCCCCTCAACTTGTGTAGTAATCCTAACTGTCCACTAGACAGTATACACTTAATTCAGGTCCTTCCTATTCTCTGTGATTAAAACTTAACCCTTAAGCAGCCCTTTCGGTGCTATTTGCCTTAGTCTTGTATCACTTGAGCCCCACCTGTTTATTTGCATCTCTATATATTCCCCTTTATTGCTAATGTATCTCCCTACTCAAATCTGTGCATAAACTGGCTACTAATAAGCAAGTCAATGTGAAGACACACTCCCAACCTTAATAAACTTTGCTGAATCTTCTCTGCTTTACTTTACAAGTAGAGTTTGTATTACTACTCACCCCCTCTGAGGCCTTCACTCATAGTTTTCCACTGCTTGTCACTCTGGTTTGGCTGGTTCCTTTGCATTGCACCTGGTTCACACCCTTTTTGCTACCCCCCACCCCCAATACTAAGTCTATATTAGATTCCTGCTGTTTATGGAGCCATCTTTAAATTACTAGTATCCCATCAGGACATAAATGCTCATCACTGGTAAGCCATTAGACCTCAGGAAATTATTAGTGTTGTTTTTAGCGAATTATTTGGTCACTAGTTAAAATGCTACCAGTAACAAATATAATTTCCTTTACCTCCTCAAGTGTGTACTATCAATCTGCAGTATAAAACTAGAGAAATACAATATAACATTTTACAATTACTTACCTTGCATGCACAGAAATCAGGTACCTCGTGGTTTGGTTTGGCCCTGCTCTGCTCAGGCTTGCTCTGTGCTCTGCCCTGCCCCCAAATCCATCTGTTCCCCCTTGTTGTGCTCAGGCTTGCTCCACACCCCGCCCTACCACCAAGTTCCACCCACCCCCAGTGGTGCTAAATTTGAAGCTCTAAAAACTACACCCCACCACTATAACCTATAAAAGATAACCTCCTAGATCAAACCACCCTGCCTACCTGCCACTAATCTTCCTAGTTTTCTTCATTTACTCCTGATCCAAATATAGTTCCAACATAATGCCCCAGCCAGGCACTATGTTACCCCTCCAAATACTGCTACTATTCACGCTGTTACCTCTGTTACTCATTCCACATCTCCTCATCACCTATGAAAGTCAGCCCTACCTAGGTTTCCACTACCCAAAATCCCAAACTATCACTACATCAATATCAAACAATACTGACCACTTCATAATTCCCCAGATACCTGACCCCACCATTCCTAAATACTACCACCCAATTAGACCCAGGTATATCAGCCCCCAAACTAAACATTACCAACAATTTTTAAACAAAATTATGAAACTCATAGTTAGCTTACATTACAGCCTGACAATGGATGGAGATATCCACCCAAACCCTGGCCCATCCCCACCTGCTGATTCCAGTTCCCAAGCTAATATTCCTTCAACATAACACTGGCTAATAGGCCCCCCTAATTCTCTTCTGACCTGCCAACTAAATATCATAAGCATAAACAATAAGGACCATAATCTGCATGCCCTCTTAGCAATTTACTCCCCCAGTGTATTATGTCTTACGGAGACCTGGCTAAAACCAGTAACAGACAATGAGATAATACCACCAGGGTACGACATACTTAGATTAGATTGTACTATTAGGAAGAGTGGTGGGGTAGCTGTACTCTATAAAAATACACTAGATGTTACTACAGTCTCCCTACAACCACCCCAGTTTAATAATGGAGAAAGTATTATTACCAAACTACAGATTAACAATAATAAATGCATAAACATTGTCTGCATTTACATTCCCCCTGGTAATAATACAAACACCATAGAGGACATCCTCCACTGGTAATCCAGTACCTACCCCCAAGAAACTATGGTGCTTGGAGATTTTAACATTGATTGGAACACCTGTTCATCAGAATCTCCTACAACCCATGTCAACTGACGCAGTTTTATGCAGCTCATATCCTCCCCCACCAGGATAGACAAACTCAATAACAAAGACAGTATCTTAGATTAGATACTTATCAACAGCCACCCCTATATGTACAAGTCGGGGACCCTCCTAGATGACCTAAGTGACCACTTACTTATGTACATTATCAAGCACAAGGTGGACAACCCCCACCAGACCACATTTAAAACCATCAGAAATAATAAGAACTTCAACTCCACCAATTTTCAAAATGAACTTAAAGCTTGCAATTGGTAAAGCCTAAAGCACCTTTCACTGGATGATGCAGTAGCATACTTTTATTCTATATTCCTTACTATTTTTGATTCTCACACTCCTGCTCACTCCATTAGAACCAAAACAAAAACTGCCCCATGGCTCTCAAAAGAGACCAAATCTAAAATCATAGCTAGAAATAAGGCATGGGACAAATGGCATCCCACAAAAGATCCACTAGATAAACTCAGACACCGACAGCTAAGGAATCACACAATAAAATCTAATATACTAGACAAAAAAAACTTTACTACCATCTTCAACAAAAACATCACAACAAATCTCAAAGGTTTTGGGTAGGAATAAACAAACTTCTTCACCCAGGACAGTCCTCCACTCCTACTCCATCAGCTTCCAACCATAAATCCCCAGAGGATATTGCAAATACCTTCAATAGTTTCTTCAGAAAGACTATATCCAATCCTTAGCCAGTCAACTGGCACCCAGCTGCTCCAACCAAAATTCTACCACAGACAATACCCCACTCTCATTAGCTTTCAGCCTGTTTCTACGTCACTTATCAGATCTCTAATTAAGAAATTAAAACCAACTACTTTGGCAGCTGATCTCCTCCCACCAGGGTATCTGCAAAAACAAAGCAAATGCCATAGCAAACCCCATCTCCATCATAATCAACGGAACCTTATCTGAAGCCACCATTCCCTCCATTTGGAAAATATCTCATGTAATACCACTCCATAAAGAAGGCAACTCCTTTGAACTTTCAAACTTTAGACCCATAGCTATTGTGTCACCTTTGGCTAAAATTATGGAAAAATGTATCCATAAACAACTTATGCATCATCTTACCCAGAATAACCTGTTGGCTAACTCTCAGCATGGTTTAGGCCACACCACAGTACCACCTCAGCCCTCCTATCCTTCTCTAACACCATAAACCATAACCAAAATAATAGCAAGCTTTCCTCAGTGCTCTTTTTAGATCTCTCCAAGGCCTTCAATATGGTCAACCACCAAATACTCATGCACACCCTTAAGGCATTCTCACTAAATAGCCATGCGCTTTAATGGTTCTAATCTTACCTATGTGGTAGACAACAAGCCACCCTATGGCAGGACAAACTATCAATGCATCTGTTACCCTAGGTGTCCCCCAGGGCTCCATACTAGGACGCCTCCTTTTCTCTCTCTTTCTTAATGACCTTCCCACTTTCATCCTGAATGCTACCTGTATCCAATATACGGATGACTCCACCTTGATTTGTTCAGTCATCTCCCCAACAGAACTAATGACATTAACCCAGAATACCTTCAATATAATTGAAAACTGGCTCTCTAACCATCAGAATGATATTAAACCCTAACAAAACCAAGCTGCTTTTTTTCTCCCCCACTTGTAATTCTTCCTCACTACTCTTTAACATAAAATCTAATAATGGTACCATTATCTCACCAGATGCGCAAAATAAACTCTTGGGCATCACAATAGACAACACCCTCAAATTTGATATCCATGTCAATCAAACTGTCAGAACCATTAACAAAAAACTAGCCTCCCTCTATAAGATCAAACCTTTCCTTACTCCATTTGCTAGGACTGCTATTGCTCATTCCCATCTACTCTCCACTCTTCTGTATGCCTCCACTCTACTCACTAATTTGAACAAATCCACTCTTAGCAAACTTTCCAGCTGTTATAACCATATTGCTAGATTTGTAACAGTCATGGCCTATAGAACCCACCACTTTCACAACCTAAATTATCTGGGGTGACTAGAATGGCCTAGCCTACTTCAGCACAACCAGCTTATAATTGCCCATAAAGTTCTCAACCACCCTGATAATATGCCTGCACTTAAAAATATCATCAACCATTATAGCACCTGAGGTCACTTCACAAACTACTGGTTCAAACATCCAAAATCAACAATTCTGCTGGGGACTCTCTGTTTGCTTACTCTGTTGACAAAACCTGGAACTCTCTTCCTGCTGATCTTACTCTTGAACCTTCTCTTACTCAGTTCAAAACAAGCCTGAAGCTATACTTTAAAACTCACTGACTATGTCCTTGTTCAAAACCCAACTAGATCCTCCTCTATAGTCTGCAGTCATGTTACACGGCCTAGTCAGTGTGTCAACACTGTTTTAAAAATGTATGATTATATTACCTGCTTGCTCAACTGGAGCCCGTAAACTGTGTGTAACGTGTAATCATTTTGTGAATTTAACTGTATGTTCTACCTTGGAGCTTTTCTCCCAGGGCCTTCACTGAAAATGGACATGTATCCAGTCAGACTATCCCAGTCAACCAATGTAAAATAAAATAAATAAATAATAAACATACTTAAGATAATGTGATATTTCTATTCAGAATCCCATTCAGGTACTATCAAGCCTTAACCCTGCTTAGCTTCCAAGGTCATGTATTATATACACTCATTTCATGGCAAAAGTTTTGTTAGTAATCCATTGGTCAACTATTTTGTTGTTAACGTCTCATAAGTAAATATTAACATAATCCCTTTTCTCCATAAAACATATGAAACATTTAAAAATAAGTTAGGATTGCAACAGATGTACATAAAAATTATCAGGAGCTAATATATTTTGCTATGCTTTTGTAAAAACTAAACAGCACCTGAACTTTCAGGAGCAGCATGCCTTCTGTCAATATTTTCCAATAGTCTGTTATCTCTTGGTTTGTCCTAAGCCATAAAGACCACAACTGCATCTCAAAGCATAAACTGATTTCTAACGGAGATTATAATTGACTACATTCCTAAAATTATGTCCATGAATGATGTGCATTGAACTTTTATAAACATAGGAACCATACCTCTCAACCTTGAAACATCAAAAATCTGGACAAAGGCCCATGAAAAATAGGTACAAATCTGTATGCTGATTAACATAACATTTGCATATATAATTATGTAATCCCACTAACTCCAATGGAATTGTGGGATGCCAACTTTCAAACACAAACTAAAGAACAGACAACCAAAATATGGTCCCAGACCCTGTAGTAAATGGTAACCATTTTTTTAAATGTATAGCAATGATGTTCACTAAAAAAGGGAGAAGATGATGAACCTTATGATTTTCTTTTTGGTGACTTGCATTATGCGGCTTTTGTGGTAAAAGTAGGGTATTTAATGGTAGGTAATATTCTAATCTTAGCAAAAGAATATTATACTTTGCTAGAACCTCCAAAAGTCATTGTCCATGGCCTACTGATCAGTAGCGTAGCTAGAGTCTGTGCCGCCCGGGATGACTTTGAGTTTGCTGTCCTTCCCCCCTCAGAAAATCATGGTCAAATGTGCCTCTCCATACACAGCTCTCCTCCTTGCAGCCATTCCAATGTCCCATTACTTGGCTGCTTCACCCCATTTACCATAAAGGCCGTAATGTGTGTAGTGCTTTACTTCTACAATGATTATTTGGATTTCATTTAAAACTTATATTTTACATTTTATAGTACAAACACTAATAAACATCTGCTAAACAAAGCAATACAGTCTCACAATGAAAATTGACTTAGCATTAAATCTTGTCTGCCCTTGAAACACGCATTCACTGAAGCAGCATCAAAACCCTCATTCAAAGAAAATGCATCTGGCCAGTGGTAGATAAAGATTACTTTTGGGCTGTTTTCAAATCATAGGCCCCTTGCACACGAAACATACATGTGTTCTTTGATACACCTTCCTGATTGTATTAAATTATATTCCTTGTATAATACAGTACAGCTGTTAGAGGGCATTTTAGATTTATTGTTTTGAACATTTTTCCAATAAACAATTAAACAAAATGCATGAATCAATAATGACATGACACAACTGCCCAATTCAGAACATTTCCATCATAAAAATCCACTCAAACTTCTACAATCCACCACAATCAGTAAATATGCATAATCTCTGCAGAAGTGAAAGTCATCTAAATAATTCCACATTAAAGAGATCTGTAAGATCTGTAACTAATGAAGAGGTTGCTGCTAGCAAACAACTTTATATTTCATTGTTTTATCTACAAATAAAGTGTCTGTTGCCCTTGAGGAATAAATTGTCTATGTTACATTAAAAAAATGATAAGCTAGTAATAATGCAATAGGGAATGGATGGCAAACTGATAATAGGTTCATAGTTACTAGATATATCTGCCAAAGAGGACATTCTCATGACTGCAGCATCAACCTCCTTTAAAAGTACAACACAGTACAGTATCAACAATCCATCTACATACTGTGGGAGTAGAACCCACAGCCTTCTGCATCAAAGCAAGTATTCTACCTGTTACTAATAACTCAAGCAGCACTAAACTTCTCTCCTGCTGAAGAACTATGCGGAAGAAGAAATCTGAAAAAAAAGCCAATGTTTATGGGAGGGGGGGCAAAGGACAAAACCAGGGACACATTTTAAACATTGCTTGTATAATCTTAGAAAGCTTGTTAGAATAAAATGTTTTGTGTTACCATGCATTTCCTGAAAGACAGGAAGACTGAAACTTAAAGGGCTATCATTATTTACTGAATTCAGTTCTCACTGATTTGCCAGTAAACTGCAAATTTTAAGAGGAACAAACCAAAACTATGAGTCAAACATTCTGTAGAACTTTGTACAGCTGAGAACTATGGTTAACTCCTTGGGACAATTGAGAACTATGGTTAACTCCTTGAATCACAAGTGGTGGTGGTATAGGTAGAGAATTTAAGTTCTTGCTCCCTTGTACCTAAGGTAAAGGGTTTGAGTCTGAGTAACTCTAACCACTAGTTATACCTAACTGCAGCATTTACACACACACACACACACACACACACACACACACACACACACACACAATGATGCTGTTTCTGTTAAGTAAATGTCATAAAACTGCTGCTGTTAAGCAATAAGAGATTGAAGTTGCTGCCATTTCTGTTAAAAGTAAACAAAAGAAACCTAAGTTTCTCTCACTTACTTATTTGGAGTAGCCGAGCCATTAAGTAAAAGTAATACATCTAAGCTGCTTCTGTTTCTGTTAAGTAAATGCACTGCCATTATGTAAGACCCTGAAGCTGCTGCCATTTCACACACACACACCATTAAGTAAATGTAACGCAGTAAAGCTGCTGCTGTTTACCTACATTGATGTCTGCATGCCGTTAAGTAAAAGTAACAAGACATTGAAGCTGCTGCTGTTTCTGTTAAAAGTTAACAAAAGTTAAGTGTCTCTTACTGAGCCAGGGAAGGGAAGAAAGATGTACTGTGCAAGATTGGTCTGCAAGCAAATTGCTGAATGGCATGCCCTGCATGTGATAACGTCAAGAGTAAAAAAAAAAAAAAACTTCAAAAACACCATGGGAAATTCAGAAATTAAAGGCGCTGCTCAGGAATCCATGGCACTCCAATATTTTGTCCTCAAAACCATTATTTACCAAGGAATTTGGTACAGTTGGGAGGTATGATCAGAACCAAATGAACCCCACTTACTTCCGTAACATTAACTGCAATAACATTCACAGCAGAATGCACTACTTGAATCATAATGCTGAGAGAGTTTCTGTAAAATATTTTTAATCTCAAACTAGCCAGTAGCTTCAGTAACTGTTATATGTCAATGTTCTCCAGATGAATTTATTTTATTAACATATGTTTAACAGCATAGTCTGACTAGCCACATGTTGTAACCCCTTGTCAGGGTAGGCCTGGGGAGAAAAGCTCCACAATCAACAAATTACATACATGTATTCAGACAATATATACAGAGACATAACAGGCACAAAAGCAGGTTATAACAGGTAATTCAATAACAGAATGTAACAGATGTACTAACATAGAACTGAAATATATATATAATAATGTAAAGGTAAAATAGTTGACAATTATTTAGTTATTAAAGTGAACCCAACCAGAACAGGAAAATGTTTTGGTTAGTTTAGACTGAATTAGAGACATATTTCAGTAGTGAAGATTGTGAGGGGACATAAAGAGTGAAACTTTATATCTGGACATTAGCGAAGGTAAGATTCTGTAACGTTTGGGTTGAAAGGTCATTGAAATTAGACTTGGACTGAACATGAGCACAGCGATGTATTTGAGAGATATTGATTAGATTGAGATTTAAAGGACTCTAGATGATTATTTTGACTAAGGGCAAGATTTAAAGCATTCCAGAGGCATGAGATGTAAGAAAAGTATAAGGAATCACTTGAAGAGTTATTAGATTTAATTATTTGTAGAGGTAGATTTTCAGATGAATGAAGAATTCTGCTCTCTTGATATTGTTGAATTATGTTACTTAATTTGGACAGTGGTCTGGGTTGAGGAGTTATTTATGTGTAACTACTAACTGAGTGTGACAGGTAGTGAGGAAGTTTGAGTCAAGATAGACTCTTCAGGGAGAGACTGTGATTGGATTTGTAAGATATGCTAGTTGCACATTTACCGGTCTTATTATAGCAGTCCTCTAGAAGGGAAAGTAGTGTGATTTGTAAGTCTGAAAATATTGGAGTTGCGTATAGCAAAGTTAGGAGCAATAAGGAGGATGCTAATTATTTTTTAGTTGCTGGGTTGTGGTATGGCTTGATGCTATATCTTCTTCTTCTTCTTTCAGCTTTTCCCAGTTAAGGGTCACC
The DNA here is from genome assembly GCF_019279795.1 of Protopterus annectens. NCBI lineage: Eukaryota > Metazoa > Chordata > Ceratodontiformes > Protopteridae > Protopterus > Protopterus annectens. The sequence continues at coordinate 222,626,470 of NC_056743.1, forward strand.
ACAGCAGATCACCTGTCCGCTCGTGACTTGCAGTGGAGTTTTACGGTGTTGAGTTGCCAGCCTGGCGCCCATCCTTCCATAGAAGGCACACACACATGCACTCATGCCTAGGGCTAATTTAGAGTGTCCAATCCACCTGTGTGGATGTGAGAGGAAACCAGAGCATCTGGAGGAAACCCACGTGACCAGAGAGAGGACATGCAAACTTCACACAGAAGGCACCCCAACTGAGGATTGAACTGGAGAACCTCTATAACACTCCTAAATTCTGGTGTTTATTTTTTAAATGGTTTCTCTTATGTATAGGTCAAACCTGAGATTTTTGTCTATTATAACACTAAAGCTTTGTGCTCAACACTTGTTCAATGCTGGTTTGATTAACTGAGGATAAAGTAAATTGTGACTTTTGTCCCTGAAATTCTATTGGGGTAAATAGTATTAATTTGCAGTTTATATCACATTATCGAAAGATGAAAATAGCGAATGCTATTTCATCGAACTTAAATATCTAAATCACATATTATCGAGCATACAGAACAGCGAATATTTTCCTTGGGAAAAAATTCGCTATTCTGAAACACATGCAGACAACACAAGCACACCTAAATAACATCAATACACACATACACTTATAATCCTACAACTAACCCTACACTAAACTATACATACAATACTTTCTATCCACTTACCTTAACCCAAACCCTAACCCTAAAGTCTGTCACTATCGCACACTCACCTAACCCGCGCCCTAACCCTAACTCACGTAACCAGCCCCTAAACCTAATTCACTTAACCCACGCCCTAACCCTAACTCACCTAACCCACGCCCTAATCCTAACAACCACACAATCGCACACTTAACTGAACCCAACCCGTAAATCTCCACCACAGCGCTGAAAATAGCGAAGCCACAGAACCGGCCAACCAAATTCTTTCCCTAGGAAAGAATTTGGTGTTCTTCAGCTTTGCTATTTTTAGTGTTCGATTAAAATGGGTCGATATTAGAACATTCGAAGTTTTAAAACTTCGATGTTCTGATATAGACCCTTAATTTGGAAATTTGGATTTAAAATGACTTGAGAGGTGGTGAGCCATATTGCTACAAAGTGGAGGGATTCCAAGGGATATGTTGTAGCTTGTCTAGAAATTTTGTGGAGTAAATCAATGTGGAGTCATCTGCATACTGCATGGCTGTGACATGTTTTGAAGCTTTGTGAAGCTCATTAATGAATACACTGAATAGAAAGGAGCCAAGAGTGGATCTTTGGAGGACACCAACTGTTACAGGGAGAAATGTGGAATAAGATTATTTCCATTTAACTGCCAGGCATCTATTAATGAGACAGTTTTTAAACCAACTATCATGAATTATCAAGGCCTAGTATAGAGAGTATTTAAGTGAGAAACCATATCAAAACTTTAGAGAAATCAAGTAAAACAGATGATACCAAGTTACTGTTGTTTCTATGTTGATGTACAGTTGAGACAAAGCTGAGAAGGGCTGAGGTAGTGCATTGGTGAAGACAGAAACCATGTTGCCTTGGGGCTACAACTTTACTATCTATTATGTATTTGATAAGTTGAGATTGGATGCATTTCTCAAGTATTTTTTGAGAGAGGAACAGGATATAGCTGTTATCTTAAATTTGGGGAGTTCAGTAGAGGTTCCTCCTTTATTTAATGTCAGAATATATTCTTTCTTCCATAGGATAGGTACATATTATTCTTTTATAAACAAAACAATGAGGCAAGGTACCTGAAAGGACTAATAACCAACAAAAGACAGGTACAGGCACCAAAAGGAGGTCAACAAAGTCGTGTATCAAGCAGTATTCAGAAGGAACAACTGTTTATTCAAAACATAAACGCAACACTCCCCACAGCGTTTTCGTCAATAAGACTTCTTCAGATGTATGAATAAATGCATCACTAGCTGCTACTTCCTCTTTTATACCCCATGATCCCTTGATTGAATGATTGTTTAATAAGTTAAAACTGATACAGTTAAAGAAATATGTAATAAAAAACAGTTTAAAACAAACCTAAAATATTCCTATATAAGTACTAATACACTAATATAGAAATATAGAAATATATACATATAAATATTAATATTAATGTATGTATAAAATGCATTATTAAATTCTTTAATCAAAATAGTTACAAATAAATAAACCTATATCCTAAAATGCATAAAGTAACATTTACATAAATACATCATGAATAGGCTAAATGCATGTAAATTTCATAAAAAATATTGCAACATTATCCTAAAGTAGAAACCATACACAACTACAATTTTGCAGCTCTCATTTTCAGTATTGGGGCAATAGATAAATGTTCGTTAAGCCCCGGTGTCGTATTTGCTTCTAAAAGCAATTGCCAGTATAACTCCCTTACCTCAATCCTGGTCTCCAGGGACCCCCCCCCCACACATCCTGGTCTACCTTTTCAAGGACAAAAAAAAATCTGGCCTGTGTGCATGTTAAGGTGTGTTTATAAAGTGCATTGTTATTATCATGTATTCTTATGGCACTGAGGTGTTCATAGATCCTTCTTTTTAATTTGCGTGTAGTTTTTCCGACATAAAATGCTGCACATTGTTTACATATAGCTAAATAAATCAAACCATCGCTGCAGCAGTTGGAAAAACTATCACTTTTAACCATGTAACATCTGTCCAGAATGCACACTGAATCCTGATTTAAAATAAATTGGGACTGGGCACAAGACCCACACTTATAAGTGCCTAATCTTTTTCTATGCACTAACTTGTAATCTCTTTCCAATAATTCCTTTAGGTTCCTTCCTTTCTTGTATGTAAACTTTAAAGGAGCTTTAAACTGAGAGACCAGGATTGAGGTAAAGTTTATTTATTTGTAACTATTTTGATTAAAGAATTTAATAATGTATTTTATACATACATTAATGTTAATATTTATATATTAGTGTATTAGTAGTTATATAGGAATATTTTAGGTTTGTTTTAAACTGTTTTTTATTATGTATTTCTTTAACTGTATCAGTTTTAACTTATTAAACAATTATTCAATCAAGGGATCATGGGGTATGAAAGAGGAAGTAGCAGCCAGTGATGCATTTATTCATACATGTGAATAAGTCCTATTGACGGAAATGCTGTGGGGAGTGTTGTGTTTATGTTTTAAATAAACAGTTGTTCCTTCTGAATACCGCTTGATATGTGACTTTGTTGACCTCCTTTTGGTGCCTGCGCTTGTCTTTTGTTGTTTATTTTTCTTTTATATGACATATCACAGTGTATTATTTCCTCTTGGGTATTTAATGCACATTTTGTGCTATATGATTTAGAACCTTATGAAGGCATGAAACTGAAACAGCAGTACTTTTTAATGTTTGTGCGTGTGTGCGCGTGCATGCGTTCAGTTCTTTTTAATGTTGTGAATAAAGAGTACATTTTGTCATTACCTTTTAGTTAAATTTTTGTATGCCTGAAACATTGCTGTTTGTCTTGTTCCATTTTGCCAACATTTAAAGTGCCAAATATCCAGAGGTGTAACTAACTATTCTGGCACTTGGTGCCGTCCCTTGATAATAGCACTGCCCCCTCAATTTTAGGTTCAGAACAAAGAAAACAAAAGGAAGGTCCATTCCTTGATCTGTTGCCCCTCTTTTAAGCAGATAGCCTGGTTTGCGTGGTGTGTTCCTCAACAGTGAGTTGAACAAAAAAAGTTTCTTTCCTTTCAAACTGTAGTACACTTCTTACTGCATTTGTAGAAGGAACTGCTATGGTTTATACCACACATGGAGCCCTTACTGCCTCAATAGTATGTTTTTTAGGCAAAGTTCAGTTAATGAACATTCTGGTGTAGCAGTTGTATCCATATCAAAATCAGGATCAAATGAAGTTGGCTTTGCTTAGTGGCATCAGTCTAAACAAGCTGCTGACCTTGAGGCACTCCTGCACTTGGAAGGCATCTCTGTAATCACTGATATAAAGTTTAAATGCCAGAAAGAACTCTGCCTATACCTGGGTTTAGTTTATTCCACACCTTCAGACCGAATGTTGCTGTGGTAGTATCTCAATATTTGTTAGGGACCATTTCTGCTGTAGGCAAATTCCCAGGGATCCACAAATAGAAGATATAGAAATCCAAATCACACTAAATAAACTGAATATCAGGTTAGTGTCTCTTACAGGTCTTCTTACATGAGTCAGAAGTTCATGTTAGTTTCCTAAATGTCATGGATGAACTCCCCATAAATAAGAACGCCATCCCTCTCTCAGACTTTAACTGCCCATAAATTGATGGGAGTATCTACACCTCCAACAAAGATATATACAGAAGTTTTTTGATCTCATTAACAAATGTTCCATGGATGCAAATGTTACTAGTCCAACTAAATGGCAAAATATTCACAAAACCAAACTGAGTGGGTCTAGTTCAGTCAAGTTGCTTATGCCTGCGTAAGTAAGTTCTGCCATGATACTTTCCATGGCTATGTATATAAGGCTGGTGAGACTGATGGATCTGTAATTACCTAGTTCTGTAGAAGTGGCCACCAGAGATCCCTGATGGTATGCCCATACAATCCTTCCCACATGGATGGGCCCGCACATTCCTCCCTGCCACTCAGTCAGTGAGCAAAGCTCCTAATCAAACTCAGATCAGTTAGGCTTATATCACTCAATTAATTATAGTAATAGTTCCTCCAGACAAAAAAAGTGTACTAGATGGAAAGGAGTATAACTTGAACAAAGTTCAACAAATACATATAAATCAACTTAGCTATGATTTTATAATAAAATGAGTAAAAATGTTGGTCTCAGTATTTTATTATATTTAATATCTTACCAGATTTAAGTATTAATATAATTGTATACCCATTAAAACAATCCCAGGTATTCAGAAAGGCTTACTGATTCATCAAAGCCTTAACTCTGAAGGTTTCTACATTATGTTAAGCCTGATCAGTTCAGTGACTGCTCTCCTACTACAGTTCTCTGCTTGTGGCAGGTATAGCATGGACAGTGGTTTCACCAGAGAGGCCACATACAATTGCACATGCAGCAGTCCCAGAGACTAGCTAATGCTAATTAGCCATTTGCTCTCTCCTGGAAATGGTAGGGGTTCCATATTAACACTTCAGATTGATTTTTCACAAGAAGGAAAAAAAGTTCATAGAGATAAACTAGTCAATCAATAACAGGGACCCTTAGATACCTAGCCATATACAACAATAATAGGGACCCTTAGATACCTAACCATATACACCAATAATAGGGACCCTCAGATACCTAGCCATATACACCAATAATAGGGACCCTTAAATACCTAGCCATATACACTTTTAAGCAGACAAACTTCTTGCCCTTTTCAAGTACTTTTGCTCCTAAATTGAGAAGGAGCATCAGATGCCTTTTGATGCTGTATACCTATCCATCCCCAGTTCTGATAAATATAGGAGAAATGTGTGTCTGCCTGTCTGTGTCTGTAGCAGGAAGAATTCATTTCAGCTCGGGGGATGTGCATGTGCTTGTAGATGTGTATGTGGATGCCTGGGAGGTCACACTACAGGAAATACATGTATCAAAATTGACCCTGTGTGTATGTTTGTGTGGGTGGGTTCATGTTGGTGTCTGATTTTTTGGCACCATGAGTGTGAGCACGTCTTCTTGTTTGAGGGGTCATGGATGTGAGTGTGTGTACCTGTCTCTCTCTGTGTAATTGCCAGTTGGAGGTACTTATACAACTTATGGGAGATCTAGAGGGGATGTAAGTGAGACAAAGATTAGTGGATTGGTGCATGACTAAAGAATAAGACGTGGTTGTAGTGAGAAGGATAATTTCTGCAATAAGAAAACTAACTAGATCAGTTCCACAGAGATCAAGTCAGATTCCAGTATTTTCCACTGTGTTTGCTTCAGACATAAATGAGGGAAATGAGAACAGCCATAACCTCTTTACTGATGGCATCCTCATAAATGCAGCAGTAAAGTACAAGGTAATGAGCCTAAAGGTCTACGAAAGGATTAAAAGTTGACAGAAAGGAGAACTGAGGTTTAAAGCAGAAAATTTAAACTGCTGCAGTCATGGCAATTCTAGTGTGAAGCATGTGTTAAGAGGAGTGGATATGATGGCATTCATGCAGAACAACATTGCGGGGTGTTTATCACATATGGAAAATACCACAAGTAGCAGTGTGAGAGGGCAGTATCAATGGTAAAGAGAATACAGTAATGTATCATCAGGGGATGAGCACCAGAGGGGAAAAGCTAATACTTCTGCTAAGTCGGGCTCTGGTTAGACCCTCTTGAGTACTGCATGTAGTTATGCAGCCCATAAAATGAAAGGGTATTAGGCTGCTGGAAGGTATCCAGAGATCAGCCAGCAAAAGCTGCTGGTGAAGGAAGGGAATGTATATTACCAGACGCTTAATGAGCTGTTTTTCTTCTCAATGGAGACAAGAACAGCTGGGAGGGACACAAAACTGGTGCACAACATCATGTCAGATAGACAAGAAAAGGTTATTTTAACCATAAAGGATACAGGATGGAGGAAAGGGCCCAGGTCAGAAGATTATGGAAATTTATTTTTTTATTTATTTTATATTTGTTAACCGGGAAAGTCCGACTGGATACATGTCCATTTTCAGCGGAGGCCCGGCGAGAAAAGCTCCACATTGCAAATAAGTGACACTTAAAGATGTGGTTGCATAGAAATCTAAACATTTAACAAATCACTGACAATTTATAATCAAGGTTCCATTTAAATCAAGCAAACATTGTGGGTTTATGGTATAAATATACAGATATGACATTATACATCTTTGAAGTGTGTAAAAAGAATGAAAAGTATTTCCAGGTTAAATGTAAGGATGATGGTTAAGATAAAAGGTGGTTAGCTAAGAAGGGAAGTTCTTGTGAATAGTATGTAGAGGGGAAGAAGAGCATAGGCTCAGAATGTGTAGTATAACAAGTTATCTTCCTGATAATAGAATTCTAATGGTTGTAGAGAAGTGAATGTTGTCTGGGTGGGGAATGGTTATTAATGGGTATTTCACCTCTGAGAGCTATGTTTTTCTTACCTTTTTTTTGTTATTTTTTGGGTTAGTCTGGGTTTAGACATGGACATAGCCAATCCATGTTTAGATACATCTTTAGGGATATTTTGAATTGGGGCAAGGAGGATGTGGTGGTTAGTTCAGCAGGAAGAAGGTTCCATTGTTCTCCAGCAGAGTTGGAGAATAATGATTCACCAGCTGAGTTGTTGGCTTTAGTAGATTGTACTAGCATTCTGCTGGATGAGCGGATGGATGCTAGGTTGCTGTAGGGGGTAATAATATTAGTCAGAATGGGAGTACTGGTAGGTTGGTAGAGGATTTTATGAATTCATAGGCTAGATTCATTCATAGGCTAGTATTAGGCTAACTGCCTTTATGGGCCATTTTAAGCCTAGCCAATTACCCCATATCAGAATCAAACCCTGCGCCTTGTGTTTCTAATGTAAGCACCTTAACCATTACGCCAACCTCCCACCCAATAACTATGAGTTGGTTATAATGGAACTGATTGGGTAGTTCTAGCCAGCCTAATTTGTGAAGATTTTGACAGTGGTGAGTTCTATAGGCTGAGCCTGTGGCAAATATAGCTATATTATTATAGCAGCTAGTGATTTTGTTAAGGTTTGATTTGCTTGGATTTGTGAGGACGGGTGAGGTGTAGAGAAGGGTTGACAGCAGATGTGTCTGCGCTATGGCAGTTCTGGCAGATGGGGTTAAGAATTGTTTTATCCTATACAAGGAACCTATTTTTTTGTTAACTGTTTTTATGGTTTTGTCTATATGGGCATCATACTTCAGATTATTATCAATGATTATTCCAAGAAGTTTAGTGCAAGGTTCAGGGGAGATTATGGTGCAATTGTTAGATGAGATTGTAATTCCTGGTAATGTTAACTTACGGGTAGGGGAGAAAAGTAGTAGTTTGATTTTGTTTGGGTTCAGTAGGAGGCGACGATTAATGAGCCAGTTCTCTACTTTGTTGAAGGTGATTTGGGATAGGGATTGTAGTTCTGTGGGAGTGGAGGCAGAGCAGATAAGTGTGGAGTCATCTGCGTACTGTATACAAGTTGCATCTGGGATAACTTTGGGTAGGTCATTAATGAAAATAGAGAAAAGGAGGGGACCCAGTATAGAATCTTGGGGTACTCCAAGGGTGACAGGTAGAAGAGGTGATAGATTGTCTTTCCATAGAACAGCTTGTTGTCTGCCATGCAGGTAAAAGTGGAACCAGTTGATTACTGGGTTGTCTAAGGAAAGTGATTTTAGAGAGTCTAGGAGTAGGTGATGATTCACCCTGTCGAATGCTTTCTATAGTTCGAGAAAGAGGGCAGAGGAGAGCTTATTTTGATTACGATTGTGATTTATTGTGCGAGAAAAGGAGAGAAAGGCAATAGTTGTACTATGGGCGTGTCTAAATCCATGCTGGGTTGGGGCTAGGAGAGTATTCTGAGTAAAGTGAGTTAGAATTTGCTTATGTATGCATTTCTCCATTATTTTGGCTCAGGGAGATAGTATGGCTATAGGTCTGTAGTTAGAGAGTTCCATGGAGTTTCCCCCTTTATGAAGTGGAATAATGTGAGAGATTTTCCAGATGGAGGAGATGTAGGATTCATGGATAGTATGATTGATTAAGATGGAGATAGGGTATGCTATTTCATTAGTGGCCTTTTGCAGAAACTCCGCAGGAAGTAAGTCTGCTGCCAGGGTGGTGGGTTTTAGTTTCTTAAGTAGGGATTTAATATAGTCAGTGGGGATAGGATCAAATTTGAAGGGAGGGATATTTACCTGAGCGGGTGTGATTGTAGTAGAAGAGGTTGGAGATAGATTATTAGCTAGGGACTGGACTATTTCTGTGAAGAAAGTATTAAAGGTCTTTGCAACACATTTAGGAGGTAGCTGTAGGGTAGCTGAGGAGGGTGGGGTTGAGGATTTGCCTGCATGGAGCAGTTTATTCAGACCTGACCAGAATTTTTGAGGCTGATTTTGGTGTTTTTGCTGTAAATTGAAATAGTAATTTTGTTTGTCTAATACAATAGACCTTTTTGTCTCATTTCTCATTTGTTTGTATCTAATGTGGGCTTGTGGGGATTTGGTGGCTCTCCAGGAAGTCCATGCTGTGTTTCTAGCAATAAGTTTTTGTTTAGTACTATTGGTTAGCCATGGAGCAATTTTTTTTTGGTTCTGATTGTTCATGTGGGAGCATGCCTGTCTAAGATGGCAAGGAATCTAGCATTGAAGTCTGAGACTGCTTCGTCAAGAGGAAGTAATTTAAGATTGGCCCATTTACATGAGTTAAGTTCGGCTTGGAAACTAGTTAGGTTAAAGTTCTTTGTATACCTAAGGGTTTTAAAGGTGGTTTGATGAGACATGTCATCCCTTTTTCTGATTATATAGGTTAGGAGGTGGTCGCTCCTGTCCTCAGGTAGGGTGCCTGATTTGTATAACTGAGGTTTGTTATATATTAAGATCCAATCTATGATATTTTCCTTATTGTTGGGCTTATTGATTCTAGTGGAGGAAGTAATAATCTGGGAGAAACCATGTAAGTTGATATGGGTCGTGGGGAAGTTTGATGAACATGTTATCCAGTCGATATTGAAGTCCCCGAGAATAATTGTTTCTTGGGGTTGGTTAGTGGATAGCCATTGGAGGGTGCATTCTAATGTGTCTATGTTGTTGCCTGGGAGAATATAGCTACATACTATGTTTATAGATTTGTGTTTGTTAAGTTGGACTTTTGAGATGATTGTTTCAGAGATGGTAGTTGTTAGGCCTTGCGGGGTGCTAATTGCGGATACCTCAAGAGTGGATTTATATAGGATGGCTACTCTGCCTCATTTTCTACCTTTCCGGTCAAGTCATATTATATTGTAGTTGGGGGGTATAATTTCATTATCAGGGATAATGGGTTTGAGCCAGGTTTCTGTAAGGCAGAGTAGATCAGGGGAGTGCATGTCCAAGAGGGCATGCAGATAGTGGATTTTCTTATTTACACTTCTGATATTTAGGTGACAGTCTAGAAATGAATTAGGGGCATCACATGAGCTTCTTAGGTTAGAAGGAGTACCATTTGTGGGGTTAGTGGTAGCAGGTGAGTTTGGGCCTGGGTTAGGGTGGATGTCACCGTCAGCTATGAGGGTAGGTAATATACTCCTTATGAGTTTGGTGATCTTTAGTAGGAGTTGGTAATAGTTTTTAGTCCTAGGGTTTAAATATGTAGGGCATATGGGATGGAGAGGTTTTGGAGTAGTGGAATTGGAAAAGAGGTGGGGTAGTATTGGCATGGGGGTTTGGTTGGATGCTCATGGTGGTAATTGAAGTAGGATATTGAGAGTTAGGTAAATAGTGGAATTCATAGGCAGTGAGAAGATAAAGTATTAAAAGTGGGGGTATGAGGTAGTAATGTGGTCTAGATTGTGGAGATAAGGTGGGAGTTAGTGGAGACATTGTGGGGTAAGGTAGTAGTTGGGATAGAGAGTATGGGTGGGGTGATAGAAGAGAGTGAATTGTGATGGGTTGGGAGTGGGGGTTAGGTGTACAGAAAGGATGAATTGTAGTTGGATGAATGTGATGTGTAGGAATGGCAGAGTACTTGGGGGTGTGGTTAGGGTAGTATAAATGTAGGAGCACTGGGGGCGGGTGGAAATTGGGGGCAGGGTACGGAGGTGGAGTGAGACTGCTGGGCAAATGGAGCGGGTAGAGCCAGTGAAGGACTAAATTCTGAGAAAACAATCAGTGGAGTGGTGACTGTTAAAGTAAGTTTAAGGGGAGATAGTAGGTTGTGCAGTTGAGAAATGCATAGTAAAAAAAGAGTGGTAAAGTGGGTCTACCAGATAGTTAAATCTATTAGGAAGTGGATGTCTGAGATTTATAAATTAAGATTGGAGGATAGTTATTCAAGGAGGTTAGACCTGATAAGATGGTGCCACTTAGTTTGCAAAGGTTATCCTGCAACCAAGGCTACTCACAGGGCTTGCAGATCTAGTGGGAAAGGGAGGGTAACACAGGAGTTGTATGAAGAGGCTATAAGAGGGGAAGGTATGGAAGTTGGGAGGAGAGAAGGTTTTGGCTGCTGTCTGTCCTGGATAGGGAGTGTGCAATAAACACCTGGGGTTATATAACAAGTGTATTATTTACAAACAGTGGTTTAAAACATACTTCATTGTATCCTTGAGGGAAATGATGCCCAGAGAAAGGTTTGGCTACGTTCCTTAGCTTGGGAAAGAAGCAGCAATCTTAGACAGGGCAATAAACCCAAAATCTAGTAGAGATCAGGCAGGTTGGATAGCTGGGTACATAAAGGGAGACAGAAAAAAGTGGTGAAGTAAGCAGTAGGTCGGACACACTTTTCTAAGCAATTAACAACTAAAGACGGTGCATATGTAATCACTTTAACCAGGTATACACTAGTTAGTATTCCAAAATATTGTATGAGGTTAACACAGTAAAGTGCAAGGTAAATGCAGTTTTCCAGTGATATATACACAGTAGGGATCAAAGTAACAGTATAACAATAACTATACAGTTCTTAGAAAAACAAAGCAGTACAAGGAATGCACTAAACATCAAAATACATTGTGGTGCAGATAACAGTAGCCCAGCATGGAGAAAGAGGTAGAAGATTCATGTGTAACTGTTGGCTATATACTACATGTGTTCTCTTGTTTAAAAAAGAACCACTATTTAACTAAATATAACATGTATGGGGCCACCTTACCATGAACGCTAACGTAATTCAACATTTTAGTACTAAAGAGTAGTAATACAGCTTCAATGTCCTGTTTTATATCAGATAAACCGCACATATGCAGTCTACACTATGGAGTGCCAATCTAACCTGGTATTTTCTTGTTTAAAAAAGTGCCGCTTCCTCTTAGATTATCAGTTAAGTTCCAAAGCATACGTGGTTTACATGCTATATTCCTTGTAGTGTTAGAACAGCGTCAGTGATGGTGAGGTGTAAATTAAATCTACTTTTTACATTTGTTTCTTACTAAGGATCCAATGTATGTGCAGTCCTCATTACAAAAAAGCCACTACCTTAGCGTGGCATTTCAGGTTTTAAGCTAGAGACCCTTTGTTGGTTAGTAGTTTGCTGTAACAGCCCTCGCATATACAGTAATAAATGCTTAAAAGCTACCCTGACTTACAGATCACTGTGTAGACATAGAACAACCTCTTACTGTTAATTTAAAATAATAATCTGGCACAATCACTCTACTGCCAGTGAAACGCTACGCAACTTTGGTAATGTCTGTTAGAAAAGGACCATTACTCCCCACAGTAAGAATGGAACATATTGTAGGTTCATTCAGTAGCGCGTATCAGCTCCACATGCTACAAGCATATAAACATAGTTGCTGACAGAGATAGAACAGCTAGTACACCATTACAAATGTAGAATTATAGCATGTAGCTATACAGAAACAGTTTCTATCACTATAGTAAGCAGCATATGTCTCTTTAAACAAATAATGCAGCAATATGAATCACTTACACAAAGTGTGGACACTGGAGGCAGGAGTGCACAGCAGCTGGGAGTTAAGCTAAGATTTAAAGATGGTGCCACTTGGGGTAAGGTATATTTATGGGTTAGGTGAGGAAATAGTTATAAGGGGGAGGAGTATGGTAGGTTAATGCAGGTATACACCAGATGTGATCAGTACTCTGCTCTGGCAGGGTAGGCTGGAAAAAGATAAAACCTATTGTGCTTCACTAAGCTAATTTAGTTAGGCTTGAGAAAGGGGGGGTGGAACAAGGAATGAGGGAATGAGCAGAAACATAGGTAGGCAGGACTATGAACAGGATTGTCTTAGCTGGGAGGTAACTGAATGAAGCAAGATAGGTTAAGAAAGCTGAGTAAGAGCCAGTGAAGTACTAAATTCTGAGAAAACAATCAGTGGAGTGATGACTGTTAAGGTAAGTTTAAGGGGAGATGGTAGGTTGTGCAGTTGAGAAATGTATAGTAAAAAAAGAGTGGTATAGTGAGTCTACCTGATAGATAAATATATTAGGAAGTGGATGCCTGAGATTTATAAATTAAGATTGGAAGATAGTTATTCAAGGAGATTAGACCTGGGAAGAGGGTACCACCTAGTAGACAAAGGTTATCCTGCAACCAAGGTTACTCGCAGGGCTAGCAGATCTATTGGGGAAGGGAGGGTAACACAGGAGTTGTATGAACAGGCTATAAGAGGGGAAGGTATGGAAGGTGGGAGGAGAGAAGGTTTTGGCTGCTGGCTGTCCTGGCTAGGGAGTGTACAATAAACACCTGGGGTTATATAACAAGTGTATTATTTACAACAGTGGTTTTAAAACATATTTTCTTGTATCCTTGAGGGAAATAATGCCAGAGAAAGGTTTGGCTACATTCCTTAGCTTGGGGAAGATGGGTGGTGGGGAGAGAATCCATGGACACATTCAAGACTGTATGGAACAAGCGTAGAAAGAAAGAAAGAGTAAGAGTGGGAGGGACATAGAATGCTAAATGGAGTTAAACGTTGAACTAAGCAAGCGTATCATCTCCTCCTGCATCAAGCAAATCTGATTCAATATACATGTAGTAACTTATCTTTGTGAAACTTCTGTCTACATCTTGATATACAAGACAAATAAAATGTTTTTCGCAAGCACCCATTCAGACTGTGTAGTCCATGGTCTCTCCGTGAAAAAGTACTTTTTGAATCTGAATCATAGTTAGCTCCTGCAATCTGCTGCTTTTTCCCCATTACTTCCTTTCTGTCCTTTCTCTTCACATCTATCTGACATGATGTTACGCACCAGTGTTGTGCCTACTGTCTCTTCTTGCTTCAGGTAACAATAAATCTATCTCCTCTAGCTTCTGATCATAGTCCTTCCTCTGCATGCCATGGATTTTCTGGTAGTTTCTCCACAGCAGCTTCATGTCTTTTCCTCATATAGACTCCAGAAGAGCATGCAGTACTTAAAGTGAACTCTGACCAATGTTCTACAGATTGGTAGAAATGCTTCTGGAAAATATTCCCCTGAGGATATATTGCTTCTGGAATATTTTCCCCTGAGGATATACCCCAACATTCTGTTTAGTGCTGCTACTGCCTTCTCACTTTGCTGCTAGTGATCTAGTGAGTTGCAGATTATGATAGGTGTGATTATAAAGGCTGTCCAGGGCCCACATCTGTAGCAGGGGCCATTTTAGAAGCACCCTTCACATCAACAAGGATTCTAGTCATTTGGGATAATTTTAGTTAGCTTATGTGCTGAATGTTACAGTCAGTTGATTGCACATTTGCAGTGTGTGTCTATGACCCTAATATATACAGAAATAGCAACTGAAGTGTATACTAATGCAAAATGTGTAAAACTAGCAACTTTCTAAGTACATAAATTCAGTATTTGAAAGCTGTTCCTATTCATCATTCATCATGTTTTGGTTTTGGCCTGGATTCCTGCGCTAAGAGGTTGAATATTTTTTAATACAGTCAGATGAGGTATACATGCTAAAGTAACTTTAATGAGTGGAGAAGGAAGAAGCTGTTTGTAAATGAAAGTAATTTACCCTCTTGTTTCCTTACTTAGTCAATAGACTTTTTAGAACTAAAGTACATTTGTGTGAAATAAGCTGGGATACTTATGATTATTATTTATGTGAGAAAATGTGTAACTCTCAACTGCCCCTTTTTCTTAGAAGACTCTTGATTTTTGCTTCATATTTTTGCTTTCTTTTTCACAAAATGTGTGTCTTTCTAGCAATCCTCTGATTATTGCAGTCACTAAGTATGACAGTCATTTGTGTTTTAGAATTTATATCACCCAAAAAATGGATGCCAATGGGAAAATGTTATTCTATCAGCAAACGAGTAATATCTAACATTTCTCACTGATCTTGGGTTTTTGTCTGTTGTTGTTATTATTATTATTATTATTTTTATTATTATTATTATTATTATTATTATTATTATTATTATTATTGGGGGGCTTTGTCCCTAATTCTTGCAAACAGAAGTTTATAGGTACATTTTTCTTATCATAGTCACATGAGGTTATAGTGACTATAACTACTGAGTGGAGGCTTTGTTGTTGACATTAACTTGCCCTCTTGTTAATAACCCAGTAAACTATCTGGCTTTATGGTACTAGTATGCAGTTGTGTGAAATAAGCTGAAAATGTTGTGAATGCTCTTTGTATGAAAAAAACTAAAATTACATAGCTCTCAGTTGTTCTTTGATTTTGTAGAATGTCTTGATTTTGCGTTGTACTTTTGGCTGCTCTTAAAAATGTGTTTTTTTTTCTGTAATGTAAATTATAATTGAATCACTCACAAAGTATGACAGTTATCTGAGTTTGACTTTTTATCATTCAGAAAATGTGTGCTAATGCAAAAACTGTTATTCTAACAATGTTTTATGTATATAAGAGCAATGTAACATTATTTAAATGTCTGTCCATAATTTGGAGGTTTTGTCCCTTATTATTTTTTTTTGTTTTATTCTTGATTCTTGGGCTAAGATGTTGAGGAGTGTTATTTTTTGTTAAAATCATATGAGGTATATGCACAGCAAAGTGGCTGTTTGCTGTTTGTGGGATCTGTCTGTGGATGAGCATGATTTATCTGCCGATTGTTTGCTCTGTTTAAACAATCTGGTTTTGCAGGACTAGTGTATATTTGCATGAGACAATATGTGATGCTTGAGCTACTTGTGCTACAGTGCCTTTGCTGGAAGCAAATTGTAAGTATTGAGTTTATAACTATTTATTTTTACCAAAATCAGACATCTGAGGTGTACACAATCAAAAGTGTGTCTATAATAGATGGTTATGTTGTAAGTGAAGTACAGTAATTTACATTTGCTTTCACAGAACCTCAGTTGCCATGTTTCTGCCCATCCTTTTGGCTTTTTCAAATCATAAACTAGACACTTCTTTCAAACCTCCACTTCTTTATTCCCACAAATGTATCTGACACAAACTCATTAAAGACTGCTAGACCCAGGTCAGACCTCTCAAGCAGTATAATAGTCTCCTAATTGCTGACATCACCCCAACCACAAACCTCTGTGCCCCCCAAATCAACCATACAGCTATACAGTTCCTGAGTCTTGGGCCTACCACCAACTTTTGCAGTATTCCTGTCAGTCATTCTTGTAGGGTAAAGTTAAATGTATTGCTCAAGTTCAGTTAAGTTATAGCTATTGGTACTCCTGCCAACTCCACCTATAACTTAGTCATAGAACTATATCATATTGGCCAGATGTTGTCTTCTGGACAGAAGCCCATGTTGACAGCAAGCATGGAAATGATTCTACTCTAAAAATATCACTAGCAGTCCTCTCATAATTTTCTCTGTAATGTGAGCCCTCCTCTGTGCCAGTCATCAAGGAACCTCAATCCACACCACTGACACCAGTGGGAAACATTCACTTTTAGAGAAAAATAGACACACACAGTATTTTGAGATGCAGCTCTCTGCACTGAGCACAATTTCCCTTTAAAGCACACAGGGAATGCACACTCCAGTCCTGAGGCTGGACTTCCACTTCAGGCCCCAAATATGATTCCATACTTACCACCTTAGAGTTAAGTACTCAGCTGACTGTGCCAGCCAACTCATCCACCACCCTCTGTGTGAAATCAGTGGTCTGTGTCCCAGTTCCAAGTATATGGCACACACAGTCTTTAAGATTTGATTTACATACACACACACACACACACACACACACACACACACACACACACACACATACACACACACACACACACACACACACACACACACACACACACACACATACACACCTGGGAAATGCTGTCACAGATTTAACCACTAAGCCACCTCCATGCAGACGATAAGATAGATACTGCCACCAGAACACCCCAAAGCCAGCTACTGTAAGGATCTTACCAGGGTGCGTCCCAAAAATCCAATGCCAAAAAACTAAAGAAATGGACAGCATACAACAGTTTCTTTATTCTTAATGCTTCATTTTCTCTTATCAAATCCAACCAAAGCATACCATTTCTGCCTTCATCAGTGCAATGATTCTCCCGTCATGCATAACAAATTTAAATAAACAGCAAAATATGTTAATTGGTTAACTATAAATGGTCATTAAGTCCCGGAGAAAATAAAACCCAACCTAATTATCCAACTTTTTTCTTTTTTATTTAGGGTATCATTCCATCCAGACTTACTTCAATTTAACATAATCATAGCAATAATAACTGAATTGAATTTGTCTGTATTATATTTAGTAGTATGTTTAAACAAAGCATTTGATGAATGGGCACATCTACCGTATTTCTCCATAAATAAGACGTAACCAGAGAATAAGGCCTAGAATGGTTTTCCAGGGTGGTCATGATATAAGCCCTACCCCAAAAATAAGCCCCAGTTAAGATCATCAACAACACATGACGGACATGTTGAATTATAAAATAATAATATTATCAACACCTGTTGACTGAGGTTATCGTACTCTGCTCACAATTTTCGGACCATTCAGACACCCAACTTCTTCTATTTGCAGAGTCATAAGATTCTTTCCTCAGGAGTCCTTCACAATTCTTACTGTAACCTTAATCCTCACTCACACTTGATGTTTCAGATCCTTGGCTCATAACCACTGGCAAGTGTACTTTGATATTATAGCTACCATTAACCCCAGACAGCGCACGTAAAATGTGCGCACTTGATAATGAACAGGTGTGGTTGCGTCTCCCTAACTGTCACGTGAGTCTTCAACTAACCCCCCTAGACAAGATGAGTGCAAAAAGAAAGGGCTATTCTGTCAAGTACAAGAAAGTAATCATGGAGGACTCCTGAGGAAAGAATCTGATGGCTTTCTGAAGAGAGAAAAAGTTGGATCTCCAAAAGGTCCGAAAATGGTGAGCAGAGTACAATAACATCAGTCAACAGGTGGACGTGGGAAATGCTAAAAAGTGCAAGTGTGAATCAGGTCAGCAACCATTATTTCCTGAGCTGGAAGACATCATCTGTGAATGGATTGCTAACAGGAGAGCAAAGGCTTTAGTTGTGCGCAGGGTTGATATTCAAGCATTTTCCCTTGCAATGGCACCACAGTTATAAATATCCCCAGAAGAATTCAAAGCATTACAACATTGGCTGGATGGCTTCCTTCAGCGATATCCACAGTCTCTAAGAAGATTGACAACACTGTTCAAGCTGGAAGATACTGAAGTTATTAAACGTGCATTTGCATTCAAGTCCTTTGTTAATGACATTGACTTTTCTAAATATCAACTCTCCAACATGATTTCTATGGATGAAACTGCAGTGCTTATGGGCCAAGGATCTCAAACAACAATTGATCAGAGGGGTGCCTTGTCAATCCATATTCCCTCCACTGGTTACGAAAGTGCACATCTTACCCGTATTTTGTCAATTCATCTAGATGGAAAGAAAACCCCACCTCTAATCATTAGTAAGGGCAAGAAAGATAAGATTGAACATGTTTCAATTTACATTCTTGAAACCGAAAAAGCCTGGTGCACACAAGCAGTTATAAGGAAGTGGGTCAATGTAATGCTGCCATTAGTTTTGTGAGGTGGCAAAAGAGGTCTCCTAGTCTGGGATTCAGCCAGCACTCACTGCACTAAAGACATGAAGAACTTCCTTGCACAGAGAACCATAGATTAAATAATCATTCCCGCAGAAATTGCTGCCTATCTCCAGACTCTTGATATTGCAATAAACAAACCATTCAAGGACCATTTGCACATGGAACTCAATGACTACACTGAAAATAGAATGGACAGAAATCAGCATGGAAACTTTGTGAAGCCTAGCCTGCAAGAGGTTGTGACTTGGGTGAAGAATTCATGGGATAAAATCACTGACAGCTGTGTTGCCAATGCACTACGAGCAGGCTACAAGGACAAGCAGTGCTCACTTAAGGAGAGCTCTATTGCTGCTCATGACACATTGGGGTCAATGGTTCTACAGGAAATGGAGTCACAAGAAATTCAGGCCAGAATTCGGGGGTTGGAGACTTATGACAATGTTCCAGAAGAAGATGTCATGACTGTATTTGAATAACTTTTCTGTTATCGGGGCAACAGAATGGATTGCTTCTGCTTTCAGCTGCCAGGAAGCTTTTGTCAATTTTTTGACTTTATTATATTAAGTTAACATTTCAATATCAAGGGGTAATTATAAAGTAAGGCCACTAGTTCCCAGACCACTCAAGTGGCACATCACCACTCAAGTGGCAGTTATTCACCTGTTTTATTCCCCTCCTCCAATACACATGTATTGAGAATTTTCTGCACTTTGTTAAGCATGAAATCTTGCACTATGTAAGCCAAGGTGTAGATATTCTGAAGTTGAAATGTTTGTTGCACTGTTTATGTAGAATTCTCACACAACTGTTAATGCGTTACCTAGAACTGTTGCACAATAATGGAAAAGTACCAAATAAATGTCAGTGTGTGTACATGAATTAATGTCGATTTGAGTACATGAATAAATGTCAATTTTTGTACATGAATAAATGAATACATGTAGATGTTGTACAGGTGGGGTAAGTAATGCATCCCCTGATAATAAGCCCTAATGCATATTTTGGTGGGAGAAAAAGTACAAGACCCGTTCTTATTTTCGGGGAACTACGGCAATATCATCAGGATGTTCTGAAATTCTTAATTTAAATGCACATGTTCTTTGGCCTACATAAAAGCCAAACATGTACATATGGCCGAATAAACAATCCAATCCAAATTGCAGTTACCAAAAATATTAATATTAAATACCCTAAAAGTATTTTGTGAAATAATTCTTTACTTTTACAAACATATTTACAAAAACTGCAATTACTGCAAGTTTGACATTCCTTCAGTATTTGACCTCCCAATGTTGACTGATATAAACCAAAATTGGTATTATCCAATTTTTTATAATGATTGAACCATCCTTCCAATGTTTTACCCCTTCTATATGAAAAAAGACACCTTGCAGGCAATAAATTCCTCAATCAATCATCTGATAGCAGGATACCCCAATGTTTATGAACCAATTCTGTAAAACAAATCAGTGCTATTGCCAAAATTGGTAATGAATCTAAGTTGATCTTTTGATTTGCTCTTAGCATTTTATTTTAATAAATGCGATCTATGAACATCACTAATGGGTGCACAGACCCTCAACACATCTGAATGCCTATATCCCCATCACAAAATCGTTCACTCATATATATTCTTTTCTTGTTTTAGTAATTCCTGTTCCAAAGTACAGATTCTAAGTAATCTAAGAAACTGATTTGGGAATATTCTTAATGATATGATGGGGGGTGACAACTATTTGCATGTAAAAAAGTATTGAATTGTGGATGTTTCCTAAACTTGCAGGCAATAAATCCCTCAATAATCTGATAGCCTTGCCTACATTTTGGCACAGCTCACAGGTTCTGCAGTGCCCAGTTACATCCCTTGAACCCTAGACCAATATAAGTTCTGCATGATATATCTCTTTGTATGCTTTATGCCCATATGACTTGCAAAAGGAATGTCATGGACTATGGCTAGAAGTGCCAGACAGGCTCTGGGCACTACCAACTGCTGTATTACCTCACACTCTAGCCCTCCCTCAGGGGTCCATTCTCTTTACAGTAAACCTTTGTTCCAGTATACAGACTCCCCTTTTCCTTGAGAATCAGGTGCCTCCTCAGCTACCTCCCTCAAGCCTCTTAGTGTAGGGTCCAAGAGCTAAGCCTGTCTCAACTCTACCTTTGTGATCCTTTCTAACTCCCCTTCCACAAGAAGTCTGGTATCATCTGACAGCAGTACCTGTCAGCCTGGGTACTAACATTCACCTCTGCCCTTGCAAGTCACTCTGTCCAAGGAAACATCAGTATCTATCAGCAGCTGTGGCTTACCTTCAGGCTCACTGCTACAGGGTAGTTCCTTCCCTGAAATAGCCACATCACCATCCCCAGTGTCAGGTGTGGTGTCTGTCTTGGTTTCCCCCAGACCCACATGCCTGTCTCCAAACATGACTGCATTTAACTCCATGCACCAAGGTACTGCATTATCAAACTCATTCCCTATCAAGGCATCTGTAGGGATATCCTCAAACACACCTACTTGCTTCCTTTTCCACCACCCCAGTCAAGGAGAACCCTGGTCAAAGGTATCTGTAATGGGGTCCCTCCTAAAACTCTGACTGGAGTGGACTGTCCAAGCAAGAACTGCTCTTCTTTAGCAGCTTCAGGATTCACAATGGTTATTTCAGTGGCTGTCTCTCTCTTGACAGTGGCCTGTTTTCCATCCACCAAGATAGGATACAAACTCTGGTGATAGTTTGGTGCCCCTGCTGTCTCCAGATGACTTACCACTCACTTGCTGTTATTCACACTTGCTGGCTTACCACTTTTTGTTCCCCACCTTGCTTCAGTGAACATTTATATGCTACATGGCCCCACTGGTTACATTTAAAACATCTAAATCTTGATCCTGGATTTGTACCTGAGCAAGTGGCTTCCCCTTTTCTCCCCAGCTCATCTGCCAAGTTACATTTACAGTCTACCAACTAGATTTTCATATCCTGAGGCAAAGTGCTAAGGGCTTGTTCCCTCACAAAAAAAGTCTGCCACCCTTTCAAAAGTGATGACCTGACACGCACTCACCCACCTATGAAAATAACTGCTTGGCTCAGCAGTATAATCACATACACTTTCATCTGCCTTACATCTATACTCTCAATTTTTTTTCTGGAAACATCCCTGTAAACATTGTTTAACCTTGTCATAATTTAAATAATCAGTATCAGACAATTTAGAACCAGCAGCTACAACTTTACCATGGATTAAGGGAAGTCAGGGGACCATACCCAGAGCCATTGGGAAACATGATATTTTCAACATACTCTTTCAAATATATGACTAAAACAATCAAAAGTATCACCTCCTTTATACTGTGGACTAAATTTACTGACCTTTGTTGTTTCTGGGGTTTGGTTATTTCCTTCCCATTACCTCCATGTTCCCATCGGAGAGTCAGCATGTTCATCTCATGTACTCACTGCTTTTCATTTTCTTAAGCCTCCAAATGCTGTGGTCTCTCTGCTGATTCTAATTCCTTACATTTTGCCTACAGTTGAAGTCTATCTAATTCCAAATTCCTCTGTGGAAAAGGTGAACTGTCCTGTTTCTGAGGGCTGTACATCCCCATCACTAAACTGGTTATCTTCCTAGTTACTGGTCTGTGTTGCAGCTATGATTAAGACATAACTCATTTCCTATTTAGTCAGGTTGTTATGCAGCAGTATTTTGGATTTGAAGATCTTAGTCAACTGGTTTACTTGTCATCTTGCCATAATTCTCTACTGACATCTTTGCCTGCTTTCCCTGACTAAACTAAACTAAAAAATAAATACAACTATTGTGGAAATGTAATTCTGTATGTTTACCATGTGGCCGCTGAGAGTACACACACATTTAGTGACAACTGCTTCCAGGCTACATGAGTTCACTTAATATCCCACCACTGACACCAATATGTGATGGTGACATCCTACGTCTGAGCCAGTGGTCAAGGATCCTCAAGCCTCACCACTGACACTGGTGGGGAACATTCACTTTTAGAGGAAAATAGAGATAGTCAGTATTTTGAGATACAGCTTTCTGCACCAAGCATAATTTCCCTTAAGAGCACACAGGGAACGCACACTCCAGTTCTGGGACTGGACTTCCTCTCCAGGCCCCAAATAAGACTCCACACTGACCACCTTAGAGTTGAGTCCTTAGCCAGATCTTCCAAGCCTAGTCCTCTACCACCATCTGTGTAAATTCAGTGCTCACACAGACATCTGGGAAAGGCCTGCACAGGTTTTCCTCCTATGCCACCTCCACCAGACTATAAGGTAGACACTGCCATCAGAACACCTCAAAGCCAGCTACTCTAAGGCTTTTAATAAGGTATCCAATTATAGTTAGTAAAATTAATACTTTTACAAATGGTAGTGTTTCCAAGCAGCAAGACTTTCAGGAATGTGAAGCAACAGTGCCACTTAATAAATGCAAGTGCTCTCAAAGGTTAAAATATGTTATAATAGACCAGCCACAATGAAAGGTTTAGATAAATTCAAAAAATAAATATGAGAATACTGAGTATCTATTCAGAATAAACACCACAGTTTCAATTTACAGGAAATATAACAACAATATAGATGGAAAGATTCAGACAAATACAGAAGAACAATATTTAACTAATCTCACTATATTTTTCTAACTGACTGAATAATTACTGTTCCCTACTTGCTTGCTAGAGCAAGGCAAGATGAAATAGATGAGTGTCTTTGTTGTCAGTTCCAATAACAGAGTGTTGAGTGCTACTTTTCCACCTCTCACAGGTATCTAAATACAATTCCAGTGCTGGCTACAGGATGACAACACATCTGGTCATCTGAATATGTATTTCCCACACTACTCCCTTACTAGATACTGAGCCAAGATTTGGCACTGATGTGTCACAGTACATGCAAAGAACTTCAGCTAAAGGCTTAATACAGCATCTGGAAGCTATAAAACAATTCCAGCTCTTCTATCCTTCCTGCAGAAAGGCTTTTTATAAGCATTGCATCTCTGGCTGCATTCAGACATGTGAGATAGAATCTTTATGGCCTAAGCCAAGTCATTTAATTTCAGGCTATATTTCTTAAGGTTAACTGGGCTGAGCTTAAAGCATTCTCTTCTAGTATCTTCTGTTAAAATATATACATTTCAGCAGTTACAACATTACAACCTGATATACATGTATATTTCTTTTCTGTCCAGTAGAACCCACTGTTGATACATTTTTAATACAAGCAGCTTTACAAATGCATTTTAACACAAACATCTGCACAAATCAGTTTGATATTCAAATGACACACACTTCTTTACAAAATGCCAGCTAGCTATGCTGGCATATGTTACACATGCACTGCCCAACTCCCTCTGGCACAGTTGGTACTATCTCACAACACCACATTCTCCATGGCATTTCTTGATGTTAACAAGCCTGTAGTTTCCCAGATATTTTCCATACCCCTAAGAAAAATGGTCTCCTCCAGTCCTCTTGATTTTTTCTACTAGCCAGTGACCTGATGAAGATCATCATCATGGGGTCAGCAAGTACACTAATCAGATTTCCGAGCACTCCAGGAGGTAGTTCATCTGGGCCCTGTGCTTTGTTTTCTCTATAAAAGCACCCAGTTTCCTTTGAACTTCTTCCATCTCCATTCTGGTGTTTGTTTACTGATCATTTTACTGTGTCCCCTTCTCAGCACTCTTTACTTGTTTTCCTATCTGAGGACTGTGATAAAGTATTCATGCAGAAACTTGCTTTTTTCAGTATACAGTGTATTCCGTGACATTTTTGCTCAGCTTGACCAATTCTGGCCCTCCCTATGTACTTTCTACTATGCACCAGAAGTACCTCAAAAGTGCATGTTTCTCTTCTGCTAACTTCATTGAAACTTTAACCTTTGCTGCTCTTACCATCATTGGGTCAGTATCAGTGGTACAACAGGTAGCACACACTGCTTTGGTGTTGGAAGACCAGAAGACTATGGTTTCTATTCCTATTCCAAGGGATTTTATTACTGATACTGCAGTGCAGCTTAGGGGATGCTGCACTCCTTACTGTATCATACCTCAGATGAGAAGTTAAATTGAGGTCCCATCAGCTTGAAATGGTGGTAGCACATTTGGAAATAAAATATCTCATGGCACCTATTAGTAGACTTTATTAACACAACATAAAAAACATTAGTTATATATTTACAAACTGTACATATTTACTGGGACATCCATATACAGTTCTATTTTTTTTACTCTCTATCATTTTTCTTATAACATCCTCATTATTATTCTATAATTGACCTTTAACTCTTTCTTCCATAGCCATAATCTGATTTTTTTACAATATATATGACAAAATCCATTTCCTATTGAATAAGATGCCATTCTTTCATTCCAAACAACCTATATTACTTAAAGTAAATTATCTACACTTCTCAAATAGTGGTTTCTTATTATTCTTATTCATATCTATATTGTGGCATTGATATTCTCAAGAATGTTTTCTTTGCACAATGTTTTCCAGAGTTTTCCCACTCTTTTACATTTAAAAAATAATGTGTTGTCATATGCCCCTATACTATTAACTTATGTTTTGCCAGTCTCCATAGGACATCTTGACACTCTGCAATCTTGGTACACCAGTTTTTCATTACCTTATTGGCTTTAATCACTGCTTCTGCTAAAATTTTTCAGTGGATTTTTATAATAATAATTTTTCATCACATTTTATACCACATCCTATCTTCCTCTGTATTATCATTTTTTTAATTTTCCACATCAGTGTTTTTTTCTTCAGAATTTTTAATTTCTTCATTTACATATTATTTTTCTCTTTGCTATATTCTCATCATGTCCTAGAATTTTTTGTACTTGTATTTAGATGTTTTCACTATTAATTTCTCATTCTCTTCCTTTACACAGTTTAATGCACTAAACAAGTTTAATGAAGCAAAATAAACAACCAGATTTAGTAACCCCATCCTCCTTCACCTTCACTCATATACAGCACACCTCTTTTCACCAAGTTTAATCTTGAACCCCATATGAATGAAAACACCAATTGCACACCTTCCTTTTCATATTTTTCTGGGTTCATATAAACATTTGACATGCATGCTATTTTTCTCATTAATGCCAAATTCATCAGTTAAAACTTTTCCCTAAATACTAATCTATATATCTTTCACAGAAGAGACATTTCTTAAATTTATCAAATCCTTCCATTGCATAATAACTACATAATTTCCCCCACATTTTATTTCTAGTACAGACACTTCAGTAATTGAAAAATGCACACCTCCAATTTTCATCAAATCACCCAAAACCTGACTCTATCTTTATTCCAGGTCATTCATATTTTTTTTAAACATCCATTCAAACAAACCAATACTTTCCTCATTCATATTTTGTTCTTAGCAAGTATGAGTGAGTATATTACCTGTGTATGTCAAGTCTATGGGAATTGGTGCCTCCTTTTGCATCACATATCTAGCATCATTCATTTTATTCACTCACTATTACATGCATTACCAATACAAACAATATTCCACTCAAGGGACATCCTTTTCTTGTACCACACTTAATGCATATTTCTTCACTCAGCCACCCATTCACTACCACTTTCACTCTGTTATTTTGATGTGCTCACACGAAATATCATGGCCTACTGTATCAAATGCTTTCTAGTATCAACTACCGTAAGTTTCACATATTCCCTTTTAATTATGACATCATCCACAATTTCTCTTACAACTAAAAATGTTTTGACATCCCTTCCCTTTTATGTCAGACATACTTTCTTCTTTAATATCCCTCATCCTTCCTTTCATTCCTCTCTGTATGATTCAATACACACTATGTATATATATATATATATATATATATATATATATATATATATATATATATATATATATATATAGGTCACTTTACATGAACGACATTTCAAAAAGCCAAAGACCATGTGGCCGAGATCATATGATCGACTTTTGAAATGTTGACTGTGACGCCCGTGCCTTGGCCCAGCAATCAAGGAGCTTCAGTCCTCACCACTAACACCAGAGAGGGCATTTCATATGAGAGGAAAGGATAACAAATACACACAGTAAAGTGCAATTTCCCTTAAGAGCACACAGAGATCACAGTCAGTCTAGGGCTGGTTGCTCTCTTGCTCTCCAGGTTCCCAATAAGACTCCCCACTGGCACAGCTATAGGGTCTATATCTCAGCCTAGCTGGGCAAGCTAAATTCTCCAGCACTCTCTTTGTCCAACTAGCGCTTCATGTCCCTGCCCAAGTAGTTGATACACACACACTTTGAGATAAAAGTTTACACAACCACACAGACACTTCTGGGGAAGGCTGGCACAGGTTCTCCAGCTGTGCCCCCTTTTACCCAGACTATATGATAGTAATTACTGCCACCACCCAGCTAATATTTATCAGCTACTCAAAGGCTCTTAAATGGGTGTCCAATTATTACTGTGCAATATTATTATTATCCAATTGGTAGATGTGACTAAACAGTCAAAGCTTATTTGGAGTGTTTTGGACAATCAACTCTATAAATATGCAATATACTCTTAGAGCTTAAATTATCTCTGCACAAACCAGCCACAGTTAAAAGGTTTTAAAATATTTAATAATAAATATTTAAAACCACAAGACAATACTTTCTACTATACAGTGCTAGTCAAAAGTTCAGAAGTCACATAGAAATACTTAAATCAGTAGTACAGTTCTGACATAACAGAAAACCACTTAGTCTAATCTTTTCTAATTCCTAGCTACTTCTAGGAGAAAACACAGTTCTAACATACTACTTACATAAAAAGATCATAAGGCAGTGCTGAGTGGGATGTCCAGACAAAAATGCTTAATAATCTCTGGTTCTCACTGTTTAAATTGAAACTGCAGTTCTGCTAAAACATTACATCATCTTTTTACACTTCCTGGAGTTCCCAGACTGACAGAAAACAATATGTAGGAAGCCTTCATCTAGTCGGACTGGAGCTGACTTGTAAGACATCAAAGGCAGTGATGAAATCATTTTAATTTAAAGGACCAACAAGAAATGCTTGACTTAGCTTTCTTTGCAGCAGATGGCAATGTTGCCACATTGTTTTAAGTTCAACATTCATATCTACAAATGATAGGATTATATCCACAATTCTATCTGGCTAGGCTGGCAGCCTTCACCCATCTCTACCAGTCTTTACATTGACCATGCGGAACGGGCATCTCCGTACAGTGCAAAATGGATAGATTTCCATCTTCCACACTGTAGTGCGGCCTCAGAGTTGATATATTTTAGTTTCAGGGGTGAGGGGGGATAGAGTCACCCATGGGGTGGGTGCAGGGGGGTTTGCCCCCCTGCTAGCAATGTTAAAGATAGTGATTGTTGTTTTTTTTTCTTTTTTTTACATGATCAACATTTCAAAAGTCGATCATATGGCCTCGGCCATATGGTCTTAGGCTTTTTGAAATGTCGATCATGTAAAGTAGATCCATATATATATATATATATATATATATATATATATATATATATATATATATATATATATATATATAGGGTCTACTTCATGTGATCTAAATTTCATTTGACTGAGCCCAAAACACTGAAAGTTCAAAAGAATGAAAACTCATTTGACTGAAACTCATAACACTGACCCATTAAAGTAAAAGGTATATGCCCTTTTCCCCACTGTAGTGCGATCCTGGAGTTAGTATATATAGTTAGGGGGGTGTGGGGGGCACAGCCCCCCACATAGTTTAGGTAAATATTGTTTTCTGCAAATAGTTATTCATTGCAATTATAAATATCCATGTGTGTGATTTAAAATGTATAAAGTATGTGGGGGTTTGTGCCCCCACACCCCCCTACCTATATAGACTAACTCCAGGATCACACTACAGTGGGGAAAAGGGCATATACCTTTTACTTTAATTAGTCAGTGTTATGAGTTTCTGTCAAATGAGTTTTCAGTCTTTTGAACTTTCAGTGTTTTGATCTCAGTCAAATGAATTTCAGTCAAATGAAATTTAGGTCATATGAAGTAGACCCCCACACACACACACACACACACACATATATATATATATATATATATATATATATATATATATATATATATATATATATATATATAAATATAAGACATCATCATTGTTATTTAGTGTGGTGAGGCTCCATTTTTTATTTCATTCTCATCTTTCTTCTATATAAATTTTAATATCCCACTAAATAACTTTTTATAAACAATCCCTTCCTTCACCCATCCATCCAATACAGTTGCAAAATACTGTTTTTTCTTACACATTCCATACCCTATACAATCTGGACATCATACTGAATCAACATTTATTGTTGTAAGTCTTTCATCCAATTCACTGATAATAATTTAATTTTCTAATTCTTCATTATCTCATGCTGGATTGTTTCCATTCTCTCTCATTTTCTTTCTTTTTACTCTTAAATGAATTTTCCACATGCTGTATTACAATACTCATAATTAGCTCTTGCATTCTTTTTACATCTCCTTTTACATTTTTCAGTTTCCTCATTATACTAATATCTTTCTTTACTCTTTTACCTAAATATGTAGATTCAGCCCCTCTCCTCCCATGTAAATAATATCTCTGCCTAAACAGTAATGTCTTCATTTTTTCAGGATTTCTTTTATATAGTTCTTTTTTCATATCATAATACTCTTTTAAAATATTCCCTAAATTCTCTAAAATATTTCTTTACATTTCCTATATTTTACTTTCAGTTCCTTTCTTACATCATTCTGCCATTGAAAAATGGATGTTTATACCTCTTTTAAATCCAATACATCCCTCAGACCAGTTTTATAGAAGCTTTTCCCACTCTCCAGTTTCACTCTATAATATCTCATTTATTGTTTTTGTTCCTTTCCTATTTTAATATCCCCTTTTTTCCATCACCTCCATCCATATTGCTAAGGGATCTGAAAAACCTTTCCCATCTGTATCACTGTCTCCTACATCCAAGCCTTCTGATAATACAAAATAATTTTAGATCCAAGTGTCACCCTTCTAGAAGTCCATTAACTTTTGTTCCACGCAGCTCATTTACTACATTTTATTACTTCCTGTTCTCTTTGTATATTTACATTTCTTTTTGTATTTCTCTTTAAATCACAATTTAAGTCCCCTGTAATTATAATTGTCATATTAATCACCACATAGTATAATATTTGATGAAATGGATTCTCTGTTTCCTTGCTAGTTATATATGTATATAATGGCATAATTCTATAAACATGTCATCTCCACCTTTCATCTACAGTGGTTAACCTTCCCATCTTTATCATCATTACATGTAGTATTTTCACTGCTTTGTTACACAACACAACCACTCCAGAAAAACATTCACTTTCTAAGTTCCATATTATAGTTCCACCCACATTTATTTTCTGTTTGCAGATTTTATTGAGAAGCTTACATTATCAACAGAATATCATCCACATCACATTTAGCACACCATTCTAATATTCCTATCCTTCTTACACTGTTAATACTGTTTATATTTGCTAAAAGTATTCTAAAATTGTTTTTCCTTCTTTTAAGTTTAGGGGAAATATTTTTAAATTTGTGTTTTCTTATTTTTATTCTTTCTGCAATTAATTATTTTTCCTGGTTTTATTTATAAATAATCTGTGATGCCCAGAATCAGATTTCTCACTGGCTAGAACTTCATAAAAATTTGTATCAGTCTGTTCTCCTGACCTCTCTTCCTGCATGTACTTGCTCTCTGCATTTTTCTCCTCCATATTTTTTTCTTGTTCTACAGCTTCTTCCTCACCTAGTTCACTCTCACCCCAACCTCTTATTACACTTCATTGTGTATGTTTTCTTCCTTTACCCAAAGTTTTTCATTATTTACTGTTTGCACACGGTAGTCCATCCAAAGCTGCATTCATGCTTTATGTCCTTTTTCTCTTCACTGGTTACATTATAGCTTGTCACAATCATTAATTTATTAAATAAGCAAAGTCCCCACATGATTTTGGCTATTCAGCAAATCTTAATGTTCTTCTATGACCAGTTACAAAAATAACACTGGGTAAGTGTTTCACCAGTTTTTTTTTTTTTCAGATCAGTTTCCAACCTCCACTCTCTATTCTCTTTTGTCATCTCTCGCTTTCACAATATAATGAACAGTTTTACAATAACCCTGCATGCATTTTTTTAACATTATCTTCATCCAGTTCATCATTTCTAAACTGCAATGTAATCATTTTTTAACATTTAAGTTACTAACAGAAAACACATAATTGTTCCATGGATACATTTCTGTTTTGTTACACAGTTCCAGAAATGTCATTATCAGTCGCTCAGTTTCAAATGTTAAGTCACAAAAAGTCTCTGTCCAAATATGTGTAAAAGACCAACTTTTGTGAGCTTTAAAAGCAGAAACATTACCAAAATTACCCCTACATAGTATCTGTTTATTACACTGTCGTTTGTTGTTCTTATTCTCACAGTTGTTGTTCTCTTCTTTTTAAAAAGTTTTACTTACAGTTTGTTGATGCTGTCTTTTTTTGCCTGCTGTCACCATTGCATATGCTTTAGTTATTGCATTATCTGCTGCTATAAAACCAGACATCTTCTCAGTCTGTTGCTGCTTTCCTCATTTACTTTCTGTCACTGCTGCATAAATTTCTACTGCTGCATTCTCTGCTGCCACATTACCTGGTTCCTTTTCATATTATCTTCCTCAACACTTCTGAAAATATCTGTCATCGCAACCCATGAAACAGTGTGACTGTCCCCTGAATCATACTACTAGATGTTTTAACAGAGCATTATCTGCAGACTCTCCTGATGCCATTTCTGTTATCTGCACCATTTCAACAGACTTACTTACTTCCTTCTCCACTAAGAAAGCTGAATGCTGCTCATTTGTAGCATCCACCAGACAGGAATCTTTGTTTACATTCTGAAGCTCCATATCAAACATGTTTTCTTCTTCAAATTCTCATTTTCAACTCCAAACGTTCCATAGCTATCTCCATCCACATGCCACTGCTTCTCCAAAGCCTCTTCATTGCTGCTGTAGGAGCCCTTCAGCACCATCTAGCAACTCCAAAAAGTATTTTTTTTTAATTTGAATACATATATACAATTCATGTTTTTTACATATTTACAAAGTTTAACATCAATCGATATATTGATATTCCTATTTTAAGTATCCCCCCACTATTTAACCCACAACCAAAACTGTATTTTTGTCAAAATTTCATTTTCCATTGTATTTGATCTCATCAAGTTTTTCATCCCGTGTGACCTGTGTTACATAAAATATGATTCTGTCCATTTTGTTTGCTTCATTCTGGGATCTAGTCCCATAAAACCTCAATCATGTCCATGTTTAACATTTCAAAATTGATATAAGTTTTAATCAAATCATGTTTACATACTTCTTTCCACAGTTTTTGAATTCTTTCACATTTAAAAAAAAATATGTTCCGTAGTATTCAATTCTTTATATTTATTACATATTCCATTCTGTTTTGTTTTATATGGTATATTTATCCCCACTGGTAATTTTCCTATTGGCAACCTCCACAAAAAATCATTACATTCTTTAATGTTTTTATAATTTTTGAATCTCGTCAATATTTCTTTCTTCTTATCTATTCTTAACTCCTTCCATGGATCCACCAAATAAAAGGATCTCATAATGTTAACACACTATTCTTTTCTATTATGCTAAATCACATTCTAACATTTTTTTTTAATTTCCACAATACAATTTTGCTGTAAAATTCTTTTATTTCTTCATTAAAAACACTTTTACTTCTTTTTTTCATTTCCATTCTTCTCATATTTCTCTATATTTACATTATTTCTGTCAAGTTTTTATTATTTTTCATTTTTCCTTTTAGTACTTTATACATACTTAAAGAGGGTGCATGCACAATCAGATTAATCAGCCCCATCCCCCCTTGTTCATCTTTCATATATAAAATTCCCCTCTTAATCAGGAATATTTTGACCATGAGATAAATAAAAAAAAATTATCTGCATAATTTCTTTTTCAAGTTTCATTGGCATCATGTAAACATTTTCTATATAAGCTATTTTACCTATTATTATAGTGTTTATTAATTTTGCTTTCTTCTTGTATAAAAACTTACGTCTCCCAGAATGCAACCATGTCTTTGATTTCTTTAATAATTTTATCCCATTGTTCATGTCTGTATTTTTTTGGGTGGCCACGGTGGTGCACTGGTTAGCATTGCCGCCTCACAGCAAGAGGTTCTCTGGTTCAATTCTCGGCTGGGGTGCCTTCTGTGCGGAGTCTGCATGTCCTTCCTGTGGTTGCATGGGTTTCCTCTGGGTGCTCCGGTTTCCTCCCACATCCCAAAGACATGCAGTAGGTGGATTGGACACTCTAAATTGGCCCTAGGTGTGACTGTGTGCATGTGTGTGTGCCTTCTGTGGAAGGTTGGGTGCCAGGCTGGCAACTCAACACCGTAAAACTCCACTGCCAATCATGAGTGGACAGATGATCCTCTGTGGCAACCCCTAACCAGGAAAAAGCCAAAAGAAGAAGTTCATGTCTGTATTTTTTACTTGCAAGTACTATTCCTAAAATATCTATACTCTTCTCATTATATTGTATACCTCCCTACAATACTTTCACTCCAAAATCCTTTACTTTCCCCTTTATTTATGCTTAAACCAATTTTGTTCAGCTGCGTACTTAATTTTCCATTATTCTTTTTTCCATCCATGCTTTATTTTTTGCTATTACTACAATATCATCTAAGTAAGTATACAGTATTGGCAACTGTGTTTCCTCCATCATTCTATATCCTCCCTTACTTGACATTTTATTAATTTCCATTGCTATTGTATTCATGATTATAACAAAGATCATACTGCTTGCAGTACATCCTTGTTTTATACCACACTCTACTTTCAAATTATTTCCATTCCAACCATTTACATTCAATCATAAATAATTCTTTTCAAATATTGATTTAATTACCTGTAATAATTTTTTCACTTATGTTATATGCTTTAAAAATATCCCATAATGCTTCATACTGAATATTATCATATGCCTTACTAACATTCTATCATGATTTTTGATTCCACTTTTTTTATTAATAATATTGTAAATTTCTTCCCTTATTATCCACAATAAGTCTTGAATCCCCTTTCCTTTTCTCCCATATGAATTCTGATCAAGTAGTCTTTCTATTTTACATTATAATCTTCCAGTTACTATTCTCATGAAAATTCTATAGTCTGTGTTATTTAGTGTAATTGGTCTCCATTTATTTATTTCATCTTTATCTCCTTTCTTTAATATCAATTTTATCACACCTGTTCAAATTTCTTTATACTCAATTCCTTTTTTCCTAGCCACTCATTCATTACCTCTATAAACTCCATCTTTTGCTAGTCATACATTTCTTTATACATACTATATTCAATTCCATCCAAACATGTAGCTCAATTAACATTAAAATCTTTCAAGATCTCATTCAACCGCTTTGTGTTTATTTTTCTAACTAAATATTCATTATCTTCCTTGTTTAATTTTTTTTCCATTGTAAATTTGTTCTATGTTAACTTCTTTTTTACTATATAAATCTAATACGTATTCTTTAATTATTTCCTATATTTCTTATTGTTTTGAACTTGTTTCCCTTCTTTATTTTTTTAATTTTCTCATTATATTTCCTTCTTTTACTATCTTACATACGTTTGATGCTTCTTCTTCTTTTCTTCCTTGTAAACAATATTTTTGCTTATTTAATAATTTTCTAATCTTATCCTGATTTCTTCTATATAATAATTTTTATTTTTCATAAAATTATTTTTTTTCTTTTCTATTAAATTTTTAAGTATTTTTAACTTAATATTTTGTATTTCTTTTTTCTTTCCTATGCCTTTCTACAAATACTTTTTTGTATTTCTTTTTAAATTTAATCTACCAAATTGTCCAATTTTCATAAAAATCTCTCATACCAATATGTTGTTCCCATAATTCTATAATTTATTTTCTTTCTTCTGATTCTATTTTTTCACTTACTCTTTTTTATACCTTTTCCTATTTTAATATACTCCTCATTTTCATGAATTCTTATCCAAATCGCCACATGATCAGAAAACCCAGTATATTTAATTCCTTTTTGTGTATTTTTTAAACCTTCTGATATAAAAAAAATAATCATTTTCTGTCCTAATTTCATTTCTTTTAAAAGGCCAGTGTTTACTTTCCCATATTTTTGATGTTCCATTTTTTTATAATTTCAGTAATCATTTTAACATTATAACTATTCTGTTATTTCTCAAATTACAATTAAAATCCTCTGTCACTATTTTGTCCATGTTAACACAGACGTAATTAGGCATACTGCATATGCATGAAAAATAAAAGAGCACAGCGTTGCGAGTCCACAGTCTGATTTACACAGTCTTGATTTAATATAAAAATAATAAAACAAACAAGTTAAGCGCTTTCATCAATAAGTATGACTTCTTCAGAACAAACTACCATTGTGAATTATACATTTAAATACAAGTTGCTGGTCTGCCATTGGTTCTAAACCAACCAATTCCATTTATGGGAAAAGGACATACTGAAGCTACAAACAAGACACAATTTAGATAAAATAAATAATTTCATCATGAATGACCATGTCCACATGACATAACCTTAAAATAGTACAAAATTAGTACTAAAATAGTACCAAAATATTACCACTTTAACACTTGGTTATAACAAATATTATAAATATTATAAACATTGCTAGATTTGATTTGCCTTCTCTTTAAGAATTGGCATTATAGTAATATGCTCATTGAGCCCAGGTGGATAATCAGCAGCTAATCTTAACTGCCACATTAACTCTTTCTTATATAATACATTTTGCCAATCCCCACCCCTTGTTTCAACAGTTACAAATTCAAGAATGCCAAACTTAAAGCCTAAATAACCATCACATGTAATGCTATGCTTATATAAAGCATTAGTATCTTTTTTATTTTTGATATCATAGAGATGCTCATATATTCTAGTTTTAAACATTCTCTCTGTTTTGCCTACATAGAAGGAGGAACAGGTGCTGCAGATGGCTATATAAACTAGTTTGTTAGAATAACAACTACCACTTTTTAAGAAAACATGACTTTTGTTTTTATTATCAAGGGAGATAGAGGTGTCCTGCAATATATATGAACAATAAGAACACCTCCCACATGGTCTACTTCCATATCTTTTATCATGTTTAGTACTACAACTACTACCTGTCTCTAATAAAGACTTGAGATTGAACCCCACCTTGGTAGAAAAAATGGGTTTATCACCCAGGGTATGAAAAACATCAGTATTAGTTCTGAAAATGTTCCAATTTCTTGTCAAGATTCCTTTGATCTGGGAATATAAAGGATTATACTGCACTACACATGCTTGCTGAAAATTGGGCGCAGACTGCAATGATGTCTCTCTAGATTTTTGCTGTATGCTGCCCCCACCAGTGCCTAATAAAGGTACATAAGTATTACCCCATTTATCTAAAACATCCTTAAGTATGGGCTCAATAAAGTCACTTGGGTATCCTCTATCTAGAAACATGTCCCTCAAATTTCTAAATTCTGCTATGACATCATCCCTCACAGTTGTCATCCTAGCAATTCTTATGGCTTGGCCTTTTATGATACTTTTTTTCTGATAAATAGGGTGATGGCTAGTATAATGCAAGTAATTGTTACAAAATGTGTTTTTACGGTAGATTTTGGAGATGAAACCATTATGGTCTTTAATAATCTTAGTATCTAGAAAATTTATTTCCTGTTCATCAAACTGATACGTAAACCTCAAATAATCTGAATAGAATATTTCCAGCAGCTTAAGGGGGTGGCTATGGGCGCAGCCTGCGCCCCATTATATGCTAACCTTGTCCTTTTGGGCTGGGAATACAAGTATGTTTTTCAAAATGAGTTGTTTTCTACTAATGTGACCTACTATGGCAGATTTTTGGATGATATTTTTATTTTATGGAAAGGAAGTAAAGAAAAAATAATAGAATTTGTTCAATATCTAAATTCAACTACAGATTATTTGAATTGCTAGGATGACAACTGTGAGGGATGATGTCATAGCAGAATTTAGAAATTTGAGGGACATGTTTCTAGATAGAGGATACCCAAGTGACTTTATTGAGCCCATACTTAAGGATGTTTTAGATAAATGGGGTAATACTTATGTACCTTTATTAGGCACTGGTGGGGGCAGCATACAGCAAAAATCTATAGAGACATCATTGCAGTCTGCGCCCAATTTTCAGCAAGCATGTGTAGTGCAGTATAATCCTTTATATTCCCAGATCAAAGGAATCTTGACAAGAAATTGGAACATTTTCAGAACTAATACTGATGTTTTTCATACCCTGGGTGATAAACCCATTTTTCTACCAAGGTGGGGTTCAATCTCAAGTCTTTATTAGAGACAGGTAGTAGTTGTAGTACTAAACATGATAAAAGATATGGAAGTAGACCATGTGGGAGGTGTTCTTATTGTTCATATATATTGCAGGACACCTCTATCTCCTTGATAATAAAAACAAAAGTCATGTTTTCTTAAAAGTGGTAGTTGTTATTCTAACAAACTAGTTTATATAGCCATCTGCAGCACCTGTTCCTCCTTCTATGTAGGCAAAACAGAGAGAATGTTTAAAACTAGAATATATGAGCATTTCTATGATATCAAAAATAAAAAAGATACTAATGCTTTATATAAGCATAGCATTACATGTGATGGTTATTTAGGCTTTAAGTTTGGCATTCTTGAATTTGTAACTGTTGAAACAAGGGGTGGGGATTGGCAAAATGTATTATATAAGAAAGAGTTAATGTGGCAGTTAAGATTAGCTGCTGATTATCCACCTGGGCTCAATGAGCATATTACTATAATGCCAATTCTCAAAGAGAAGGCAAATCAAATCTAGCAATGTTTATAATATTTATAATATTTGTTATAACCAAGTGTTAAAGTGGTAATATTTTGGTACTATTTTGGTACTAATTTTGTACTATTTTAAGGTTATGTCATGTGGACATGGTCATTTATGATGAAATTATTTATTTTATCTAAATTGTGTCTTGTTTGTAGCTTCAGTATGTCCTTTTCCCATAAATGGAATTGGTTGGTTTAGAACCAATGGCAGACCAGCAACTTGTATTTAAATGTATAATTCACAATGGTAGTTTGTTCTGAAGAAGTCATACTTATTGATGAAAGCGCTTAACTTGTTTGTTTTATTATTTTTATATTAAATCAAGACTGTGTAAATCAGACTGTGGACTCGCAACGCTGTGCTCTTTTATTTTTCTTGGTTTGGTGTGAGCACTTGTAGTATCAACTTGTTTTACATACTGCATATGCATATAAAGCTATTAGTCTATATACAAATTTTTCTATCATATATCCACTACTGTTATTTGGCCTAGTTCTACTATTGTAATATCTAATATTTTTATATTTCCTTGGTATAATATACACATGCTTGAGCATGTTTTTTTGCCTATGTTCCAAACAGAGTCCTCTTCATATTATCGAATTTTAAAAATTCGACTTTCATATGGCCGAGAGCATATGATCGAACTCTTAAAAGTTCGAACGTTCTTTAAAGAGATCTCCATACAGCATGGAATGGGAAGATTTCCCTTTTCCACACTGTAGTGCGATCTCAGAGTCGGTATATTTAAATAGCAGGAGGTGTGGGGGTGCAGTTGGGCTTGCCCCCCTGCTAAAAGCATTCAGTTATTTTTTTTTGTTTTTAGTGTTTTTATTAGATGTTCAAACTTTTAAATGTTTTAAATGTTCAATCATATTGGTCTTGGCTATATGAAAGTCGAACATTTTAAAGTTCAATTATCTGAAGTAGACCCGTTCCAAATAACAGCACCATTCCAAAAAAATTTTCTGTTTGCAATCTTTCTTCTTCTGTTAATATTCTAATGTATTCTAATAGTATTACTTGAACATCTACTGCAGCAACACCATTATAAATATTAATTCTTCTTTTAACATCCTTCATGCTGTTCATGTTCAAAGCTAAGATTTTCAGCTTTACAGAACAGGAATCAAAATAGTTTATTTATTTTCTTACCTTTCTTATTTTCTTTAACTATTATATTTCTAAATTTTCTTTTTCTTTCCTAACCCTCTTTCATATTGAATTGCTCTTGCCTTTCATTATCTGCCACTCAGACTTTTCTCCACTTGTCTCTCTTTCTTTTTCTTTTCCTTCTCTTTGTCTTCCCCTTTAAATTTAAAATACAATTTCTACATTTTTTTGTTGTGTTGTGTACTCCTGTACAACAGTTTCTAAATCTTTTTCTGGTATAATTTCATTTTCATTTTCTTGTATTTCTACCTCACATTCTAACAATGAGTGTCCTATATTGCCACATATTTTACATTTCACTTCACATTTCTTTGTGCTGTGGCCTGCGTGACCACATAAATAACATCTTTTTTTGTCACATTCATTAGTTAAATGATCCCTTTTTCCACAAAAATAACAAGTCTTTGGTTGTCCTCTGTACCTTACAAAACCTCTGTTACCATGCACATTAATAATACTAGGTCTGTGTATTACATTGTCATTTTCAAGATTATGCCACATTCTAAACCCCCAGTCCATAATCCTCTTTCATCATAGATTTTAGTAGTGTCCAACAATTATTTACATATTGGTAACAAATATTCACTTAGTTCTTTTGCTTCCACTTCAGTTCCAAACTGAACCAAAATTATTTTTTTGTTTGCCTGAAAAACGCTTGTACCACATATTCTGACCATGGAAAGTCTGCTTTCTTTTTTCATAGGCCCCCAAAAAGTTTTCCATGGCCTAACCAGTTCCAAAAAAACAAATCACAAAAAGGTTTCTTTGTTAATTAGAATAAAAGATCTTGCCTTTTCAGCTATTACTCCCTAAGGTGCAATAACATTGTCTCATACCACATATCTGTCCAGGTCTTTTTTCTTTTTTACTGTTCACCCAAAACAACATTTTTTTATTTCCTTAGTCTCTTTATTCTCCTTAATTCCTTCTTCCACTGTTTGAGCAAAGGACATTTTTTCTGGAACCTTTTCTGGCTCTTTTTATTTCACCTTTTCTCCCTCTTCTATTTTTTTCCATAATGTCACTCCAGGATACAGCAGCTC
Organism: Protopterus annectens; assembly: GCF_019279795.1. NCBI lineage: Eukaryota > Metazoa > Chordata > Ceratodontiformes > Protopteridae > Protopterus > Protopterus annectens. Next base: position 222,666,288 of record NC_056743.1, read on the forward strand.
CACTTTCTGCTCACTCTTGATAATTAGCTCTTCCAGATACTCATCCCACAACCCTCCCTACTGGAGGGTTGAAATAACACATTTTTCTGCCGATTCTGCCACTTCAAACAGGTTTTTCTGGAAAAATTTCTTCTGAATCCATCTCCACCACGACATTTAGTTCCATCTCCTTCCTGATCTCCTCACCATCAGTAAACAACATTTCTCTGCTTCCACATCAACTGAAAACAATTCTGCTAGTGATTCTACCATTTTTTCTCCATTTTCAACAGACATCACCTCCAAAATGCTTTGGGTCTCAGCAGCCATGTTTTCTCTCTGTTCCTCTGAGCCACCTCCATGCCTGGAATAGGAAGTCAGGATATGTGACACATGAACTCTTCCCCCCACTACCAAGTGTAGGTAAAGTTCCCCAATGCACTGGCCAAATTTCCTGTAGTATTATAAATACCATGTCAGGTTTTCCCTAGTGGGACTTAGTCAATTAAAAAAAAGAAAATAAATTGTATTTCTGTTAGAGTCATTGTATTGTGCCTCCTCCACCCCCACTCACCTTCCTTTCCACCTTGTGTAAACCTCGAATTCCTATGTTGGCACATTAGCCACTTTTTTTTTTGCATTTTTACCTCTTCCAGAAGCCCTTGTCCACAGTCTTTAGTTCCCTATCCCTATCTATCTTGACTGGGAATGTTAAACTGTGCAAATCCCATTTTCAGTTGATGCCCAGAGAGAAAACCTCCACATATATTACATAAAAATTAAAAAAAATTAAAAGAAAACATTTTCACATATGCAGTACATTTTACATGCACAATATACATTTTGTATGAAAGTATAGTAATTACATGTACTGGAAAATGGTAAAAGAAATGTACAGGCACTGGATAAGCATCTTAGAGAATGAAATAAAAAGGAGTAACATTTACACCCGTTCAGTGCATGGAAATTAAAAATAGAACTAAGAGTGTTTTCTTGGATGGTAGTAATTGTGGATACAGATACTGGTAATTCAAGTTAATATTAAGAATGAAAGCAAAAGGTTGACAATAAAATTGCAAAATTTGCCTCAAATGCTTTCTACAGCACCCATCACTTGCAGGCTGTCAAAACACTAAACTGCATCACACTACCCAACATCATTTATCAATCCCAACTCTTAATCATACAGAACCTTTTACATGACCCAAATAAATTCCCAGATCACCCATGGAAAATATTTAATATCTCTATACAAGTCTCTGCTCACCATAAGCAAATCTTAAAACACAGCAGATGTTCTCTACTCAAGCTATGTATCCAAGCTCTGGAATCAAGTAACCCCTCCCCTCAAGCAAATTAAAGATCCAGAAATGTTTACACTTCATCTCAAATAATATTAAAGTGAAACTTGGATCTGCCAATGCCCTTCTCCAAATTAAACCAAACTCAGATCATTGCATCTAAAGTATAAGTTACTTGAACATAATCACTACTACATGTACTTGTAAAAAAAAAAACTAATGCAAATTGATGCATCTGTATAGCAAATAGCTATCAGACATAGCATGTGGAATATATGTTTTGTAATTTATTTCCTAGAGGCATCTATCATAATTTTACTCAACTTGTACATGGCTATAAATTGCAAAGGTTGACCATCTATGTATGTAAGTGCATGTATCAATAACATATACAATGTGTACTATAATTGTATAACTATGTAATCATACCTGTTGTAATTACATTGTCACATTGACCTTTTCTTTCCAGGCATCTGCAGGAAAAGAATTCTCATGCCCAGTCGGACTATCCCATTCAACAATGTAAATAAATAAATAAAATGAATGGAAATACAGACAGTGTAGGGTTAATTGGGGGGTAGAAGGAAGACTCATGCCTCTCAACTGTACAGATTTTCCCAAAATGTCCAGATCTGGTCTGTTCCTCATAAAATTTTGGTTTTCTGAAAAATCACTGGCAAATCATTGAGGATTTAAATCAGAAGACAACAGACATTTCAGTTTCAAACTTTATACCCTTCAAGAAATCTGTGTTAATGTAAAACCTTTTTAAGTTTGTAAGAGCAATATTTAAAAATAGTCCCTGTTTTTGCACCTTTGCCCTCCACTGTTTATGGCTTTGTCTGGATTTCTTACTCTAAGAGGTTGAGAGGTATGAAGGCAGTGAGAAAGTGACAATTTGAAACTTAATGAGATTTTATGATATAAAATAAAGTAGATGGGTTAGGAAGTAGGGAAGTGCTAGAGGTGTTGATTGAGAGATCTGGGGAGAAGACTTATCCAGGTAAGTAGGAAGAGTGAATTCAGCTTTGGTTTACTTGCTGTTTAAGCAAGGTTTTGAATCTGTTAACCTTACTGGTCTGTTTTTAAGAAAGTAGGGTTTTCATTCTAGTTTTAACACATAGTGGGAGTAGTAAGGAAATCCAGGAGTATTGAAAAATCGCTGACATATTGTAGGACTTTGTTGCTAGAGTCACAGTGTCTGGTAGGCAGGTAGTAGAGTGTTCAGTAAGGCAGGGCATTTATCAGGAGAACATGGTTCATGATTACCTGTCTGTAAGTAAGCCAGTGTGGGAGTTTGAAACAGTTTAATTCTTTTACTACAACTTAGTAACTTGTTTTATTAGAGTGTTTTTTTTGCAAATTTAGTGACATTTATTAGTGAAAGAGTAGTATAGTTTTATAGGCAGTGATGATGTTTACAAAACTAGGAGACACATTTAATAGTGAAGGAAAGAGATAGGTTGATACTAAAATAATTATCGCATTACATATTCGGTACAGAGGGAGACAGGTTTTTGCAGAGTTTTCCTGACAGAATAAAATGCATGAAAATCAAACATGAGGTTGTCATCAATTATGTCTTCAAGTAGTTTAATTTGGCTAATCGTTTCACTTTTAGTATTATTATCTGAAGTAATATGAAATGTGAGTTTCTTGTTAAGGTACAGTTTGGGGTGAAATACAAAAATGTTGGCTTTTTTTGCAACTTGGAATTAAGTAAGATTTTTTAAGCAAGGATTCGATGTCAGTGAAGGAGTGTTCGGTAATCTTCAATAACTTTGTTATGGCTACAGCAGAAATACAAGACAATATTGCAAAAACTGGAAAACAGTGAAAATGTATTTAAACAGACTCTAGATAGCCATGTTAATACAAAATACTAAAGCATTATTCACTTTTGCAAAATCAACTCCTATAAAAACTCTGAACGTGTATGTATTAAATGGGGTGTCTGTATATCATACCAAACAAGAAAACTGGCAGTTGAACTTCAGAGAACTTTTGAAAAAGAAACACCTCAAAATTAGGCTTACAGTGCAGAGTGAAGCTTGTACTGATTGTGATTGTATTACTGGTGATCACTCCTGAGTTCATTCTAAAATGTACTACTGTAGCTTTTTTTCTTTTGGACTGGGTTAGCCAAATGGGCCTGGGGTACTGAGCATTAATTTTGTATTCACACTAGCTAGGATAAGGAGGAGTCTGATCAGGACACTAGGGAATTACCCTACTACTTACCACCCCACCATGCTGCACCTTTTTATTTTTATATATGTCATATGATCTTTTGCATCTGTCTGAACTTCCTACAACTCAGGCAGCTAGGACCATGGTTTAACTACATCTCCAAAGGACCCCCATAATACAGCTTATTTTATGCTGCCCTACAAAATCAGTGCTGGAGTATGAATTGAAACACCTGTTATGGGATAAGAAACGGGTCTATATTAAAATAATCAAAGGTTGAATTCACCGACTGGTATTTCCATCAAAAATACCATTCAGTGAATTCGCTCTTGTGGGGGGCTGTGCCCCCAACCCCCTGCTAATTATATATACAAACTCCAAGATCACACTTTTTGTTGCATCTTTCGGCTTTTCCCGGTTAGGGGTTACCAGAGCAGAACTCCAGTCCGCTAATGATTGGCAGTAGATTTTTATGTGCTGAGTTGCCAGCTCTGACGCACAACCTTCAACGAAGGTACGCCCATTCACGCATGTCTCCACACAGAAAATGCTTTAGCTGAGAATCGAACAGGACAACGTCTTACTGTGAGGTGACAATGCTACCGCAGCACCACCACTGCAGTTCAAACTCCAAGATCACACTACAGTGAGGAAAGGGCAAATTTTCTGATCTTCACTGTACTGCAATCGCAATATTCAGAATTCACTGAATGGTATTTTCGATGAAAATACCATTCAGGGAATTCAACTTTCGATAATTTAATATAGACCCATAAGAAACTACAGCCTTCATCCTAGCAGAGAACTTGGGTGTGTTATCTTTTGATCCAACAACATTCATTTATCTTCATTCTTGGGACAGGATGGCCTATCTGGGTATTTTTTTTTAATAAAAGCTTTCCTCAGACAGGCTTTTCCCCCACACCCCACATCCCCCCCCCCCGAACTATATATACCAACTCTGAGATTGCACTACAGTGGAGAAAAAGGCAGAGTTCTGTTAATGGCCAACTACGTATTTGCCCTTATTACATTCAGTGAATCGCTCACTGTTTAGGTATTGATGCATAGGTGTTCGCCGGAATTGTATTTCAGTGATGTAATATAGACACTTTGCATCAAAGAAAGTTTCAAAGTTTAACACTTGATCTAAAACTATAACCTTAAAATCAACCTTACATGTATTGCTACCATAATACTTACTAAGGGCATTCTTATCATCACAAATATTTACAGTATGCTTGCGCTCATAAATTCTACGATTTAATTCTCTAATGGTCCTTCCATTATAAAAAGCAGTACAGGAATTACAAAGCAGTAAATATACTACAAACGTGGACTTACATGAAAATGTCCATTTATTCTAATATTCATATTGCTGACCTTTAACTCCGTGATTCCAGTGTACAAATATTCACAGTAACTACAGTTGAAACATTACTTACTGACTATAAGTTTTATAAAACTGTGACTTTTGCTGACATCTAAACAGCATACTTCTTGATTGACTGCTTTATAGAAGACTGGGCATGCAATGGAATCTTATATACATATATATATATATATATATATATATATATATATATATATATATATATATATATATATATATATTCACTACATTTGCTCAAAAACCCATAATCCTAATGCCCAGAATCTCGAGCCCACAACACCGAAAGACCACAAGCACAACTTTACACATTACCGATTACCATAATACCGAAAACACAAAAATCATGTACAACATGTAACTAGATTACACGGTGCAGAATATAAAGTGGGTGGTAACACTACATATATGTACACTGGCTGACATTGCAGACATGGCTGAACAACACTATGATGCTCCGGGAAACCTAGGAGACCTATATCCTAGACTGACGTCCCAAAAGTCGAAAGATATACTCATAATTGACAGCTATATTTACCATTTAGAAAGGAAAAGGTCTAACAGACGTTATTGGTGTTATAAGTGGAAACATAGTCAGGGTTGCAAGGGGAGAACAGTAACCGACTCCCTATCTGAAGGTGAGAAACTGCTTAGATCTATGCTGCACAATCATGGGGTGATCCTTGTGAAGTGGAAAGGTACAAAGAGTGTGGTACATTACGGGAAAGGGCCGCTGTATCCAGGGACACACCCTGCCTCTTGGTAGATGATGCAGTAGCTTCCACATCATTAAGTATTGTACCAAGCCTACCTAATAGGAAGGCAATGTTACAGCAGATACAGCGCATTAGGTGTAAGAGCATCTTTGCAGGACAAATACCAGACCTAACTCTGCAAACACTAGATATTAACCTATTCCCATTACAGACAGGTGAATTCCTACATAAAAGTGGAAGATGTAGCATCTGGTATGCATGTTGTGGTGTTCAGTACAGTTAACAACCTACATGATCTGAAAGTAGCTACCATCTGGTTAATGGATGGAACATATTTTTGCAAGGGCGCAGTATGCTGACAGTTATATAGTGTACATGGTATAATGTGCTGCTGTGGATACAGTAAATGTGTACCACTGATTTACTGTTTGATGTCAAAGAAATCTCTCCGTGCATACAGTATGTTGTGGCATTGCATTCTCCACTTATTTGCATCCCAGAACTTTACACCTTCATTGCAATACATACTATGCAACTATGAAGTTGCTGCCATAAAAAGTGTAAGGCTAAACTTTACAGGTGTCAGGGCTAAGGGCTGTCTCTTTCACTTTGGCCAAAATATTTGGCGTAAAGTGCAACAGGTAGGATTGGGCTCTTTTTATAATGGATGTCACATGTCTCAACTAGCTGTGAAGTCTCTCATAGGTCTAGCCTTTTTACAGGAGACAGAGGTCATTTCTACATTCCACACACTGAAGGAATCCTTTCCTGAGGAGGGCAGGGAAGTAGTAAAATATTTTGCAGACTGGTATGTTTTGGGCCGTGTACATAAGTTCACAACCAGATCAACAACTGTTACCAGGTTTCCCCCATTATTTCCAATTGAATTCTGGAATGTATTTGAATTGTACAGACTGTTTTTGCCACGTATTCAGAATTCAGTCGAGGCGTGGCATCGATGTTTAAAGTGTTTACTTGGTAATAGGTCCACCGATCTGACAGTTTTGATGTGCCTAACGAGGGAACAGAATCATGTGGATGGGTTATGTTAACGCTTATTTGCTGGATGTCCATCTCCAAAACGTAGGCGGGTGCTAGATAGGCAGGAAAAGTTTCAGAGACTGCTGGATAACAGGGAGGAGTATTCGTCTGCTGATTTTGTAAGATGTATAGCCCGACTTCTAAAAATGTGATGTACTATCTGAGGCTTGTTGTTTGATTAGCTGTTGTACCAGACATATGTCTGTTTGTTTCTGTTTGAAATTCATGTCAAGCACAGAGGGGATGTTGTTTCTGGACTGCACTACAGTATATTTTGGGGAACATGGCATAGATTGTTACGTTATTAAAATTACGTTATTAAAACAGGAATAGCAGATCATTACTGTACGTGACTGGTTATGGTCTCTTTCTACTGCACTGTTGATGTCATGTTTGCACTTTAATTTTGCGTCTGGTCTTGCTTAGTGTGTGTGTCAGCAAACGTCATAGCTGTTGGATAGGGTTTGTTGGTATTATGGTCGTCAGTAATGTGTAAAGTCGTGCTTGCGGTCTTTCGTTGTTGTGGGCTCGAGATTCTGGACGTCAGGATTATGGGTTTTTGAGCAAATGTAGCGAATCCATGTATGTATATATGTATATATATATATATATATATATATATATATGTGTGTGTGTGTGTGTGTGTGTGTGTGTGTGTGTGTGTGTGCGTGTGTGTGTGTAACCATGAATGCAAACAAAAATAACAAAGAAAGGACATTTGACAGAGCAGTTTTGTGATGGTAAAAGTGTCAGGGCAATGTTGTATCCTATCACCCTGTCTTTTCTTGCTCCATATAAATCATGTTTTTCTTTGTTAAAGACCTGAATTGAATAATACATACTAAAAAAAACAGAAAGCAGATAGGCTATGTGGAAAAATGTAAGCAACTGTACTGCCTGAAAATAAATGCCAGCAAGTAAATGCCGAGGATTTAATGTTTTAAAATGTGGGGAAATGTTGCAGTTAAAATGGTTTAAACATTCTGGAAATCCAAGTCAATTCTCTGTAGGCTTTTTTTTACTTTGAAAACTGGTCAGCTCATTATAAATGTGTGGAGGATGAAATAAAGGAAGCCTATTGCACTTTAACTAAAGTGGGCTCAATGCTGGGCAGAATGACCAAGATACCTTTGCTTGATTGATTGTGCACAAAAACATACCCATTGAGTGCATACTGAGTAAATGTTCAGTGACATAGAAATAATGGAATGTTATTTAAACCAGCATATAAGTTAATCAGAAAGACACTATTGTTGTCAAACATTATTATAGAAATATATTTACCATATGGACTCAGGATACTCACAGAACCAGCTATTATAGATTGCAAATTGATAACGGAATTGATAAACTGAATTCAAGATGGTAAGTGTGAATTAACAGGAGAAACATAGAAATAAATATATGAATGAGCTAAGATAACTACTGACAAAAAAGGCATATTAAGGAGATTAGGCACTATACCAGGATAATATGATTTTGGTTATTTAAATAATATCGATATGAGTTTAAGTGAAAAGTACTTCACTTTGAAAAGGATTGTGTTAAGTGTGAGAAGACAAAAGGGCCTCTCATAATTGAAAAACAACACATTTTCAAGAATATTCTGTACAAATCTTTGTGGGGAAAGCAATGCAGAATACTTAGAAATATTAGAGAATAAAATACAGAGCTCATCTTACATGAAGTGTAAGATTGAGTTGTATAAAGGCAACCTGTGGAATCACCCAAGTATTAAAGAAAAATAATATTCTAGGTGTTTTATGTAGCAGTGAGGAGTAATTTCCAGATTACTCATCCTGGAGTGAGGGATGTGGCTTTAGCTAACACAGGGGGCACCTACCAAGAGCCAATAATAAATATAATAAATAAAAATAGCACAAACAGAAAAACATAGAAGGTATGTATATTAAGGAAAAGTACAAAATAATCAATGTATTAATGATGAGTTTGGAAGTGATGCTGCAAGGAGAAGGATGGCTCCACCAATGGCCAAGGTAGGACAACTTGCAGGACCAAGAAACTGTCTCTCGCCCTACCACCTGACTCACACTGTGAAGCAGATGAGCTTATTGGGATTCAGTATCAGGAAGAAATGAGCCATAAAGGCTCTCACCTAGTCAGGGAATGCCTGGCACCTCCTACTGTGGAACAAATCTGCAAATTGGGCTTAGATAGAGGATTCATTCCTATGTGAGGGAGATGAGAGAGAGATGTTTGTAGGTTACATAATGAGAATATGTATCTTGTGTTTTGATACAATTCTCATAATGTGGAAACTTAGGATGGAAACTCATAAATTGGAAAGGAGATAATATATTTAAGTGTGACAAAGAAATAGCACTTGCATCATATTTTGACAGAGGAAAATACATTTAAATTCTTGGCAATAGCCTTCAGTAAAAACAAAAGATTAAGAAATAGTTATGAGTTTATAGATGTGTTTTAAAGGATTTTTTAATGATGTTTATGCCTGTTAATTTTTGTGCTATATATCATAGCAGCAAGTGTTGAACTATTAATGAAACATTGTTGCTGAGCTTTGCATGATACAGTATGGTAACTCTTCTAAAAGTCACCAGTTAATTCCACACTGTATTTGCAATTGACCTGAGGAAGCCTGGAAATGTCAAATAGAAGTGGTCAAGAATATTCATTTTATGAGTTTTATTTTATTCTACAAAGTGTTTTCTTCACAGATGAGTCATATAAAACAGGGATTTGTTTTGGGGAAAAAAGTTTAAAAAATGCTTCTGAAGAAGAACTCATTTATTTTACAAGCTATTGATTTCTCAACTAATTTTCAAAATGTTCTGCAGGTTTAAATCATTTCTTCATCAAAGACAACATTTCATTGGAACTTGTATCACTAGAACTAGTTGATGGGACTGAACAGTGCTTAGGTTTTGTATTATTTTTTCAAAAGGAAAAAGAAAGCTGGTTTACTAGCCATATTGATTGTTTGTACATTCACATTACAAGAGACAGTTGGATAAGTAAAGTATTCCATAAAGCAAGGAAGCTAGCTCTGTAGTAAAGGGGAGACTAAAAATACCGAAACACAGGATACAAGTCAGGTATCATAAATATTGGATAAATTAAATAAGTCAATATAGAAAGAAAGCAAACAAATAAAATAAATTACTATAAGATAAAATAAAATGCATGGTAAAATAAGGCATGCAGCAGTAATAAAAGCCAAGGCAATGCTTAATAGTAAGGAGAGTCAACGAGATAATTCTTGATTCTAGATTTAAAACTACTCATTATAGGGAATTCCCTCAGACTCTTAGGTAACATATTACAGAAGTGCAAAAGTGTGATCTTTGATATATAATGGCATGAATGACAGAACACTTGAGTTGCATCTCTGAATGTCCAGCAGTCCCAGAGTATCTAAGAACAAGGAATGGAGCAAGATAATCTCATATAAGGATGCCTTTTTTAGACACTAATGAGTTGGCAGCCCCTATAGTTTATGTTGAACTAGCTGCAAGTGGTCAGAAAGCCTTAAGTACAGGCCATTCCAGAAGTAAAAATAAAAGGATACAACATGTGAACCACTATAGGCAGGATTATGGCTGGAATAAGGGGCTTCATAAGGGCGATGTTCCTCAGATAGAAACAGATGCATAAAAAAGGCCAGTTACATTTCCCGGATTCTGGCTGGTCAAGCCATCTGAATAGCCCAACTTTACTTCCACACTACTTACAGGAGAACTTGTTGGCCAGTTCTAAGATCTCCACGCACAAGTAAATGAACTACTTCTAGGAGATCGCAGTGCTTGGTAAAGACAGAAATGTTTGCTTTTTTAGGATAAATTTATCCTCAAGAAGTCCAGTGTTTTGCCAGCCAATGTTCAGTCCTTCCCAATTCACAGAACTCAAGATCAAAGGATCTAATGATCTTCAGAGAACAAGGCATATACTAAAGGGGAAAATATTTAAAGAGGTGCCATGCCTGCTCCATAGTAGATACCAACCAGTTCTTTTTCACCACTGACATTTCAGTCCTGAAGTTGCCAGTGCAGTGCAGGACTTGAGAAGTCTGGGGAGACCAGACTAACATTATTGCTCTGTACCACTACTAGTTCTAAGAAACCACTCAGAGATGGCCGAAGCTGACCATGGACTGAAGAAATTGCTGGACAGACCAAGAAACAGATCCCACCATCAAGATCCTGATCATGACTTGAAGGTCAATGTCAGACTAAGTTAAATGTATGGTCAAAATTATGAGTAGCAAAGGTAATGACCTCAGTAAACCTGAAATACTTCATAATGCAGAAGAATTCTTTAACAAAAGCCAATGACTCTAAAACTGAAGTTCCCCAGGATTAGCCACCATGGAAATGTCAACACTGAGCATACAAGGAAGTCCGTAAAATCTTGAAGGAGCATCCTCACAAGGATTGGTGGATGGTACATAAGGAGGCATTCCTACTTCTATTCTGTTGTCAGTGGCTGCATTCATCCTTATTCATGCAAAGGGTGAGCAATAAAAAAAAAATAAAAATAATCATCACAGTTCCTCTACCTGACTGATCTGACATAGTCACTGCATAAAACAGAGAACCCTGGGGGCACCAGAGCCACTAGAATTGGTCCATTTTTTGTCCGTCTAGGCAGGTCTGTGTTACTAAAAAAAAAATTAAATAAAAAGACTGCCTAATGCAACAGGTAAGGTAGAATACCTGACATGTCACTTAAAGACCTGACAATAGATTGCAGGCCTAAAACCACAGGTGGAGTAGTGGAGCTCTTGTCTATCAGTCTCACAAGTCTGAGGATCGATGGACACATCCTGTAAGATTAAAATGTGCTGGCTGTATGACATTTCATCAGACAATGGATGCTATCATCTGCTGGTAGAGGCCTCAGATCAGGCACTGCTATGTCCCAACAACAGTGAAAAGCAAACAGCAGCCCTGACTTTATTCACAATACCTAACATCCTCCCTAAGTTAAAAGCCCTTCCAGCAGAGGAAGGACGGATAGCAAATTGCTCATTTGATTAAAATAACAGTCTACTAACTAAACAATAACTGATAAATTAAGCTTAAAAAGGTAGGCTAGCATGATAGCTATAAGTTAATGAAATAAAGTGATGTACTAAGTTGTAACAAAACTAAAACGCACAGCTAAAACATGTCTGGAAGCACAAAGAGAGAGGGACAGAGAGAGAAGTTAGGTTAGAAAGCAAAAATAATCAAAGCAGTAAATTAAATTATCAGTGAATAATCTAAGATTCATATATAGAAAGAGGGTCTATATTAAATCAGCGAACACTTAAAATAGCGAATGCTGATTTGTCGACCCCATGTAAGCAAAAGCTTACAATCCCGAACACTTAGAACAGAGATTTTTTTCCCAGGGAAAAAAAAAACTTTAAAATATTACATAAAGTGAGGGGCTTCACCCCCCACACCCCCCCCTACTTATATAAAACAACTCCGAGATCACACTACAGTGACGAAAACAGCAAAATAATGAAGGCAGCCAAGTGATTTCTTTCCCAGGGAAAGAATTTGCTTATATGCCGTTTCGGTATTTTGCCATTTCATGCTTTCAAGTTCGATCAAGACGCATTTGAAAGAATGCGTCTTCGATCATATAATAGGGAACCATATAAAGAGTAAAGAAAATAAAAAGGCAAAGACGGGAAAAATTGAAGTGCATTAAAAATCCAATAAATAAATCCATGACTGATTTACAGTCAGGTTCTAGGCAAGAATGTAATAAACAACCTAGTGACCAGGAGACCAGGCCTAGAATTGCAGTTAGCCCAGTAACAGCAGCATCTCTGAGAACTTGCTATAAACTTTTACAGACCAAACCAGGGTACCATTAATGCCGGAAGGAGTAGTGCTCATTTTTAAAAGATGAAAACATGGATCCATAGACAAGTCGCATACCATTCAGTTCACAGTTCAACAGGAAGTGGCTACACGCAGACTTGTATTGAGCCATAATGCTATGTTGTATTACAGTGCAACAAGCAGAAGGGCAGCAAATGAAATATATGTAACTTACAGCATAATCACATGCACATCGAGAAATGAGGCCATAATGACATGCAAATGTGTACAACATGAGCACAATTACAATTCATAACCATAAAGGGGAATGGTACAGCAAAGTGTGCCACAGTATAAAAGAGCAAATTATGCCACAATAGCAGAGTTCAAGTCACAAAGCATACTAAAAATTGAAACAGGACTTGTACAGTATCTGTTAGTAGCTGTTATACCTATAACGTATCACTTGTCTGAAGGATGAGGCACCCGGCACTAACAAAAACATTGTTATCAGGAGGTAACATTTCATACCTGTACTGACCAGGAGAGTATTGACAGGTTTCATGGTAGTCATGACATTGTACAGAGCTTGGTTAATGTGCTCATCCACATGTGAAATCTATTTGTCCTTCCTGTACCTGTAGAGGTCAGTGTAAATACAGAAGTATAGTGCTTCCATCCTAACTACAGGGACCTTTGAAAGACCAACAAAGGACACCTTTAGTATTTCCAAAGCCTCGGTCTATAGGGCCCTGAGCATGTTCCATGATATCCTTCTGCTACATATGGATGAGTGCATGTGGTTTCCTAGCATATTAGAGGAGAGAACCACCACTATATGTGGCTTTTATGGTACTGATTGTTTGCTACATGTCATAGAGTTCACTCACATAGACGCAAAGGCTCCACCTGCTCCATACTCACAAAGGTTATTTGAAAAGGAAAGGCTACCATTTTGAGAACTATCAGAAGCACCATTTATAGCACACCTACAGATATTACAGCTAGCTGTGACTGATGAAAGGCAAACACAACAACAAACCACCCCTTTAAAGCTTGCTGTTAGTGAACCACTTGTAAAACAATTATCAGAAAAGTAACTGAAAACTACAAGTGAAGCTTTTTTTTTTTAATAGCTATCACAATGAATGTCATCTTGTTAGAAAGAAAGAGAAAGGTGAGAGATGTAATCCCATGTACAACAGCAGACATACTCCAGCATTTTGCAGAAAGATGTTCAAATGCATAGAATTTTTTCTGTACAAAAGCATCAGTAGGATTCATAGTCTGTCAGTCATATACTATGTGTTCTACAGCTAGTATCAACTATATGTTTATAGTATGTTAGTTCATCTAAGATGGTATAGATCTGTTCTATGCCAGTAATGGTGAATGTCCCGCATTTCTAGGAAGAAAAACCTCACAAATGACCCTTTTTCTGAACATAGTACATACTGATATAAAGCATCTGATCACCTCTCACATCCCATTATATATAAAACCTCTTCCGACTCCTATGCTCCTGCACATACTATAAAGACTAAATCTAATACTGCTCCATGGCTCAGAAAGAAAACTAACATAAAAATCAAACTTAGAAATATAGCCTGAACCAAATGTGAACTAATAAAGCCCCCATCGACCAAGTCAGATATTGTCAACTTAGAAATGGTTCATAAAACACATTTTGCTAGATAAAAAAAATACTACCAAAACAACCCCAAAAAGTTTTGGACAGGTATTAATTGACTTCTTCATCCAGGGCAATCTATTACCCCAACCCCATCAAACTACACCCATAAATCCCCAGAAACTGTTGCCACAGCCTTTAATAACTTTTTCACTGAAACTATTCAGTCCTTAGCTAACCAATTTACTCCCACCCACTCTAACTCTACCACTTCTCATCCCCCCTTTAACTTCCAACCTGTCTCTACCATGTTTATCCGATTCCTTATCAAAAAACTAAAACCAACCATACTTTCTGCTGACCTCCTTCCTGCAGAGTACCTACAAAAAGCTGCCAACGCCATAGCATTCCCCATCTCTATCCTAATCATTAGAACACTAACTGATGGACCTATTTCCTCAGTCTGGAAAATATCCCATGTTATCCCACTCCACAAAGGTGGAAGTTCAACAGAACTGTCCATCTACAGACCCATTGCCATTCTCTCACCACTAGCCAAATTAATGGAGAAGTGCATTCATAAGCAGCTTATGGACATTTTTAGAACAGTCTACTTGCCAACTCTCAGCATGGCTTTAGGCCACAGCACAGCACCACCTCCGCCCTCCTTTCTTTTACAAATACCATATTCCAAAATAGGAACACCAACAGGCTATCTTCAGCCCTATTTCTAGACCTGTCGAAGGCCTTTGATATGGTCAACCACAAATTACTCCTCCATTTCCTAAAATCCATCTCCCTAGATAACCATGCTATTCAGTGGTCCCTATCCTATCTGAATGGCAGACAGCAGGCTGTATTATGGCAGGGCAAACTATCCACCCTTGGTGTCCCTCAGGGCTCTATTCTAGGTCCTCAGGGTGGCCCCCAGGGGCTCTATTCTAGGTCCTCCACCCTTGGTGTCCCTCAGGGCTCTATTCTAGGTCCTCTACTCTTTTCTATCTTCATCGACAATCTTCATAACTGCCATCCCTGATGCAACCTGCATTCAATATGCAGATGATTCTACCCTGATCTGTATGGCCTCCTCCCCTTTAGACCTGCAAACCTTAACACAAAACACATTTAACACAGTTGAAAATTGGCTCTCTAATCACCGTCTGTTGTTAAATCCCAACAAAACTAAACTGCTCCTCTTTACCCCCACCAGTAGATCCACCCTGTTTTCTTTCTCCATAACATCCAACAACTGTACCTCTATCTCTCCAAATAACCATACTATGCTTTTAGGAGTAATAGTGGACAATAATCTCAAATTTGATCTGCATATCAATAAAACTATAAAAATCATTAAGAAGAAGCTTGGTTCATTATATAGAAGCAAACATTTTCTAACTCCATTAGCTAAAACTGCAATCGCCCACTCACACCTACTCTCTACCCTTCTATATGCCTCCCCCATACTCTCCAATTTGAGCAAAACTGAACTTAGTAAGCTCTCTCACTGTTACAACCATATTGCCAGATTTGCCATAGGTTCATCATATAAGACTCATCACTGTCAAAACCTCAGTCTTCTCGGGTGGCTAGAACTGCTTAGCCTACTTCTGTTCAGTCAGCTTATAGTAGCACAAAATTCTGTACCACCCTGAAAATATTCCAGCACTCAAAAATATCATAAAGCCATACAGTAATTCAAGGCGACTTTGATCATCCAATAAACTGTTGGTCCAAACCCACAAAGCCATTAACTCAGCTGGCAACTCCCTGTTTGCAAACATTGTTGGTAAAACCTGTAATTCACTTCCATCTAACCTTACCCTCGAACCTTCTTTAAGTCTCTTTAAAAAGGCCTCAAACGGTATTTTAAAGAGCACTGGCTTTGTCCCTGTACTAACCCTGATTAATCACTACTTATTCAATACCTTATTTAAATTAATATTGTACGCATCTCTTGCTCATAATAGCATGCTGCAACCTGTTGTTTTTGTATACTATTACACACTGTGTATATTGTGAGTACCTACTAGAGGACTTTGTAAACATGTTTGACTCATATCTGTTATGTTCTGTCTGTGTTATCTGGAGATTTTCTCCCCGGGCCTCCGCTGAAAATGGACATATATCCAGTTGGACTATCCCGGTCAACAAATGTAAAATAAAATAAATAAATAAAATCTCTCCAGTTTTAACTATTTCTATGAAACTCAGCATACTACTTTTTTTCTTTTTATAGTCTTTTAAATAGTAGCATACATACATAATTATCAACTTGTAAATCCACAAAAAAGAAACCAATAGACAACTAAACCACATCAAAGGGAGGCTAGTTGCCAAAAAAGGATTTACCACTTCAAATCTACCACAAACAGTTTATTTAATCCCGATAACAAAGGATCAAGCAAAATAAAATTAAAAACAGTTTTGAGTGCTTTTGTTCTAATAAACCGGACTACTTCAGAATACAAATAAACATACAATGAAATCCCTCCAAACATTAAATTAAGCATAATAAATTAATTAGCCAGAGGTTTACGATTTAAAGGTACAAGATTACTTATTCATAGCCATAACTGTAGTTCCAGTAAATAAGTATTCAACATTAAATAACACAAATGGCTGGCACATAACACTATGTAAATATTAGCTTAGTAATTCTTAACTTGCATATAGATGAGAACATTCTTTAAAAATAATATACTAAAATAGTAATGACAAAGTAGTAAATAAAATACTAAGATAAATTACTAAAAGACTGTAAAATAATCATTCAACCACTGCAGCCCTATAATTTAACCAAGGCTGAATAGAGATGTGCTCATTTAATCCTGGGGGATTAGCAGCATGTAACCGAAGTTGACATTTAATTTCTTTTACATCAAGTAATGTACTCATATCTCCCCCTCTTGGATTTGCTATAATCTTATCTGATACAGCAGATTTAAATATTGAACATTGTGAGCTCAATTTAGATTGTTTTAAAGGGTGTTATTTTCATTTTGCCTCCCTTTATCATAATAATGTTCATATATACTTTTTTGGAGGCTCCTCTCTGTCTTTCCAACATAAAAACAAGAGCATCCTATACACTTAGCTAAATACATTATTCCTTTGGTCTGACAATTGAATTTTACAAAATAAACTACCATACTCAATCCATTTTCTAATTTCATGCGACTTAATTCCAATATGTGGGTACATTGAGCATACCTCCCACATTTCCTGGTTTCTAACTTAATTTTAAAACAATAATTTGACTTAATGGCACCCCTTCAAAACGTTCTTCAAATTTTCCCAGTTTTATGAACAAAAATTTATTCTTTACCTAACAATTCATGTATTTTGGGATAAGCTCTCAATACGTTCCAGTTTGTTGTTGTTTCTTAATTTCCTTAATTTATGGTCCATATCCTACCACTAAAGTCCTAACATTTTTTTTTCCTCTTTATTTTGGTCTTTTAGGTTGTAATCCAGTGCCAAGCAGGTGCTTGTATTTTAATCCCCATTGGGATTGTACATACCCCTGAATATCATTAACTAGGTGGGGAGATAACCCCTGGCCAAAAACATACCAGCCAAAATATCTGATTCACCTGGTAAGTCTACTGCATGTGAGGTCATCCTAGTTACTCTTATGCACTGCCCGTTTATTAAACTTTTCTTTTGACAGTGGATGACTGCTTCCAAAGTTTAAGTAAAAATTACTAAGAGAGGGCTTAAAAAGCATGGGTTATAAATAATTTATGGATGTGATATTTCCAGATTAAAAAAAAAAAAGATGAGGTAGAGGCAAAATTAATCCATGATATGATATAAGACTGTCCAACTTCCTAACCACTGCAAATATAACACTGTGTATATTGTACACTAAAACAGTTATTTGTAATAAAGACAGCCATCTACACTGCTTGGCTCTATGGTTAGTTGTTTGCCTCTTACATGCTCTTGCATGCAGGGTTGGGTGTTCTAATCTATCCTCTGCTTTATTGCTCTTACATTTCCATTGGTAGTAGTGGTCAGCATTGCTGTTGCTTAGGTTACATTTGCACTGCCAACAGCCTACTGGATGATAATATTTGTTGTTCGTTGTGGTGTACTGCAATGTCAGAAACCCCTATTTGGTGGTCTCTGTCATATGTCTGCCATCAGTTGTATTCCTTTTCAAAAGGGGAGGTTGACATAACAGTTAAGGTTTTCACTTCATAGACACAAAGTGCAAGGTTTGATTATGACCTCGGGTTACTGGCTAGGTTTAAAATGACCCTTCAGGATAGCTAGTTCAGTATTCACCTATGAAACTTTTTCTAGTATTGCAGCATTCCTGGCCTAGCTCATTGGTGCAAAGGGATCAAACCTGACTTTTACCAGACAATCTGATCAACTAGCTACTTCAGCACTGATCAGCCAAGTAAAGAGGAAGAAGAGGGAAGGGACTCAGCCAACTCACCTTTCCTGGCGATAAGGTGGGATAGATGAACTCAGGGAGATACAGGCATGGTGTGATCTCAAAGGTGGAAACTGATGAATCCACCTCCCATGCTTGGATGTTGTTAAGTAAGGCTTTCTGGTAACATCTGTTGTAGAAGTGAGGGAACACGTAGCATAGACAGCTCACTATACACCCTTTCATTGTACAACTGATTTCATACATGGAAATCAGACAGTGAAAAGGAAAAAAAACACCCCTGAAGACTACCTAAATGATGACCCTTCTCAATGGTGAGAAAATGAATGTCTCAGTTGGATGACATGGGTCTGATGATTGGCAGGCAGCAGGACAGATGAGCTTTAAAAACTATTGTGACATACCCTTTGTGATGCCCGTGCACTGGCCCAGCACTAAAGGACCCTCAATCCTCACCACTAACACCAGTGAAGGGCATACATATAGGGAAAGGATAACAAATACACGCAAACAGTAAAGTACAATTTCCCTTAAGAGCACACAGAGATCACAGTCAGTCTGGGGCTGGTTTCTCCTTTTCTCTCCAGGTCCCCAATAAGACTCCCCACTGTCACAACTATAAGGTCCAGATCTCAGCCTAGTGGGTAAGCAAAAACCTCCGCACCCTCTCTGTCCAACCACTGCTTCATGTCCCTGCCCAAGTAGCTGACACACACACACTTTGAGATAAGAGTTTATACAACCACACAGACACTCCTGGGGAAGGCTGGCATAGGTTCTCCAGCTGTGTCCCTTTTACCCAGACTATATGGTAGAAAACACTGCCACCGTCCAGCTAATATTTATCAGCTACTCATAAACACTGCCACCGTCCAGCTAATATTTATCAGCTACTCAAAGGCCCTAATGAAAGGTTCTCCAATTATACTGTGCAAAATTATTATCCAAATGGTAAGTGCAACCAAACAGTCAAGACTTATTTGGAGTGACTTGGTACAGTATCACTATATACATGCAATGTACTCTTAGAGATTCAATTATCTCTACAGAAAACAGCCACAGTTTAAAGGTTTAAAATATTTAATAATAAATAAAAAAAACACAAGACAATACTTCTTACTACACAGTGCTAGTGAAGAGTTCAAAGATCACAGAGAAATACTTAAAATAATACAGTAGAAACGTTCTGACATCCCAGAAAAATAAACTAGTCTAATATTCCTATTTCCTAGCTATATCTAAGAGAAAATGCAGTTCTAAAATCCTACTTATATATAGACACAGGCAGAGTGGTGAGTTGGATGTTCTCAAGACAAATGCTCAAATGCTCTCATTCTTTCTGTCCTTAAATTGTAACACAGTATCACGGATTCTTTTCAGATTATATAATTTCTTTCTGGTTCCCAGGCTAACAGACTCTCAGAGGTTAATAGCCCTTGTTCTTGCAGCTAGTCAGGAAGCCAGAACAATAAAAGAAATTATACATGCAAATTCTAGCTATTAACTCTGGCCTCAAAACAATAGGCAGAATGCCTTTATCTAGACATCTTGGCTCTTGAGTTTTGACATCAAAGAATTGACTTATCAGCTTTGTTACACCAGAGTGCACTGTTGTTACATTTTTGCAGTTCCACATTTAACACCATTTTTACCCATTTAAGAGAACAAACCTATGGCTTATATTAATATTTACAAATGACAGAATTATCTACAAAATTCAATCTAGCTATGCTGACAGCCTTCGCCTATCTTCACACCATTACCTACTCTATTATTTGCATTTAACAGAATCATAGTAATGATTCAATTGTAGTGATTTACCTAAAAAACACAAGGCAGCCACAAAATCCACTGATTCTTCATATTGCATGAAAATGCATTATCTGTCGTCTGTAGTTAAAGCAGCAAATATGAAACGGTAAAAGATTAAAGCCTTGAATGAAGAATCCATCCCCACGTTCTCACTTGGCAAAATATAGACTAAAACATGCCTTCAAAAGCCAATTTTTCAACCAGTAGGTACAGTGCTGGAGAAAAGGGAAAGCAGCACAAACGACCCATTAATTGGTCCTGTGTGTCTAAAAAGAAAATCATGATATTCTTTTGAGTAAGACCTAGGTGAAGACAATAAGCTCTACAAATGACAAAGTGTGCTTTATTTTACACATTATAGTTAAAGGTATATTTTTACAGTTATCTTCCACCAAAACATAGTACTACAATAATTGTTTTTAGTTATGTTGCTATTGTTTGCAGTATTCATTCAATTGTGAAGGTCTGATGTTTAGTATTTATTTACTTATTTAGATTTGTTGGTCATAGTAGAGCACTGATCCAAATAAATCCATTTCAGACTGCATTGGAATAAAAACATTGCTAACAACAGAAGATGTAATGGTTGCAGTGCATTGAGAAATTCTTGTTTCATATGCAGCAGAGCAAAAGGCATCAGAAAATCTGTTTCCACGTAACATATCACACCAAACATCTGTATTATTCTAAACTAGTATTAAGGCATAAAAGAATGTTATACCCTGCAGTGAGTTTGAAGCCATTCAACTACTTCAATCCAAACACTGATTAATCAAGCCTTGTATAGCTTCAGGCATATTAATGTAAAATCTGAAGATGCAGTCTGTTGATATTACGGTTCGCAGCCATAAATACTAGTTTGAATATAAAATTACAATAAAATGCATTGCCAGCTTATGTACACTGCAGCTGAAGAAAATTGAATATAAACAGAAGCCAGAAAGAGCTTCACAAATTTCACTGGGAGTAATTTTTTTAATAAATGGCACATCAACCTGGGTAGTTATGTGCTAGCTATTCACTATAGCTGTTTTCGTAGTTTTCTTCGTTCTTACTTTTTTCTTTTTAATTCATGATAATACGTACTATTGCTAAGTAAAATGTTTATGTATATAATTGAATGTGTCAATGCATTTATCTAGTTTCTCCAAACTCTCTTATGCCACTGAATTACTGGAAACACCATAATATACCTAATGGATACTCAGTCTATGAAATTCTTTAACATTTACCATAATATGCCAGTATGCTGGATGATCTATAATTTTTCTAAACTTTCTCAATTTTGTTCATAATGGCTTTCATGTAGCTCTTCTCTGTAGGTCTATGCTAAAAATGAACTCTACCCAGTCAGGTATCCTGACTGTCACAACATAAACAAAGAGATAAACAGAGGAGGTGGGAATGGAGTCGTCTATACAAAAAAAAAACATTGTAATACAAATGAAAGAAGTACGCAGCCCTTAAGCTCTGCGGATCCAGCTTTGGCATACTGCAGACTACAAGAGCAACAGAAAGGAGAAAGAGAGACGTTAAGTGCCTCATTTTATTTTTTTTCTGATTATACTGCTTTCTGCACTTGATTTAAGTATTTTTTTCATTTAACTGCATTTATTTTAATTGTATTTGCATTAGATTCAGTGCCAAATTTACCCTTCTCCTCCAAAAATCACAATACCGGAGGAATACCAGGCACCCAGCATTACTGCAGTACAGGTTAAAGCTGCATTGTCCAAGGCCAAAAATACAGCTTCCATGGGACCCGATAATATCCCTGGATGTGTTCTATATGAGCTACAAAGTGAACTGGCACCACATCTGTGTGCCCTGTTCAATCACAACCTCACCTCATGCTTTGTCCCTATTGAATCACTGCTATAGTAATCACTGTCCATAAAGGGGGAGCAACTACAGACCCTGTGAATTATTGCCCCATTAGCCTGATGAGTCTGATACGTAAAGCTATGGAGAGCATCCTCATGGACCTACAAGGCTATAGGGAATCTCCAGACTCTAGATCCCACACAATTTAGTTTTGTGAAAGGAAGATCATGTCTGCTCAACCTGGGTGACTTCTTTGAATCAGTCATCAGCGCTGTGGATGAGGGTAAGGCAGTTCATAATACAGCACCACAACACAGAAACAGCATACCAGGATCCAAAAACCACGTTTATTCACTTATCATAATACAGCCTACCTCAATCTGGCCAAGGCCTTTGATACCATTCCCCACTAAGGAATTATTGATAAACTCACCAAACTAGGCATCAACCCCTATATCACTAGGTGGGTTGCAAATTGGCTCACAGATGGAACCCAGAGTGAGAAAGTAGCAGACTCCAAGTCAGAATGAAGACCAGTCATGAGTGGAGTCCCACAGGGATCGGTCCTGGGTCCTCTCCTGTTTGGGATTTACTTCTCCAAAGTCCAGGCCAACACAGAAGGACTCTGGCTGACCAAGTACACAGATGGCTGCAAGTTGGGAGCCATTATTAACTCCCCAAGTGATGTAGACATCCATACAGAAAGGCATCACTGAGACCAATGACTGGTGTCAAAACCATGGTCTTAAGCTTAATGCCAAAAAATACCCATAATTCCTTTTAGGAAAACTCAGTCCCACTAATTATCACATCGATGGGAGCCCACTGAAGGTGTTATGAGAGATTTGGGAACACAGGTTGTGACAGCAGGCTCTCCTTCGACCACCACATTGCCACTGTGGTCAGAAAGTCCTTCTATGTGGCACATCTCATTGCCAAGGGTTTTGCATCCAGGAAGAAAGAGGTCATCATCTTGCTCTACTCTTACCTCATTAGACCAATCATCGAGTATAATGCCCCATTTGGCATGTACCTCACTAGACATATGCAACAGCTGGAAAGGCCACAAAAGTACATCATGAAGAGGATCCTAGTCCTTAAACACATCTTACATGGACAGACTCAAAAAAGTCCAGCTATTCCCTGTCTCATATCGTCTGCTAAGAGGTAATCTCTGCTTGACTTACAAAGCCATGTCTGACCCAGCTCCATTAGAAATGCTACAACTAAAGAAACCCCATTCCCACTGCACCACACTCTATAGAGACCTCAACCTCATTACCACAATCAACAGAACATACTGGAAGGACAGGTTCATAACCCGGAGACTGCCCATGCCTGGAATAGACTTCCCATACATGTCAAGCAGAGCACCTCACTGGCCCTCTTCAAGAGAAATCTTGATGAGTGGATGGGAAATAGAAAGTTCACCATGGGGATAACTGCAGTGGCTCTACTTGATAGAGGCACTGGAATTTAATGCCAGGTTGTACGAAACCAGGGTACTTCTATGGGCTAGGCTTGTAAAGACCCAAGGGCCATTAGCCTAGTACACACCTATGAACCTATAATATTGCTACACACGCAAGTGTGCTAGTTTCCACTGCATTTAAAGTGTTTTTATTACTGTTTTAACTGTTTTTTTTCAGCAAAAAAAAAAAAAAAAAAAAAGTTCTAAGCTTGTTTCCTGCCTTTCCTGTTACTAAATTAGTCCAGATACAGATTTGCTGTATCCAGAGCTGTTTTGTAAGTTTCTGAGTTCCCCAGACCTTTCTCCGTCAAAGGGAAGGCTTCCAGCTTATCAGTGGGAGTGGTAAGCACCAGGTAACCTATCTACCACAAGAGGAGGGGTTATGGTTTCTGGCTCTGAAATTGTAGTTTATTGGCCATTTCGGCAGTTCTCCTGTCCCTTTCAACTTTCTGGTTTAAAGCACGTGTTTGCATGAGTTTGCACATGTTTAAGTTCCACAGATCCAGTTTTGGCATCCTGCAAGACTACAAGAGCAACAGAAAGGAGAAAGAGACACACTCCAAGTGCCTCTATTTTCATTTTTTTTGGATTGTACTGCTTTCTGCACTTTATTTAAGTTGTTTTTTTTTTCATTTAACTACATTTATTTTAACTGTATTTGCTTTAATATTGCTACACACTCGTGTGCTAGCTAGCACTGCGTTTAAAGTGTTTTTATTACTGTTTTGACTGTTTTTTTCTGCAAAACAAAAACGTTCTAAGCTTGTTACCCACCTTTCCTGTTACTGGAGTAGTCCAGATACAGATTTGCTGTATCCAGGACTGTTTTGTAAGTTTCTGAGTTCCCCAGACATTTCTGTGTTAGACAGAAGCCTTCCAGCTTATCAGTGGGAGTGGTAAGCACTAGGTAGCCTATCTACCACAAGAGGAGTGGTTTCTGGATCTGACTTTGTAGTTTATTAGCCATTTGGGCAGTTGTTTTAGCACTTTCAGCTTTTTGGTTTAAAAGCCCGTGTTTGCGAGCCGCGCAGTGCCGCTAAGCTGGGGTAAACTATTACCAGTGCCAGAAAGTCTGGTCTTCAATTTTTCCCTTATATTTTGCTAGTTCTCTTCTCTCTTGTGTTTTAATTAGCTTATTAACCTAGCACTTCATCAGGCCTTTTGTAGAAATTATTGTAGCACACATAAGTGCTATCAGCACTAGATGTCCTATAAGGAAGCAGCTCCACTATTTATTAATGATGACCATCCCTCCTGGCATGTCTAAAAGTTAGTTCCCTGTGCTTTCTCCTATTAACCTGGTGAACTTGGGCATTCTGACGCAGTGTAGCAACTGCCTCATGTACAAAGACAACCCTCTCCTCTTACCTCCCAACACTCAGATTTGTGAGAGATGCACTTGTATCTCCAAATTGGATGCCATGCACTCTCCAGCCAAGACCGGAATAGCTGGTCAAGAGGAGACGGTCAATTCCTGCACCACACCATATGGAACACATAGCCCACCAGAACACCCATCATCACAGCTCTCACATAAAAACACAAACCACACACCCACCTCCTTGGAGGCTATCAATAGAAATCTACCCAAACAACAGAGCTCTTCAAGGCAAAAATGCACTTGGTCACAACAACACAGTACAAACCACAAGACATATAGCTCACCTACACAGTCTGCCCCTCAACCTAAGCCCCTAAGGCAAAACAGCTTGCCCAATACACTAATCATAAGTGACTCAATAGTGAGGCAGACTTGTGTCCCACTCACTTGGTTGAATAAGGGGAAGGTAACAGTCATCTATCAGGTGCCAGAATCCGACACATGACACACACACTCAGGTTACTCCACAACAAGTACAAGTATGACTCTGTCATTGTCCATGTGAGTGTGAATTACCTGAGATGCACCCCCTTGGACTACATGAAAAGAGACATGGTGGAGCTCTCGGATTATGTGGCCTAGGCAGGTATGACCCTAGCCCTGAGCAGCATCCTACCATTGCCCAGAATGATACCGCAGTACAAGCAAAAAATGACTGATTGAACAATTGGCTAAGTATCTGGTGTCATTCTAAGAGGATCCAGTATCTGTCTGCTTGGGATGACATGATTGACAGACCTCACTGCTTTGCCAGAAATTACCTGCATCTGTCATACCTGGGTTTCTGGGTACTGGCTAAGGCTCTTGCCACCGCCTTTTTTAGGTGGTGTCAAAAAAGACCAAATTACCACCATAACAGCTATAAACAAATGTAATCTGAGGGTCATACTGCTCAATGCTAGAAGTCTAAATCTCAAGATGCAGTCACTCAAAGTGCTCCTCAAAATGGAGAACATCAACATTTGTACTTTAATGGAGACCTGGTTTAAAGCAGCAGAATGCACCCCTGTGTCTCTACCAGGCTAAAACTCATACCACATCTTTCTGCCCCAGAACATGAACCAAAGCTCCAAAGGCAGTGGTATCTCCATATTCATAAAGGATATTCACACCTCCAGACTAGCAGCACAACATAACGTATCTGAGATACTTCAGGTACAACTAACATTGGGTAAGATGGCGATTCAGGTTGTAGCCTACTGTAGGTCACCAACTATGTCCCAAGACTCTAACTCAAATTTCCTAAGCACTCTGGAAACTATTAGAGTCCAACCCAGTATTCTTATACTAAATGACTTTAACTACCCTTCCATCAACTGGGAAAACTACTCATGCACCAATACACTGGCCCAAAGCTTCCTGGAATTCATCAATTCCAATGCCCTGGACCAGCTCATTCTTACTCCCACAACAGGAAGCAACATGCTTGACCTGGTTATCACTAACATGGAAAATTATATTGCTCTACATTAATAGTCAATTCCTCCATTGTTAGATCCGACAACAAACTAATCACCATGGAAATCCACATCTCACTCACATCTCCTGCAAAGGTAAGCACCATGAAAAACCTTTCCAAAGTTGACTTTGACCACCTGAAAACAGAGGTGGCTAACTGCACAGCATCCATGCAAATGGAAAATAGAGGCATGACTTCTGAATCATACACCAAGGCAGTGTCTGAACATGTACATAAATGCATGGAGCTAGCCATACCCAACAGAACCAAGACGCTCTCCTCCAAAAAAAGGAATCCAATATGGTGCTCCCCTGCCATTAATAAACTCTACAACAGAAGAAAGAAACCGTTGCAGAAAAGGGTGAAGTCCAAAGACTGGAAAAACTCCCTTATTAGCATCAACAAAAAGATGAGATCCCTCATCAAAACCTCTAAAGCCAGCTATGAAGGCATAATTATGGCAAACACTAAAAACAACCACAAAGTCTTCTGTAGTTATATCAAGAATCTCCATGTCAATAGACAGATTTGCTTTCAGTCACTGCACAATGGCACCTCCTATAATGAGCCAACAGATACTGCCAACATACTGGCAGATTAAGTGCCAGCTTTACCCCCCTCTCCCCCGCTAAAGGAGTAATCATAATACCGGAAGAATGCCAGGCACCCAACATTACTGCAGCACAGGTTAAAGCTGCATTGTCCAAGGCCAAGAATACAACTTCGATGGGACCCGACAATATCCCTGACTGTGTTCTACATGAACTACAAAGTGAACTGGCACCACATCTGTGTGCCCTATTCACTCCCAGCCTCACCTCAGGCTTTTTCCCTACTGAATGGCACACTGCTACAGTCATTCCTTTCCATAAAGAAGGAGCAACTACAGACCCAGGGAATTATCACCCCATTAGCCCAACAAGTTTGATATGTAAGGCTATGGAATGCATCATCATGGACCTAATTAACAAGGGCATAAGGAATCTCCAAACTCTAGATCCCATGCAATTTGGTTTTGTGAAAGGTAGATCATGCCTGCTCAGCCTAGTTGACTTCTTTGATTCAGTCACCAGAGCTGTGGATGAGGGTAAGGCAGTTTATACAGCCTACCTCAATCTGGCCAAGGCCTTTGATACAATTCCTCACTCAGGAATTATTGATAAACTCTGCAAACTAAGCATCAACCCCTATATCATTAGGTAGATTGCAAATTGGCTCACAGATAGAACCCACAGTGTGAATGTAGCGGACTCCAAGTCAGACTGCTGACCAGTCACAAATGGAGTCCTACAGCGATCAGTCCTGGGTCCTGTCCTGTTTGGCATCTTCTTCTCAGAAGAACTGGCCAACATAGAGGGACTCTGGCTGACAAAGTTCGCAGACGACTGCAAGCTGGGAGACATTATTAACTCTCCAAGTGATGCAGACAATCTACAGAAAGGTCTCACTGAGACCAATGACTGTTGTTGAATCTATGGCCTTAAGCTTAGTGCCAAAAAATACATCATCATCATCCCCTTTGGAAAAAACTCAGTTCCCACTAATTACCACATCGATGGAAGCCCACTAAATACTGAAGGGGTTATAAGAGATCTGGGAACATAGGTTGAGAGCAACCTCTCCTTCAACCACCACATTGCCACTGTGATCAGAAAGTCCTTCTATGTGGCACATCTCATTTCCAAGGGTTTTGCATCCAGGAAGAAAGAGGTCATTGTCTCTCTCTACTCTTCCCTCATTAGACCAGTCATTGAGTATAATGCCCTATTTGGCATGTACCTCACTAGACACCTGCAACATCTGGAGAGGCCACAGAAGTACCTTGAAAAGAGGATACTAGTCCTTAAACACAACTTACATGGACAGACTCAAAAAAGTCCAGCTATTCCCTGTCTCGTACCATCTGCTAAGAGGTGATCTCTGCTTGACTTACAAAGCCATGTCTGACCCAGCTCTGTTAGAAATGCTACATCTAATGAAACCCCATTCCCACTGCACCACACTCTACAGAGACCTCAACCTCATTGCCACAATCAACAGAACATACTGGAAGGACAGGCTCATAACCCGGAGACTGCCCATGCCTGGAATAGACTTCCCATACATGTCAAGCAGAGCACCTCACTGGCCCTCTTCAAGAGAAATCTTGATGAGTGGATGGGAAATAGAAGGTTCACCATGGGGATAACTGCAGTGGCTCTACTTGATAGAGGCACTGGAATTTAATGTCAGGTTGTACGATACCAGGGTACTTCTATGGGCTAGGCTTGTAAAGGCCCTAGGGCCATTAGCCTAGTACACACCTATGAACCTATAATATTGCTACACACGCAAGTGTGCTAGCTTCCACTGCATTTAAAGTGTTTTTATTACTGTTTTAACTGTTTTTTTCTGCAAAAAAAAAAAAAAAGTTCTGAGCTTATTTCCTGCCTTTCCTGTTACTAGATTAGTCCAGATACAGATTTGCTGTATCCAGAGCTGTTTTGTAAGTTTCTGAGTTCCCCAGACCTTTTTCCATCAAAGGGAAGGCTTCCAGCTTATCAGCGGGAGTGGTAAGCACTAGGTAGCCTATCTACCACAAGAGGAGGGGTTATGGTTTCTGGCTCTGAAATTGTAGTTTATTGGCCATTTGGGCAGTTCTCCTGTCCCTTTCAACTTTCTGGTTTAAAAGCACGTGTTTGCATGAGTTTGCCCATGTTTAAGTTCCACAGATCCAGTTTTTGCATCCTGCAAGACTACAAGAGCAACAGAAAGGAGAAAGGACACACTCTAAGTGCCTCTAATTTAATTTTTTTGGATTGTACTGCTTTCTGCACTTTAAGTTTTTTTTTTCATTTAACTACATTTATTTTAACTGTATTTGCTTTAATATTGCTACACACTCATGTGCTAGCTAGCACTGCATTTAAAGTGTTTTTATTATTGTTTTAACAGTTTTTTTTCTGGAAAACAAAAAAGGTCTAAGCGTGTTACCCACCTTTCCTGCTACTGGAGTAGTCCAGATACAGATTTGCTGTATCCAGGACTGTTTTGTAAGTTTCTGAGTTCCCCAGACCTTTCTGTGTTAGACAGAAGCCCTCCAGCTTATCAGTGGGAGTGGTAAGCACTAGATAGCCTATCTACCACAAGAGGAGTGATTTCTGGATCTGACATTGTAGTTTATTAGCCATTTGGGCAGTTGTTCTAGCACTTTCAGCTTTCTGGTTTAAAAGCCCGTGTTTTTGAGCCGCACAGTGCCGCTAAGCTGGGGTAAACTATTACCAGTGCCAAAAAGTCTGGTCTTCAATTTTTCCCTTATATCTTGCTAGTTCTCTTCTCTCTTGTGTTTTAATTAGCTTATTGACCTAGCACTTCATCAGGCCTTTTGTAGCAATTATTGTAGCACACATAAGTGCTATCAGCACTAGATGTCCTATAAGGAAACAGCTCCACTATTTATTAATGATGACTATCCCTCCTGGCATGTCTAAAGGTTAGTTCTGTGCTTTTTCCTATTAACCTGGTGAACTTGGGCATTCTGAGGCAGTGTAGCAACTGCCTCATGTACAAAGACAACCCTCTCCTCTTACCTCCCAACACTCAGATTTGTGAGAGATGCACTTATATCTCCAAATTGGATGCCATGCACTCTCCAACCAAGACCGGAATAACTGGTCAAGAGGAGAAGGTCAATTCCTGCACCACACCATATGGAACACATAGCCCACCAGAACACCCATCATCACAGCTCTCACATAAAAACACAAACCACACACCCACCTTCATGGAGGCTATCAATAGAAATCTACCCAAACAACAGAGCTCTTCAAGGCAGAAATGCACTTGGTCACCACAACACAATACAAACCACAAGACATATAGCTCACCTACACAGTGTGCCCCTCAACCTAAGCCAAAACAGCTTGCCCAATACACTAATCATAAGTGACTCAATAGTGAGGCAGACTGATGTCCCACTCACTTGGTTGAATAAGGGGAAGGTAACAGTCAGCTATCAGGTGCCAGAATCCGACACATGACACACACACTCAGGTTACTCCACAACAAGTACAAGTATGACTCTGTCATTGTCCATGTGAGTTTGAATTACCTGAGATGCACCTCCTTGGACTACATGAAAAGAGACATGGTGGAGCTCTCGGATTATGTGGCCCAGGCAGGTATGACCCTAGCCCTGAGCAGCATCCTACCGTCGCCCAGAATGATACCGCAGTACAAGCAAAAAATGATTGACTTGAACAATTGGCTAAGTATCTGGTGTCATTCTAAGGGGATCCAGTATCTGTCTGCTTGGGATGACATGATTGACAGACCTCAATGCTTTGCCAGAGATTACCTGCATCTGTCATACCTGGGTTTCTGGGTACTGGCTAAGGCTCTTGCCACTGCCTTTTTAGGTGGTGTCAAAAAAGACCAAATTACCACCATAACAGCTATAAACAAATGCAATCTGAGGGTCATGCTGCTCAATGCTAGAAGTCTAAATCTCAAGATGCAGTCACTCAAAGTGCTCCTCAAAATGGAGAACATCAACATGTGTACTTTAATGGAGACCTGGTTTAAAGCAGCAGAATGCACCCCTGTGTCTCTACCAGGCTAAAACGCATACCACATCTTTCTGCCCCAGAACATGAACCAAAGCTCCAAAGGCAGTGGTATCTCCATATTCATAAAGGATATTCACACCTCCAGACTAGTAGCACAACATAACGTATCTGAGATACTTCAGGTACAACTAACATTGGGTAAGATGGCGATTCAGGTTGTAGCCTGCTGTAGGTCACCAACTATGTCCCAAGCCTCTAACTCAAATTTCCTAAGCACCCTGGAAACTATTAGAGTCCAACCCAGTATTCTTATACTAAGTGACTTTAACTACCCTTCCATCAACTGGGAAAACTACTCATGCACCAATACACTGGCCCAAAGCTTCCTGGAATTCATCAGTTCCAATGCCCAGGACCAGCTCATTCTTACCCCCACAACAGGAAGCAACATGCTTGACCTGGTTATCACTAACATGGGAAATTATATTGCTCTACATGAATAGTCAATTCCTCCATTGTTAGATCTGACAACAAACTAATCACCATGGAAATCCACATCTCACCCACATCTCCTGCAAAGGTAAGCACCATGAAAAACTTTTCCAAAGTTGACTTTGGCCACCTAAAAACAGAGGTGGCTAACTGCACAGCATCCATGCAAATGGAAAATAGAGGCATGACTCCCGAATCATACACCAAGGCAGTGTCTGAACACGTACATAAATGCATGGAGCTAGCCATACCCAACAGAACCAAGATGCTCTCCTCCAAAAAAAGGAATCCAATCTGGTGGTCCCCTGCCATTAATAAACTCTACAACAGAAGAAAGAAACTGTTGCAGAAAAGGGTGAAGTCCAAAGCCTGGAAAAACTCCCTTATTAGCCTCAACAAAAAGATGATATCCCTCATCAAAACCTCTAAAGCCAGCTATGAAGGCATAATTATGGCAAACAGTAAAAACAACCACAAAGTCTTCTGTAGTTATATCAAAAATCTCCATGTCAATAGACAGATTTGCTTTCAGTTACTGCACAATGGTACATCCTATAATGAGCTAACAGATATTGCCAACATATTGGCAGACAGATTAAGTGCCAGCTTTACCCCCCTCTCCCCCGCTAAAGGAGTAATCATAATACCGGAAGAATGCCAGGCACCCAACATTACTGCAGCACAGGTTAAAGCTGCATTGTCCAAGGCCAAGAATACAACTTCGATGGGACCCAACAATATCCCTGACTGTGTTCTACATGAACTACAAAGTGAACTGGCACCACATCTGTGTGCCCTATTCACTCCCAGCCTCACCTCAGGCTTTTTCCCTACTGAATGGCGCACTGCTACAGTCATTCCTCTCCATAAAGAAGGAGCAACTACAGACCCAGGGAATTATCACCCCATTAGCCCAACAAGTTTGATATGTAAGGATATGGAATGCATCATCATGGACCTAATTAACAAGGACATAAGGAATCTCCAAACTCTAGATCCCATGCAATTTGGTTTTGTGAAAGGTAGATCATGCCTGCTCAGCCTAGTTGACTTCTTTGATTCAGTCACCAGAGCTGTGGATGAGGGTAAGGCAGTTCATACAGCCTACCTCAATCTGGCCAAGGTCTTTGATACCATTCCTTACTCAGGAATTATTGATAAACTCTGCAAACTAAGCATCAACCCCTATATCATTAGGTAGATTGCAAATTGGCTCACAGATAGAACCCACAGTGTGAATGTAGCAGACTCCAAGTCAGACTGCTGACCAGTCACAAATGGAGTCCTACAGCGATCAGTCCTGGGTCCTCTCCTGTTTGGCATCTTCTTCTCAGAAGTCCTGGCCAACATAGAGGGACTCTGGCTGACAAAATTCACAGATGACTGCAAGCTGGGAGACATTATTAACTCTCCAAGTGATGCGGACAATCTACAGAAAGGTCTCACTGAGACCAATGACTGGTGTTGAAACTATGGCCTTAAGCTTAGTGCCAAAAAATACATCATCATCCCCTTTGGAAAAAAACTCAGTTCCCACTAATTACCACATCGATGGAAGCCCACTAAATACTGAAGGGGTTATAAGAGATCTGGGAACATAGGTTGAGAGCAACCTCTCCTTCGACCACCACATTGCCACTGTGATCAGAAAGTCCTTCTATGTGGCACATCTCATTTCCAAGGGTTTTGCATCCAGGAAGAAAGAGGTCATCATCTCTCTCTACTCTTCCCTCATTAGACCAGTCATTGAGTATAATGCCCTATTTGGCATGTACCTCACTAGACACCTGCAACATCTGGAGAGGCCACAGAAGTACCTCGAAAAGAGGATCCTAGTCCTTAAACACAACTTACATGGACAGACTCAAAAAAGTCCAGCTATTCCCTGTCTCATATTATCTGCTAAGAGGTGATCTCTGCTTGACTTACAAAGCCATGTCTGACCCAGCTCTGTTAGAAATGCTACATCTAAAGAAACCCCATTCTCACTGCACCACACTCTACAGAGACCTCAACCTCATTGCCACAATCAACAGAACATACTGAAGGACAGGCTCATAACCCGGAGACTGCCCATGCCTGGAATAGACTTCCCATACATGTCAAGCAGAGCACCTCACTGGCCCTCTTCAAGAGAAATCTTGATGAGTGGATGGGAAGAAGGTTCACCATGGGGATAACTGCAGTGGCTCTACTTGATAGAGGCACTGGAATTTAATGTCAGGTTGTACGATACCAGGGTACTTCTATGGGCTAGGCTTGTAAAGGCCCTAGGGCCATTAGCCTAGTACACACCTATGAACCTATAATATTGCTACACATGCAAGTGTGCTAGCTTCCACTGCATTTAAAGTGTTTTTATTACTGTTTTAACTGTTTTTTTCTGCAAAAAAAAAAACAAAAAAAAGTTCTAAGCTTGTTTCCTGCCTTTCCTGTTACTAGATTAGTCCAGATACAGATTTGCTGTATCCAGAGCTGTTTTGTAAGTTTCTGAGTTCCCCAGACCTTTCTCTGTCAAAGGGAAGGCTTCCAGCTTATCAGTGGGAGTGGTAAGCACTAGGTAGCCTATTTACCACAAGAGGAGGGGTTATGGTTTCTGGCTCTGAAATTGTAGTTTATTGGCCATTTGGGCAGTTCTCCTGTCCCTTACAACTTTCTGGTTTAAAAGCACGTGTTTGCATGAGTTTGCACATGTTTAAGTTCCACAGATCCAGTTTTTGCATCCTGCAAGACTACAAGAGCAACAGAAAGGAGAAAGAGACACACTCTAAGTGCCTCTATTTTAATTTTTTTGGATTGTACTGCTTTCTGCACTTTATTTAAGTTGTTTTTTTTTCATTTAACTACATTTATTTTAACTGTATTTGCTTTAATATTGCTACACACTCATGTGCTAGCTAGCACTGCATTTAAAGTGTTTTTATTATTGTTTAAACTGTTTTTTTTCTGCAAAACAAAAAATGTCTAAGCTTGTTACCCACCTTTCCTGTTACTGGAGTAGTCCAGATACAGATTTGCTGTATCCAGGACTGTTTTGTAAGTTTCTGAGTTCCCCAGACCTTTCTGTGTTAGACAGAAGCCCTCCAGCTTATCAGTGGGAGTGGTAAGCACTAGGTAGCTTATCTACCACAAGAGGAGTGGTTTCTGGATCTGACATTGTAGTTTATTAGCCATTTGGGCAGTTGTTCTAGCACTTTCAGCTTTCTGGTTTAAAAGCCCGTGTTTGCGAGCCGCGCAGTGCCGCTAAGCTGGGGTAAACTATTACCAGTGCCAAAAAGTCTGATCTTCAATTTTTCCCTTATATCTTGCTAGTTCTCTTCTCTCTTGTGTTTTAATTAGCTTATTCACCTAGCACTTCATCAGGCCTTTTGTAGCAATTATTGTAGCACACATAAGTGCTATCAGCACTAGATGTCCTATAAGGAAACAGCTCCACTATTTATTAATGATGACCATCCCTCCTGGCATGTCTAAAGGTTAGTTCTGTGCTTTCTCCTATTAACCTGGTGAACTTGGGCATTCTGAAGCAGTGTAGCAACTGCCTCATGTACAAAGACAACCCTCTCCTCTTAACTCCCAACACTCAGATTTGTGAGAGATGCACTTATATCTCCAAATTGGATGCCATGCACTCTCCAGCCAAGACCGGAATAGCTGGTCAAGAGGAGAAGGTCAATTCCTGCACCACACCATATGGAAAGGCCTTCTATGTGGCACATCTCATTACCAAGGGTTTTGCATCCAGGAAGAAAGAGGTCATCATCTCTCTCTACTCTTCCCTCATTAGACCAGTCATTGAGTATAATGCCCTATTTGGCATGTACCTCACTAGACACCTGCAACATCTGGAGAGGCCACAGAAGTACCTCGAAAAGAGGATCCTAGGCCTTAAACATATGTCCTACATGGACAGACTCAAAAAATTCCAGCTATTCTCTGTCTCATATCATCTACTAAGAGGCGATCTCTGCTTGACTTACACAGCCATCTCTGACCCAGCTCTGTTAGAAATGCTGCATCTAAAGAAATCCCAATCCCTCCATACCACACACTCCAGAGACCTCAACCTCATTACCACAATCAACAGAACATGGTGGAGGGACAGGTTCATAACCCAGAGACTGCCCATGCTCTGGAATAGACTTCCCGTGCATGTCAAGCGGAGCACCTCACTGGCCCTCTTCAAGAAAAATCTGGATAAGTGGATGGGAAATAAAAAGTTCACCCCAGGGATCACTCCAGTGGCTCTACTCGACATAGGCACTGGGAACTAACATCGGGCGGCACTGTGCCAGGGCACTTCTATGGGCTAGGCTTGTAAAGGCTCCAAGGCCATTAGCCTGGTACATACCTATGAACAAGCACTCACCAGGATTCAGAAAGAATCTGACCATGGCCTGTTTCCACAATAAAAAAAAATGCAATTCAGATTCACAAGGAGGAAGGACCTTATTATCAACTAATTTGAATGTATTTGAACTTTGCGATATTACCATTAATGCTAATCAGAACATAGCAGTGCTAATCATCTCTGACAGCCCACATGTTTCTTTGGCACAGGTACCCCATCATTCATTCATTCTCCTATGCACACATGCACAATTTAAACACACACACCCATACCTCTTACCTGCTTTGAGCTGGCAGAACATCCCTAATGTATTATCTTACTTTTTTCTAACCCTCATAAATCATGGATAATTATAGTTATTCAGTAATTCCAGGCATTAGAGTTTCATTCTTATTGTTAAGAAACTGCATCCTGATGCTAGACCTGTCACATTATTAACTTTTTAAATGACACAAAGTAATATTTAATAATAAAGCAAAAGAACTGGTCCAGTTTAGAAGTTGAAAAACTTAAATATAGAAAAAACTTCTAAAACCACGCAAGAAGGAAAAGAACAAAAAACAGAGTCGGTGTTTAGCACTTTCGTTCTTTATTAGTGAAAAGAACGAAATCAGAAAATAGATTACTACTATTTTCTGCTGACGTTCTTTTCACTAATAAAGACTGAAATCACTGAACACCAGCTCTGTTTTTGTTATTTTCCTTCTTGCGTGGTTTTAGACGTTTTTTTCTATATTTAATATTTAACAATAACAATGGTTTCTTCTACTGCTTTTCCTGGCTTTGACTGGAAGTCTTCAGCATGGGCAGCCACAGATATGGCAACCCCCCACACAGATACACCCCCATCCACCTTAAATGTCCCTGATTTTTGCAGAATGCACCTGATTTCACCTCTCATCACTCAAAATTCATAGATTATTGCAGTCAGTCAGTCAATAATTATCATTAATTAAGAGTTCCATACAACTTATAACGTAAGAAAATACATCAAAGTCTAAGCCCACCTCAGTAACATAGGCGATTAAGGCTCTGGATTGATAACTGGCTGCTTTCTGTGTCAAGGGTGCAGGGCTTGAACCCCCATTTTACTTTAATTTTTTTTTTCAATGACTTAACATACTATGTAAAGAGTACACTCCTTGTGTCTAGTGGTAGCACAAAGGACTAAAACTCTGCTAAGGAACTATTTCTTGTGCTTTGCATACAGCATTCAAACTGTTTCACTTTTCTTTTTGTGACTTACTGTAATTATTCGTGTTGTCTGTTATCCCCCCATACGTGTTTTGTACTGCCAAACTGTTGCTCTATTACCTTTTTAAGTATTCCTGGTGTATAATGTCCTCACCACTCATGTCTTTCATGCTGCAAAACTGTTGTTCTTTTAACATTTTACGTACCCATTGTGTCTAGTGTTGTCTCAAAGCCCTACATCTTTTCTGTTTCAAAACTGTTGATATATTAACTTTCCAGTAATTTACAGTATCCTTAGTGTCTGATGTATCCCCAATCTGTGTATCTTTTGTGTTGCAAATTTGTTGTTATACTAACTTTTTAAATAATTTACAGTATTCCTGTGTCTAGTGTCCCCCTCCAATATTGCCAGATTTTATCATTAGTTTAGTGTTATTACAGCCTGCCTTCTACACACCCCATACCTACATGATCATACTCATGAAAATACTCTCATATTCACACACATGCCCCTACCCTACCATCCTCCCAGGTAGACATTCAGTTTGATACACACACAAACATATGCAATCACAACATGTTCCAGCTACCAGGGCTGACCATGTATTTTAAAGTCTACCACCAAGCCACCACTAATGCATTCCAATGTATGTGCATATTATGTAGACAGGCACCTCTAAAAGCTATTGTCTGTGCTGGATGTGTGCTGCATAGCATATCCTGTACTACATACATACATTTTATAATTTTCCAAAATCTCCCATTGTCTTTAAGTTTAATACATATATCTAACATTGAAACAGATCTCCTGAACAGCAACATTTAATTCCATGCAGACCAGCCCTTTATCTTTGTTTAGAAGTGTTGACATAGTTCGAGAGAGTTGATGTTGGCATCTGATTCTGATTACTTTTCGTTTTAAAAATGACAAAAAAAGAAAAAAAGACTATGTAATGTTTATGAAATAAATAATTCTTGTTTGCATTCATTGATCAATATCAGCAGAATATTTCCCAGATGTAAGGATCTGTGTACTCTAACCGAAGATGAATTAGAAGGACTGTGATTCACATGATAAGTAGCATCAAACCAGGAGGTAGTGATGTCGTTTTAAAAGTAAAATATTGTGTTTACTTAATCTTAACAGTATCCGAGACATGCACTTAGATACATTTTACATTAACAAGAAACTACAATAAAGAGGTCCATAATCAAGAACATTAGTTATAAAAATGTGAAATTTGCTGTGACAATCGTGCATAGGGAAATGGCCGTTCATGCCTCAGTAAGTAAATAAGATGTGCTCAAGCGTGGGAAAACTTTTACAATAAAAATTAATTTCAGCATCGCTGCAAAAAAGTATGTCATCAGTTGAAAATAATAAACTAGTTTAGAGCATCTGATATAGATTTAAAGAACAACAAAAACAAATTCCTAAAACTAAAGTCCACGTTTCTTCAAAGCTTGCTGTTTATAGTTTTGTTTTTAACCACTTTTCTAACCACCAGCCAAATATTCATCATCTATAGCGTATGTCTTCAATGAAGATCAACAACAGACATATATTTTTAAAAATGTGCAAATCCTGTTTTATTAAATGTGATGTTTTTTTTCCCTGACTGCACATTTATTTTCTGCCAGAAATCTGTTTCCTCTGATTGATGTAGCATTATGAGCCATATTCAGCATATGCCTTAGATCAGCCAGTACATACACAGCATCATGAGGAAAGCCAGATCACGTCGGTCTGGTGTTTAAATTCTGGAATCCAAATAAGGCTAACATTAGAATGACCTAGGATCATTGTATAATAAGAACAATTACTAGAGAGAAATTTGCTTTAGCAGTATAGAGCAGTGATTTTCAAAATGCTTATTCATATACTTTAAGTAATTCACTTGAGCAGTTCAGTAGGAAGGTTTCTCATGTGTTTATAAATGCTAATCCTAACATCCCTTTATACTACCTCCCCCAACGTACAGGTGCCTTCTTCAAAGGAGCAAAACATTGCAGCATTACAGGTGTGCTACTTCAACAAATGACTGTTCCAGTACTACAAGATCAGACTTTTTTTTCTTTTCTGTGGATAAATCAAGGGTGTAGCCAGGCATACGCTTTGTACTCTACTGAGTATATATATTTTTTCTAAGCATCATATTGGCATAGCTTTTTTATATCATATTATGTCTAAAACTGTCTAAATGAATGCCTTTAACAACATGAGCAATATTGCTAATCTAAAAATGTTTGTAATAGTTTTGGGGAAACAGCTGAAAATGTTACTTGCATTTATTAAGTAATTGTGGGGTAGCATTTTGAGACATGGGTCCATATTTAAGTGGTAGATGTCTGGGGGGGCAGGGTAGCACTAAGAGCTTGTGAGTACAAAATGGAATTTGCTTGCTATACCCCTGGGATAAATCACACTCAAGTGGTCACTCTTTTTTGGGGGGGACTTTAGGCATTCATCTTTTCCTGAAATGCTTACTGAAGTCCAAAATTGTGGAAAGAAATGCAGTTGAGAAATAAGTCTTTGTTCTGTACAACAGAACCCATACTACAAGCAAAACCTTTTGTGGCCATTGACACAAAGTGACATAGCACAACAATATAGTCCAAAATTGCTGTGAATACAGTCCTTGGTAACAGAACCTCACCTGTCATTTTTATTATGATGAATTCTGGAATCTTCTCTTGGGCTTCCATCTTTTGTACTTGGATCTCTTTTCTGAACAATTGCTCTGGTCTCTTAACTTCACCATAGCAGGGGTTAATTATCTCATGTTTTGGCCCCCTTCCCCCAAGCACAGCAAATTGCTTATTCACAAAAACCTGTGCAGTGAATTACAACTATCAGGTCTTATCCTTGTAAAAGACATAGGCTTTGATATGCAATAACACAGTACATTTAGAACAGACTGCAGTGGTGGTGCTGCGGTAGCGTTGTCACCTCACAGTAAGATGTTGTCCTGTTCAACTCTCAGCTAGAGCTTCTTCTGTGTGGAGACAAGCGTGAATGGGCATACCTTCGTTGAAGGTCGTGTGTCAGGGCCAACAACTCGGCATGTAAAAATCTACTGCCAATCATTAGCGAACCGGAGTTCCGCTGTGGCGACCCCTGACCGGGAAAAGCCAAAAGACACAACATTAGCTATAGTTTACAATGACTACGACTCTATTAATATTATTGTAACATTTACTTTTTAACTCAACATTTTAAAATGCGTGTGTGTGTGTTTGTGCTTTTTCCCTTGGCTAAACAAGGTTATTTCAGTTTTTAAATGAAATGCATTGATAAATATTTATATAATGAATTGACATTTGATAAAAATGCAAACTGTTTACATTCAAAGTTACTCATATATGTTCATTGATACTTAATATCTAACAGAAATGTATTAAATGGTAAGATATTTAAATGTGTATTGTCACAGAATATAAATCATTTAAACATTGCTGTTAAAAATAATCATTTAAAGTTATCTATATGTGTATCATCACAGTTAAAATAAATTGATGTTTAATCAAAGTGCCTAAAACTAAAATTTATTAGTAGAAACTTGTTTAGATAGAGAAGAACATTTAAATCTAGGAGAATGTGAATGTTTTAATGGACCGATCATGTAGTTTCAGCAGAACAACAAAACAATATTTTTGATCATAAATTAATCACTAGTTTTATAATAGATTGAAGAACAGAATATAATGAATGTTTATTAACAGGTATTCATAGCATTTAGGTTGAGTGTCTCAAACTACTTATTCAAAGATTTCCTACAAAATAAATGAAATTGTTTTTATAGCATAATTGATTTCATAAGAACCAATTTCATT
The DNA here is from genome assembly GCF_019279795.1 of Protopterus annectens. Lineage (NCBI taxonomy): Eukaryota > Metazoa > Chordata > Ceratodontiformes > Protopteridae > Protopterus > Protopterus annectens. The sequence continues at coordinate 222,707,103 of NC_056743.1, forward strand.
ATAATGATTTAAATTGTATTTTTCTCCAAGGGATATAAATAGTAATAAAAATGGAACATATCAGTATCTACATGTAAATAAAATTTAGAAAAAGATGTGCATTTTAACCTCGTTAGGGACAGTAAATTAGAACATTTACACATCATTCAAGATTCAAGTTTTTGTTATTTAGCTACAAGGATGGATATAGTATCTAAAGTATGCTCAATGGTTCCGGATTATGATAATTTAAAATAGTGTTTGGTACTTTAACAGATCATGAATGATTATTATTTAAACAGGATATAACATAAAATAAGTGTGTGATCACAACTTTATACTCGGACAGTATCTAAGTAATCTCCTTTAACCAACCCATATCCCAATACAATGTTGTTGTGTCTTTTGGCTTTTCCCGGTTAAGGGTCGCCACAGCGGAACTCCGGTCCACTAATGATTGGTAGTTGATTTTTACGTGCCGAGTTACCAGCCCTGATGCACAACCTTCAACAAAGGTACGCCTATTCACACATGTCTCCATGCAGAAGACGCTCTAGCTGAGAATTGAACAGGACAGCGCCTCATACAATAACTCTGAATTATCAAAAACTAACATTATTCTCCACTCTATCATCTCTTTTCACACTGCCAACTATTTATATCCCTGAAGACACACCTACCAATAACATCAATACCCCTGAAGCATATCATGGATAACTTCAACTATCCAACACAGCTTTAAAATATAAGGTGGTGTTAGCAATGAATGGAACAAACCATCAAACCAGGAATCCCCAATGTATCATCCCACCTTTAAATTTGTATGGATTAACCCAGTTGATCATGACATCAATAACAACTGACAATGTAGAGTGATTCACATATGATGCCATTCTGGTGAGGAGTAAACCAACTCTCTCTACCTTTTGGCAAAGGGAAATGTAAAAAAAATCAGTAAACATAACAGGAAAAATAAATTGATTTAGACAACAGTTTAAGAAATTAATTCCATGACAAAAATAATAATAAAAAAAAATCTGGGAAAAGTGTTTTAAAACATAAAAAAGTGGAAGCCATTGTATCTTAAATCAACACTGCTTACATCTGAAAGGAAGACATGGAGAATGAAGCAAAATTAAGCCCAGGAAAAAGTGAAGTATCAGAAAGAAATGAAAAGCTGGATAGGCTGTATACAGAATTGGTAAACATGAGCAATCCCCTGTGGGATACATAAAGAAAATGCTTACAAGGCTGGAATGAATAGAGAGTGACTGGAAAGCACCATCTGCGTATCTGAGATAGGAACACAAGAAGAAATGAAAAAGTAGCTGGATAAATATGAAGATCGATAATGAAAGAAACATTAAGATTTACAAATATTGCAGAGGGTGTTGAGGGCAGGGATTGCATCATATACATGATAAAGCAAATCAGAGCATGGACAAGAATTGAGCAGACAGATATTGTTTTGGATAGAGCTCACAGAATTTTTGCGTCCTCAGAAATTGCTAATAGGTTTTGAGACTGAATTAGTCAAAGTCCAGAGTTATCCATTGAATGAAACAAGTCTAAGTAAACTACAGAAGAAGGAAAAGGTTCTGTAAATAGAGGGCAAAAGAGTATTCATAGGTCATGACTTTTCTTTGGGCAAGAGGCAAAAGAGGAACAGGTTCATGCCTCTCTTCAAAGAGTGTAGAAGGTAGAACTTGAGAATAAACTAACTTATCCTGAAATTTTCAAAGTGTTCCTTCCAATGGGATTCATATCTTCCATGGAAGTAGAAGCAACAAGACTATCCCCAGCAATCTAGGCAAGAGATAGCAGGGTCCAGTGTAGCAGGAGAATATCAGACTCCACATGGCAAAATAAAAGACCCTGCAAAGTCTTTCCCAGTTTTTGACTAGAAAATGCTGGATAAGTAGAAGGCAATAAAGCCGCACACTGAAAGGGTTATGGACACTCAGACAGTGAAAATGGAGCACATAATGACAATTCCCTAGAAAAATGAGTCTACATCAGGAGAGGTTTAATCTGCTTAAATGGACTTAAAACAGAGTTGTGCTGTAAACCATAAGTTGGTTGGCACAATTTAAAGTTTGAACTGCTGCTGAAATTATAGGGCGCTCTAATAGAAGTATGTTTTATTTGTTTTAGATGCTAATATTTGAATGCATTCCAAATAAGTGTCTTCATGAACAATACCACCAACATGTGCAACAAAAGGTATGAGCAAAACTTGTTCTAGAACAGCTAAGCTCTTGGCAAAAGACTTAGTTTATTGTTACCATATGCTTAATTTAGTCTCTTAATTTAGGCTAAACTTGGGTATAGAAACAATTCTAATGTCTCCATAACAACATGTTGTATCCAAACTCTATAAAAAGTGCTTACAAGCAGTGAAATAGAAGGTGGGCTGGCCCATCAGAAATACAATCCGGAGATATATCTCTGGGAGACTTAATATACAGAAGTGATATTTAGGGTTCGAAGATCCAATTATTTATTTTTTTTTCATTCTTTTGAATATGAAGGAAACTTGGACCAACCATGCCTGAAAATGAAAATAAGTATGTTATTGCATGATGTAAAATGTTAATAACATAATTAGGGATTATAAATGCAACTGTAAATGCCTATTGATCTGTTATGCCATGGCACCTGTTCAAAAGAAATAATGAGTGTGGTGGGGTGGGGGTATAAGGCTCAATTATAGACTGTAGAAAACATGGATGTTACAGGAGACTCACAAATTTTAAAGGGATTATCCTTGTTAAAACTATTTAAAGGATAAATAAATGAGGGTTATATTATTTTTTTTAAAAAAGCATTAGGACAAGGAATTAACATGAAGTGGAGGGTGAGGGATAATGTAAAGGATTCTGTAATAACACACCAGCAAATAGCAATGGCTTATTTTTTGTTGAAATAGATAACAGAACAGGGGATACTATAATCTCTCTCTCTCTTTCTATATATATATATATATATATATATATTTTTTTTTTTTTTTTTTTGGTTGGTTGGGTTAGTCTGTTTGTTCATTATTTTTTTCATTTTTAGTTAAAAGAGTAGTAAAAATGCACACTTAAGTGAGTTAGGCAACCTGATTAAACCAGTCAAACAGAGTATACATAGGAGGAAAAGAGTAGTGATACTCTGTATCAATCAGGAACTAAACATTGAAATAGAAGAAGTTAAAACTGATGAGTCAGGCAAGTATGTTTTACTTGGTATGGGGAAGGGATTCAGGCATCACTGGACGATTTTTACTTCCCACTAAAAATGTGTGAAGTAGAGATAAGGCATATAAAATTGATCACTATTGACTTTTGGGGGGGCTAGTAGTGTTAAAGGATGAATGGAACTTGGTTTAGTGAGAAAATATGAAACAAGTGACCCAAGACAAAATAGGTTATGGTGAAAATATTCAAAAATATCCAAAAAATGTATGGATTAGTTTATGTAGCAGAATTAACTGGGGGCAGAAAGGGGTTGTGAATGGCTGGAGGGATGGATGAATAAAAGCTACACTTAGTACTCACATCAAGTTGGGACACAGTCCCATTTAGACAGATTTTATTTGACTAAAGAGCATGAGTGTTTGTCTCTGTCAGTGCACCAAAATGTATGGTCTAATCATAATTCAGTTCAATTGACATTAAGACATCCATGGCCTCATACCATGGTGCAACACTGGAGACTTTAGACGTGATGCTTATAAAGTAGTCTAGACTCTGACAGTATAGGACAGCTGTTATATAAGGTTTTGCAAGAGGAATACTGCTGCAGGAGCATTATACCAAAAAGTGGGAACAGATTCGATAAAAATCAAGTAAGGAATGCTAGACGGAGAAAAAGAAAAATAGGAAGGAGGGCCATGGTCAAAGTTCAACTCGTTTGTATAAGTGAACGTATGGATAGTGAGCGTTTACTGACAGAAAAAAGACACTCGAGGAAAGAGAAATGGAAACAGCAACTGGAAGGTACTTTACAACAAAAGAAGATAGACTTAAAAATACAATTGTTTGTGAAAACTACAAAACAGCAGAGGTAATTGGGAAGGGTGACTAATACAATAAAAAATAAACAGGTGGGTTAGTAAAAAGTAAATATCCTGTGCTGGGTAGGTTGAAGACAAACCCCAATTAGAGGAAGTGTTAATTCAGTACTATAACAAGTTGTTCTGCAGACAGACAGGGAAGGGCAAATGGTTAGAAAAACTGGATGACTTTTTAAAGCTTTTACTCATAGTGACTTTGGTAGAGGAGGATAGACTAGAATTGGTATAACTGATAAGGCAATTTGAAACGGAGAATTACTTAAGTAAACAAGCAAATAGGAAAACAACAGAATGGGATGGTACACCAATCACGCTCTAGAAAAAGTTTAAAGACAGGATTATTTCAGAATGGAGTGTCCTCTTTAAAAAGATAAGATACTAGTCCAGAAGGTAATGCCACCCTCTTGGAGAAAACCCCTGGATTCTGTTATTTCAAAAGAAAGGAAGGATCTATATAATACATCCATGGTCTTATAGATCAGTTGTGATATTTAGCCATGATTATAAAGTTTTTATTTCTATGTTAGCTGAAAAATTGGCCAACGTATTATCCACAAATAAAGCAAGATGATAAATGTGGATTTTTGAAGAACAGGCAAATCATTTGATAATATTCTTAAAATGTACATAATTAAGAGTGAGATTGGAATGGAAAACAAAAGTTTGGTTCTTGTCACATTAGATGCTGAGAAAGCAGTTGTCCAGGTTCATTGGGAATATACCTACGTGGTATTTTTTATTTTAAATTGGGATTCCTGGAGAATTTCTTTGAACTTTTAGGAGAAACTTCTATAGTATTGATGGGTATAATAAAAGTTAATGCCAGGGTCTTCACAGAATTCAGCAGAGAAAGAGCCACAAGGTAGATGTGCTACATCTCCCCTGTTTTATCTGATATTTATTTGGAAACCCTAGCATAAAAAATACAACAGTCTAAAGTGACATTGTGGGACTGGGGAGGGGAAGAGGAAAAATTGCATTATTTGTAGATGATATAATTTGTATATATTTAAAATAGAAAGAAGTATACCGTGAGTGCTTGAAATAGCACTTCCCCCCACTGTCTTCCATTATTTACCTCGCTAAGCCATAAAACAGTTACAACTACTGCATACTTTGTAATTTTGTGTTATATCTATGTATCATGTTACATTGCATTATACACAGACTTTGAGTTTTAATCATGGTTTTGTACTGCTTTTACACTCCAGTCTTTTAGCCTGCATAATACGTAACTTTGACCGTTTAATTCATCCAAAGCAAACAATTGTAATAATGTACTCTAATTTTAATGTATTTAATATATGTGCATATTATGGAACTTTTCTATTGAGGACTCTGTTGAAAATGAGCTTCCACCCAGTCAGCACACAAAACTAAAAGCAAAATATTACCCAAAAGGACTGCCATTTTTGCAAGCTGCTGTCAGTTATATGCTGAACGTGCTGCTTATTTGAGATTTTAGCTGCTTGAACTGTAAGGGCAGTATTTGCCCCCAAATACATCTGGTATGTTTGATTTATAGTAAAACCATACTGTTTCTGAATATTTATCTGATTAGTTATATTACACCCCATAAATACTGATTTTGCTGGATTCATCTTACAACCTAGTGGCACTTGACATTCAGCCAATATGCTATCAAGTATATTTACTATGAATGTTCAGTAGGGATATTCGGTGGTAGCTGGAAGAATCAGAGAGGGTCTTGCCCAGCTTCAAGAAAGGGAATATCAGTGAAGATTTCCTAAAGCTAAGGCTGTCAAATGGAGTGCCTTGTAAAATTCTGCCAGCAAGCCATCTATTCCTTGTGCCTTAGCAGATTTTAATCCTTTGATGGCCTAAAGCATCTCAGCTTTTGAAAAAGGTTGGTCAAGTTGAGACACCTGTTATGGAGCCTCTGATGAATTCTGGGGATTAGTTTGAAGGCGCCTAGTAAGTTCTTCTAAAGATGATATTTCATCTTGGGTTGTTGCATGAATGTAACATAGTGAATTCTGCCAATGACTGCTGTATAGTGGTATGTGGATCTCCTCTACTCACTCCTTTTGATATGATAGGCACAGATTGCCTTGCCTTTATCTTACATTTCACAGCCATTCTAAAATATATCTGAGTGGGTGTTTCATAATATTGCAATTGTGATTTGTCCAAATCTATTTCTTTCTGTTACTTATTTCATGAATTTGCACTTTAATAAATAACATTTCTTCAGTTTGATGAGGTGTCTTGTATAGGAGTTTATTAGATACAAGGAGTTTATATTTTTGCTGCATCTGGAATAAACTTGAATTCCACATGAACCACAGATGACTGCCCCAGGCATATAGGCCTTAAATGCATCACAAAGAAAGTGTGGCCTATAGTGGTCCTCTTGATTTGTAAGCATAAAGTCTTGTACATACTCTTTCATCTTTTGTGGGAAGTCTGGGCATCTTGCATAATAAGGGTATAATCGCCATATCGGTGCCGGTGGAGGAAGGATAGAAGTGAACATGCAGCATAATGCTTCATGATCCTAATATGGACATGATGCTGCACCAAAGTCTGCTGAATAGGGTAGAGGTTCAGTAGAACCATAAATCAGGTCTGTTCTGGTGAAAGTATTACATCTTGGAGAAGAATGCATAAATATACCTCTCAACTGACAAGATTTTCACAAAATGTCCAGGTTTTGACTCATATTTTTGGTCTATTCCTCATACAGTTTGGTGTTTTGTGGCAAATCATGGAGTATTGAAATCACTAAATAATGACAGATATTTAAGTTTTAGACTTCATATATACCAGAAAATGCATGCTAATGCAGCACCTTCTGTTCTATTTTTTTATAAGTTTATAAGAGCAGTCTTTAAAGTGTTCCCCATTTTGGGGCATTTATTCCACAATTATTTTTGGATTTGTCCAGATTTCTTGTGCTGAGAGGTTAAGATGTAGGTGGATAAAGCGGAGAGGTCCAGCTTGGTCCATACCACCAAGAGTGACCATACACATTTCCTGTGTTCAACTTGAGAGAAGTTTAGCAATAGGAGATATCCTAGGAGGATGGACTGCTGTAGAATCCCTCAGGGTTTTAATGCAGTTAATATCCTCTGCTAGTATGAGTGACCCCTGGAGTTTATCTTGTATAAATGCCCTTTTTTATATCTGTCATAGGATGTGAGAATATAGAAGTTATTGTCATCACTTTCTCCCCTACTCTACCCACTGTGCTTGCTAGCACACCCTCCACCCTAGGAGAGCAAACATATCTAACATATGTAGGGCAGAAAAGGATTGTTTAATTAACAAGACAACTCTTCTTTCCTGAAGAATGTTCTGAAGAGGCAACTAGTTTATATCCCCATGATGTTAACTTTTGATACTCCAAGAGGAATAAATGTGTTTCCTGGAGTACTAAAACATCAAGTGCTTGTATTCTACCCCGTGTGTGGAATCGGGAACACTTGACAGGAGAATTTATGTCATTTCTATTTATGCTAAGTAACTGTATGAAATGAAGAAATAGACTTCATACATGCAATTCCTATCAAGCATAAACTCAGTGTGTCACACAACGGGAACCAAGCTAAGCAATACATTGCCATTGGTAATAAACCAAATCTCATTGAGATTGACAGAGCAAATGGAAAAATAAACAGCAAAACATATGCTACATATTTTGAACTGGTACCATAAATGTTTACAGCAGAGTAAATGTAATAGGTAATATCACAACATAATCCAAGTGCCAGAAAATTAAATATCACAACAATGAACTCTATACATGTTTTCATGCTGGCTTCCATGGTTATTAGTGACACAAAGGTTCCTTGGCATATCCCCATTGTTAACAATTCAGAGTGATGTAGCCATGGTAAACAAACTACAAAACTCTACAATTAGTTTGAGATCTGGGCTAAGCGTTTCATGTATATAAAGTCGGTTCAAAACAGTGCCTTAACTTATCAAAGAATCTACTAGCATCAGCAAAATGGATCTATATTACATGATCAAAACCTTAAATTATCGAACACCTAAACGTTTATCACGAAATATCGAACCCTTAACATCAAAAACGGATGTTTCCACATAGGGAAACAATGCCGCTGGCCAAATAAAAAAAAAAAGTTTTAAACAGAAATGAACACCCCCCTAACTAAATATACCAACTCTGAGATGGCTCTACAGCAGAGAAAGAATGAAACCCACATAACGGCCAAATGACTCATTTTCCTGTGTGGAAAAGGCCATTCGCAATTTTTAGGCTACAACATTTAGTAATCAACCTTTAGGTGTTCGATAACCTAAGGTTTCGATCACGTAATAGGGAACCCAGCAAAATAACACCTACATTTACTAGAGGAACTAGCAAGTAATTTATATCAGGTTTTTATTTAGGTGTCTATTCACTGATCATAGAAACTTGGATGAGTCACAGCTGGTGTAGCTAGATCTGATCCATATTATATCAGTTGAACAAAAGGTAAATTTCCTGCATCTGAGACATTCTGCTTCAATTTTTTTAGGCCCAGGGATTTCAGCGTTGAATCTACAGGTACTCTTCCATGATTTGGTAGTGCGTGCTGACCATTACCACACCAGAGAGCTTGTCATGCAAGTGCACTGTGATGTCTTCTGGCTGCCCAAATATTTTAGGGCCATCTGCCAGCATGATGTGAAAGTGGGCTGGAGACAAAAATAGAAGTTTTAATTGATTTTTCCCTCAGCAACTTTACGATCTGCAACCATTACTTCCTTCTTTGCACTAGCTGCTTGGAGAAATCTTTAGCAAAATGTACTCTTGTCCCCAAATGGTGGATTTCCTTCATGCTCCATCCTGCTTTTAGTACTTTTCCTTTTTGTTGGAAGACAATAATCTAACAATAACCAGATGTGTTGCATCAGAGATGACCAATGCACTCATTCTAACAGCAATTTTATGATCAGATCAGTATCTCAGGTCATTGAGATCCATACTCACAAAAACTTAAGCATGTGCTTTTACTAAGCCCCTTCTTGCAAACCTGAGATGTGAAGATTGTTGTAGCAGCCCTATTTTCCAGGTCATCAGTCTTCTCAAATAAAGATTGAGGATGATCATGCAGGAGTGTCACATTGTGCTCCAGTTCATCAGGTCTGCCTGTCACTACCTGAGAAGCAGCTTCCAGCTTTATGGTTCGCTCAGATAGGTTAGAAAACAAATCTTTTATTTCTTTCACTTGCCCCTGCAATTGCAAATGGAAGGCATCCATAGAGTAAGTTGCTGGATTGAATGAGCAAGTCCCACTAGCTCAGTAGAAGGAAGAACATCTTGCAGTAATAATATTGGACTGCTTACTTCACTGTCCAGTGCAAGCACAGGATCCACAGATGACATCATACTGTGGTCCAAAGTACCATAGGTACATAGGAGATTCATAGGTTCACAGGCAATTACTATGATAATGGCTTAAAGGACCCTTACAAGCCTAACCAATATAACCCAATTTTACCCAGTATATAGCAAGCCTAACCAACACAACCCAAAGCCGTGTTTTTAGCATTAGAGACCACATTAGCAACCTATTCTTAGGGAATAATTGGCAGGTAAGTGGTGGAGCGTATGTTTTTGTAGAGAACTGGAGGAGATGGGGAGGTGAAATTTGAGATGAATTTATCAGCCAGCAAATTTGCTATATCTTCTGGCTAAGTATAGGTGATGCCATCTACAACTTAATTCTGTAAATTGTTGGGTGTTGCCCTTAAGATTGCAGATATAACTGAAAAATGCCTTATGATTATCCTTAGCTTTAGAAGCTATTCTCACTTCAAAGTCTGCTTTCAGAGACTTGACTGGTTTGCTGATTTGCTTGTTTAGACTAATGAGGGACTTTTTGCTCTGTTGTGCAGATTCACTCTTACTTCTTGACAGGATTTCCTTTCTTTCTTTTGTTGTACAACCTATTAATACCAGGGATACACCAGGGTGGCATATTTTTGAGATTTGTCCTGGGTTTATTTTGGTCTGGCACTCCCTTTTCTATGCAGTTGTTTATATGGTCATACAGGGCTTTTGTGTATGCCTCTGCATAGGCTTCTGTGTTTTCTGAGCTTTGGAACTAGCTATGCTGTCACTTAATAGGAGGTAGTTTGCCTTAGAAAAGTTCTTAATGTTTTGCGGTTAGGTGGGGCTCTAGTTTTATCTTTATTTCAAGGCAGACTGCTTTGTGATCTGATATTACCAGTGAGGACATCACACTTAGTGTGTGTGTGTGTGTGTGTGCAGTGCTCTCCCATATTTGGGAGTACCATATCTTGGATATCTGCTCCCTTAGTAGGAGTGCAGACTTGCTGCTCCAGGGTGTTGAGTTTACAGTCAAGGAATCTTTGGCCTGCATCTTAGTGGTTGCATATACATTCCAGTTAGTGGAGGGTTAGTTAAAATCACCCATGAGTATGGTATTGGGCTGGATGGTGAGTGATTCAAGTAACTTCAGGTATGATGTATAGATTTCCTGGTTCATGGTGGAGGACCTGTAGCTAGGAAGAATATGGTAATGGATTTTTCCCATGGTTAGTTGTACAGGTAATAGCTCAAGCATGTCATACTGTTTGACCAGCCTTGAGGTGTGCTTATCCTTTATGTTGATAGATATACCTCCACCATTTGCTGTTTTCAGTTCAGTGGGTGGTCAGAATGTATGAAAGGTGTTATAGCCATGCACTGACAGAGTACCTTTTGTGGCTTTGAACCATGTTTCAGTAACTGCATAGACATTAGCATTCTCCAGGGTGAGGAGAGCTTCTAGGGAGTGCTTTTTCTTGTTGAGACTCCTAGCATTGAGCAGTAACACCTTTAACTTGTCCTGAGCAGATTTTGCTATGTTGTAAGGTTTATCCATTTGGCACTGCCTGAAAAAGGCACTATAGTGGTGGATAATGTTTTGGCCAATATCTGAAAGTCTAGTAATGACAGGTGAAGAACACTGGTGGCAAAGCAGCATGGCCTGTTAGCCATGTTATCCCAGGCTGACAAGTATTTTACCCATTTAGAATGACCCCAGTAAAGTACTCAAACCTGCCTGTGACACATATTCTGAGAGCTCAATCATGTTTCTCTTCATATAGTCCAAGGAGGCATGTCTCAGGTCATTCACATCCACATGGACTATGACTGAGTCTTACTGGTACTTAGGGGTAAGTGACCTGAGTGCCTGCATGATCTGGTGGATCCTGGCCCCTCACAGACAACTAACTCTATCCTTCTCCTTATTCAGCCTGATAAGAGGGGATCAGCATGTCTCACAGTGGAGTCTCCTATGACAGAAATATTGGTTTGTGACATGTTTAAACTTATGGGCTTGGCAGATAAATGCAATAAGATGTGGATTTATGTATTATGATGGGAATTGCCATGGTTGTGTGCATGCAGAGTTTCTGAAGACTGCACCTAAGAGGCCTTTGAGGTTTAGGTAAATTGTGTGTGAGCAACTCTGCATATGTGAATTGATGTGTCCGGTCCTTTGTGTGTGCAGGGAGTTGTGTGTGTGTGTGTGTGTGTGTGTGTGTGTGTGTGTGTGTGTGTGTGTGTGTGTGTGTGTGTGTGTGTGTCTGTGTCTGTGTGTCTCTGTGTGAACCTGTTTGCTGCTTTTGGTTTTTGAATGTGAAAGTCTAGCCTTCACTGTCATTGTGTAACTGCATCTCTCACATAGGAGAAAAGTGCCTATCCATGGTTACAGGTCCTAATGTGTACTTTACAAGGGATAGGAAAGCATGGTGTTTGTAACCAGCTGAGGAATGGGTGCTTACTTAGTGTAATCTGCAGCTAACCTATCCAGCAATGCTGCCTAGTGCCCAAACCTGATGTTCTTCAAGTAGCAATAGTCCTGGGTGCTGTAATAATATAAAGTAGACCTAAGTAGTCCTAACAAAATACAAAAATGCTGCTCACTGTGAAAGCTAGTTACCTTCTGAGTAGCACTGGACTGAGGTAGTTTTTATTGGGAAGCTTCAACTTCTGGTTAGTGTGTCTGTGTGTGTGTTTATATATGTATGTATAAGACACCACTAACTGCCACTGTGTGAAAAGCAGCTTTGTGCAAATGTGAAGCTTATATACAAGCAGAAAAAATAAGTTTTACAGTAGCTATGCCCTAAGGCGACTCAGGTAAGCACACAATAAGCTTTCCACCAGCAATTCCCTGATAAGATAGGTGAAATTCATGGTCAAGAGATGCCAAAGTGTCTCTAAGTTTACTTTAGATTTTTGCTAAACCTTTTTGTAGACATAAGGATACTATAAAGAACAGCTATACCCTCCAAACTACTCTGAGGTGTTTCTGTAACTGAACAAGGCATTGGCAATGCAATTGCAATTAAGAAGCCCAGGTGCTCATGTTTTCATGTTTCACCTCGTCACCCTCAGAGCCGGAAGTCCACTCTTTTCCATTTTCTAACGACTATTGAGAGGAGATCTCTGTCTTGCCTGCAGAGCCTCGAAAGATCCAGCCCTTTGTAATCTCCTACACTTCCAAAAACTAATATCATCTTAAACACTCACTCAAGAATTCTAAGCTTCCATCAAAACATAAATAGGACTTATTGGAAGGATAGATATCTTTTATAGAGAATTCTTCTTTTATGGAAAAGATTTCCCCTAGAGGTTAAACAGCAGCGCTCAATTACCCTTTTTAAGCATAACCTGTATGCCTGGATGGGCAATTCCAAGTACATCCCTGGTGTGGCCCTTATAGCCCATATGAAAAGTGTCCACAACTAGGTCATCATCTGGTATTAATTCGTGTTTTGGTAAATGGGTGCGATCATTGGCTACAATACAAATGGTCCACTGGATCAACAATATTAATCTTTGAACCTATGAATCCTTGCACAGTGACTTTATTGCCAACTCAACTAGCCCATCTGTTCTGGAAGGATGGAAACTAGGCATCCACAGGCTATTTGAGAAAACTACAGCCAGTTTGTTTCTGACCAGTAAATCCTTCTAGCTTATCTGTTCCTCAGGCAGCAAGAGTCAGGTAGTAGGGAGTAGGCCAGCTAAGACTCCTGTGGAGCAGCCCACCTTTCCCTCCTCTGTGATTCTTGTGGACTCACCATAGCCATCTGTTTGGAAAGAGGAAGCATGTATGTATGCATGTTCCCAAACATATCCTGTTTCCCTGGCTCAGCAGGGAAGTGTCTGCATATTGCAAAATGAGCCACCATGGCCTCTGCAGCTAGGCAATGCATCCAATCACCTTTAGGTGCCAACACTGCAACAGGCCAAGCAGCCTCTGTCTTCTCCATGATGAGCAAGATGGCATGACACACTCAAACTCTTCTCCACACCTGTCCCTTAGACATATGTGCACTACTTGAACACTGGTGACAAGGGTCATAGTCAGGACTTCATCCTTCTATGACAAATGTTATTTTATTTTTTAGTGCTGTTTTGGGAAATAACTTCCCAAAGATTCTACTACTCAGGAAGAGAAAGACAGGCTAGAAATGGTGTGAAAATAGTGGTGTGGGTGAGGTGTCAGTAGACAGTGAAGGACGTTGTCAGAATTAGTGATAGACTCATGGCAATCAGGCTTCAGCCTAATGATATGGCAGTATTCATAATCTCAGCCTATTCCCCACATCAGGGTTGTGACAGTGAGGAAAAGAGTGTTTTCAGGCAGTAGTTGCAGGACCTACTGGAATAAGCAGGAAAACATGAATTGGTATTGATCATGGATAACCTGAATGCACACATCTGGCAGACAGAACACGGTATGAGAATTACTTGGACCCACATGGGTGGTGTAACAGACATAAAGGCAGAAAGGCCATTTTAGACTTCTGTCTGGCAAATGGCTTGATCATAGCCAACACATAGTTAAGAAAGAGAGACAGTTCAAAGATCACATACAAGAGTGGCCTACATGCAACCTGGATAGACTTCCTGCTAGTAAGGAAAGGGCAATGGAGTTGAATCAGCAATTGCAAAGTCATTCCCAGTGAAACAGTTGGCTCATAGCTTAAACCACTGGATGCCACAATCAGCTGCAAGCTGTGGTGAGAGAAGGTTCTAAGGTCAATAAAGACCAGGGTGAAGACCTTGAAGTTGACTGGAGAGAAAGCACAACAGTACACGGAATTACTCAGGGTTGTAGTACCTCAAGAAGAGGAAATGGGTAGAGTTGAAGAAGAATGGAAGCGCCTCAAAACAGCATGTGTGAGGACTACAGAACAGATATGCAGATGAGTCAGGTATGGGAATAAGGTACATAAAGAAAGCTGGTGGTAGAATGCCGAAATCCAGGATGTCATCAAAAGAAAGGAGTGCAGGAAAAAGTGGGAGATAGAAAAGACAGAGCAGGCTAGGAAACATTACTGGTTGGCTAACAAAGATAGAAAAGACAGAGCAGGCTAGGAAACATTACTGGCTGGCTAACAAAGATAGAAAAGACAAAGCAGGCTAGGAAACATTACTGGTTGGCTAACAAAGATAGAAAAGACAGAGCAGACTAGGAAACATTACTGGCTGGCTAACAAAGATAGAAAAGACAAAGCAGGCTAGGAAACATTACTGGCCGGCTAACAAAGAGGCTAAGAAAGGAATTGTAATAGCAAAGAACAGAACATCAGAAGCACTCTACTAGCATCTGGAAAGAGACTTAGTAGATGGCACAAAGAAACTGTATCAGCTTGTGGTGCAAACACAGAAAGGTAAAAAATATAGTCCGACACCCTTCATAAGAGATGCCAGCAACAACTTGCTCAGTGGTCCGTGGAACATCAAAGGCAGATGGAAGGCACAGCTGTGTTAATATGGGATAATGTCTGTGTAAGGGTGAATTCTTATAGTGGTATAGCTGACTTAGTGCAGAAAATCACTGCAGGTGCAATGTCTCATTGTCTACTGACATTGCTCTGCTTGTTCGGAAAGACTTCTCCCTTCTTCTGGTTAACACAACCATAGTTAAAGGGGCTATATGTTTTAAGGGGGTGAGAGGGCACACATATGAGGCTGCAAAGAGGTATGCTCCACTGCAAAAAAAAGAAAAAAATGTCATTTGTTAACTGATAGGTTTATTTCAGCTGTGTTCAAGGTTATATGTGTCAGTATATTATATGGTTGGATTATTGTACATTTGTGGATATTGCATTTACTATTATGAGGTTTAGAACTTTTTGTAGTCAGGAGTTCTTATGTAAAGGAGTATTACAGGCACAGCCCTACATGATGGTGAAGGGGGCTTCCCCTGCACAACTGTTATTTGTGTGTTTTGTAAACCATGCAATCTGCGTAGTCACTTGAATATGTGGGTTTTGATGCATGTGCTTATTCCTCTTGATACCGTAATCGAGGTGTTAAATATATACCACATAGCTTCTGTGCATTGCATCATAACTGTATATACCACAATGACTTGTGCTGTAGCTTGGTATATAGTCCATTGAAAATTAATTTCAATTTTTGAATTCTTGGAGTCAAAGGTGATATTAAAGTGCTTTCCTATAAAGCTAGATGACATAGTTGGCATAATAAATCCAATACACAGTTCGAATGATAATAAATCACTCGATATTTATTAAAAAAAAAAAACAACCGATAAGTGCTTTCATTCACAAAGAACTTCTTCGCACCTGGTTGTCACACATACAAAATTCACATTTATAGTTTGCTCAAGTCACATGACCCAAACCATTAGCAGTGTTTAACCCTTTCTTACATAACACTGCTTTAAAGTTTTCCATTTCATTCATACCTGGATCTGCACCTGTGTTTAGCCTCACTTGCCAAGCATATTCTTTCCAGTTTAAATCCACTTCTGCATCCCATCTCTTGTCTGCATTTAAAACTTGGTCAATAACAGTAAAAGTAAAACCCACTTTAACAACTTTGACAGTTAACAACATGTCTTGCTAGGGAATTAGTTGCATCCAGTTTTTCAACCGCCCTCAGGTGTTCATAAATTCTGCGATGGAAACTACGTATAGTTCTTCCTATGTAGAATCCATCGCAAGAATTACATAATATTAGATACACAATGAATTTAGACTTGCAATTGTAATTCCCCTTGATATTAATAGTAAAGCCCAGAGCCTTTATTACTATTGGCATAATAGTTAATATTTTTATCTCCCAAGCGCAGGGTACAAGGTATGACCTGGACAGGGACCAGTACCTGTGTGGAGCTTGCATGTTCTTCCCATGTCTGTGTGGATACCTCCCACCTCTCAAAAAATAAAACACCCTCAGTGTTTCCACCTCAAAGTCGCCCAGCAATTGAATGGAGTCATGAGCAGCAGCACAAACTTGAGATGATGCCTACCAAGAGAAGAGTTGTGTAGATCAACCACTTCAAGCACCAGCTGTAGTGCATAGTATTCACTGTATTAGAGAAAGTGGATCATAAACTGTGTTCCATTTCAGGGCTAGCCACTCAACCGCAGGTGATTAGTTCACATTGACTAATGGTGACAAAAAGAGCATAGGTGTTTGCCAGTGATAAGTGGGTTCAGGACCTGGCTTCCACTGAAGTATGCCAGGGACCCATGCTAAGGGGTGAGGGGGTTTATGCATCTCTGTTGGCCAGTGTGTGCCCACCATAATACCCAGCAGCCTTGGGCCAACCATTGTTCAATTGGTCAGCCTACATTACCTGAGACAGCTGTGTTGAGTGAAAGCTAGAAGTAAAAATCAGTCAATCTGCCATACATGAACTATGGTTTTCTACACTGCATGCAGGTTCGCTGTCAGGATGCAACTAGGAAGTGGGATGATATGATGGTAAGCAGGAAACCGGATGTCCTATGTATCCAGGAGATAAAGTAAAAGCTTTGCAGCAAAGCTTCTTTTCTTGAGAGACAAAATCTGCTATGCGGGAAGAGGATGATCTAGAAATGGTATGGGAATTTAGGTGACTCTCAGAATTAGTGATGGACTCTTGGCAGTCAGACTCCAGTGCAAAATCAGGATGGTAGTCATACCCTCAGACTAAGCCTCACAGGAAAATTGTAAGAGTAAGAAAGATAGTGTATTCGGGCAGCAGCCGCAGGACCTTTTGATGTTAAAAATATGTGATGTGCATGGTAATATTAAAACAGACAGAACAGGATATAAGGACTGCCAGTGTTCACATGGTGCAGCTACAGCAATAAAGAAGAACCTCTGCCTGGCAAATGGCTTGATGGTTGCCAAAATATGATTCTGCAAGACAGTCATAAGATGGCATACAAGAGTTGCCCACATGCAACTCAGATAGGCTTCTTCCTTGTAAGGAAAGGGCACTGAAAGAGAATCAGAGATTGCAGAGTTGTCCCCAGAGAAACAGTTGGCTCACAGCATAAACCACTTTCAGGCATAGTCAGCTACAAACAGTGGTCAGATAAGGTTCTGATGTCAACAGAGACTAATCTGAAGATCCTGAAGTTAACTAGAGCAAAACAATAAGAGTTCAGTGAAATATTTAGTGGCCAAGCCCCTCAGGAAGAAGAAGAAATAGGTGAAGTTGAAGAATGGAATTGCCTCAAATCAGCTTGCGTGAGGACTGCAGAACAGGTGTGCAGTCAAAACAGGTATGGAAATAGGGTACATTAGCGAAGCTGGTAGTGGGATGCAGAAGTCCAAGCAGTTATCAAAAGAAAAATGGAGTGCAGAAAAATGTGGGAGATAGAAAAGCTGGACCAGACTAAGAAGGAATACCAGTTGATTAACAAAGAGGCTAAGAGATCAGTCACAACAACAAAAAACAAGACATCAGAGGCACTCTACCAGCTTCTGGAAAGTAACTCAGCAGATGGCACAATGTGCCTCTGTCAGGTTGCAAGTTAAAGGCAGACAAGATAAACAAGATAGTTATCAGACACCATTCATAACTGATGACAGCAACAGCCTGCTTCACCAGTCCATAAGACATCTAAGGTAGATGGAAGGAGTACTTCTAGCACCTTCTGAATGAAGAAAACACTACAGACACTGTACTGCCCCAGACACAGCCTATGATGAGAGAGGAAGAAGAGCCTACTCCAGAGGAGGTAATAAAAGATCTAAGGAAAATGAAGTCATGCTAAAATGCTGTCTCAGATGAGGTCACAGCAGACATGATCAAGATGCTGATGAGTTAAGGGAGAAATGGCTCCTGAGGGTACTCATAGCAATATGGAGAGAATGATGGATCCTAGACGACTGGGGAATATACATACAAGTGTCTGTGTAAAAGAACAAAGGGGACATTCATAACTGTGAGCAATAAAGAGGTCTCAAACTCCTGTCACACTGTGTGAAACTGCATGAGAGTGTGACTGATAAACAAGTATGTACAGCAGTAAAAGTAAGATGGAGGATGAGCAGCTTGGATCCAGATCACGTAGCAGCATAAATGATCCATTGTTTGCAGTGAGGAAGATAGTGGAGATGAAGTCAGACATGTCCAATTGAGCATTTCTAGACTTGAGAAACACATATGAAAAGGGCCCAAAAACACTGATTCAGTCAGCCCTGTGATGGTTTGAAGTATCCAAAATGTTCTTAGAATTATTGCAGGATATGTATAAGTACTACAAAACACAAGTACAAACAGTGTTGAACTCAGAGAGGTGTTGCCAGTCAAGGGTCAAGCTAGGCATACTCAATGTACTCAGATGAGTACATTTTTTTTATTCTGAGCATCCCTTAGAAATGTCAACACTCAAAAAGCACAAAATGTTTAGAACTGTGTAAATGAATATTTGCACTATAGATGTATACAAGTAGTTATTGTGCAAAAGGAATGCACATCTAAAACTAGTTTTTTTTAGGGAGCTAAATGGTAACAGTTGAAAATACGTGCCTCTTCCTATATATCTGGGGGTAGCATTTTGAGGGATGAGTACATTTTTAAAGTAATAATTGGGTAGTGGAAGCAACAACATTAGGTTTGATTACAAAATCTAAATCTCTGGCTACACCCCTGTTTCCAGTGGAAGTGTATGTGTCATGGTTCATCTCTTAGCCCACTTTTGTTCATATTGTGATGGACTACATTGGCTAACAAGCTACAGATGATCAGCAAGGCTGCTGTATGCAGGTGATGTACCATTATAAGCTAACTAAATAGGACGTTCAGCAAATAACAGGAGAGTGGAATGCAAAACTGAAAGCACAAGGGCTGAAACTGAGTACAGGCAAGACAGTTGTCCTGGGAGCAAATCAGAAGAAACTGAAACTGCGACAGATGGGAAATAGAACAGATTAATAACTTCAAGGCTGGGAAGGGTTATTCAGGAGAAGGAAACTCTGTTTGAAGAGGTCTGTCGAGAATCAGGGGGGCTGCCACCAAATTGCCTGGAATGTTACAGTTAGTGTGTGACCAAAGCTTTTTAGAGAGTGAGGGTGGGGGCTTCCATGCTTCTCAGCTCCTCCCCTACTCTCCCTAGAGTGACTATCTTTGTTTGCAATATGGGGTGGAGCACTAAACACTGGGGATACTACAATCACACAAGAAAGTTAAAAAAGTTAAATCAAGCAACATATTTTGTAGTAAGAAACTGCAAAAGAAGAATATAAACAAGAAAAGTCTAATATCTGGCATTATTGACCAACTCCATTAATCTGTGACAAGACACAGTGAAAGCAAGCGGAAACATCCTGAACATTCTGGTCATCCAGGGGGCTGTTGAGATGCATGGGAATGCATCCATGAACACCAGGGATAGACTATATATCCCTAAATGTGAACAAATACCTATTCATACCTGCACCTCCTTACTCTCCCTCCTTCACTCACTTCTTTACTTTTATCAGTTTCTTTCCCCTGGCTTTCTCTCTAAATATACCATAAGCCTGATTTTCTCTCACTTTGTATTATAATTCCTGTTTGTATTATATGAACTTATCATTAATTTCTCTATAAACTGGCTACAATTAAGTCATTGTCATATTATTTGTATCTATTCTTAACTAATGTTTTCATATTATGTCTGATTTGGTATAATTATTTAAACTGTAGTCATTTTTTTGTATTATTTTTAAAGACTGTAAAATTATTGTTCTTAAAAAGTTTTTTTTAATACTTTGAAGCTTTTCTCTCCAGGCCTGTGCTAAAAATTAGCTCCTACCCAGTTGGAGTTTCCAGGTAATTAAATGTTAATAAATAAATTAATTAATTAAATGCACGTATGTGTGTGTATGTGTCTAGGAGGATGAATAGAGGTTGCTTCTGCCCATGCAGTGCAAAGGCTACCGGCAATGGCTACAGCAATTAAATGCTTGTTAGTACTTGTGATAATTACTGAGCATTTTAGAGACATGCAGCTTTGTCATTAATGAGGTTTTTCCTCATAACAGTTACCTCTTGTAGCTGGTCTATTTCTGAATCCTGATCATTATCATATTTATTATGAAGATGTTAAACGATAAGGTTGTTGTGAGACTTTGGAAATGGATTATTAACTGTTTTCTTATGCATGAGAAAATTCATAGGATTGCAAGAAACTTAATCATAATCTTGTAATAAAGTATAACATAATAAAAATGACAACAGATAAAAGCAGCAGTGTTATTGGAAAAGCACCCTGGTACTTTAGCACCAAGGCACCATTTTTTTTAAATAAAATTGCTGCTTGCAGTTGTTGCCATTCTTTATTATTATTATTTTTTATGTTTTATAGTATCATTGGATTATAGAAAGTTGCTATGCTATTGGCCCTGAGGCCCTTACAATCCTAGCCAAGAATTAAGCCCATGTTCTGACATGTCAGCAACCAAT
Organism: Protopterus annectens; assembly: GCF_019279795.1. Taxonomy (NCBI): domain Eukaryota; kingdom Metazoa; phylum Chordata; order Ceratodontiformes; family Protopteridae; genus Protopterus; species Protopterus annectens. Next base: position 222,727,842 of record NC_056743.1, read on the forward strand.
GCCCCTATCTAGCAGGGACACAGATGGAATCCCATGGGTGTATTTTCTGTTTCCCATCCAGTTATCCAGGTTGCGCTCAAAAAAGGGTTAATGAGGTACTCTGCTGTGGAGAGGGAGTCTATTCCACAGAAGGGGGAGTCTCTGGGACACAAATCTGTCCTGCCAACAAGTCCTATTGATGTCACATATCAGGTTGAAGTTGCGAATGTGGATTACTTGAGTGGAGCTTGACTTGCAGATATGCAGCAGTCCCATCAAGGCAGGGTCTGAGATTGCTTTGTATGCCATCAGAGGTCACCTCGGAGGAATCTGTATGAGACTGAGTAGAGGGACAGGGATTTTAGCCTATCTGTGTAGGGTAGATGTTTGAGGTCCTGGATTCTCCTGGTGAGGAACCTCTGTGGTCTGTTCAACTGCTGCATATGCTTTCTGAGGTACATGCCGAAAGGAGCATTTTACTCAATAATTGGTCTTATAAGGGAAAAATACAGGGATATTATGACCTCCTTGTTCCTGGATGAGATACCCTTACTAGTGAGGTGGGCCATGTAGAAATCTTTCCATACAATGGAGACAATATGGTGGTCAAAAGTCCATTTATCAACCTGAGTGCCCAAATCCCTCACAACTGATTGCATGCCTATGCCCTTGTTATTAATGTGATAATTTGTGAGGATGTCACTCTGCCCAAAGGAGATGATGATGCATTTTTTTTTTATTCAGTTTGAGGCCATGTTTCTGGCACCAGTCTTGTTTGATTGAGACCCTCTTGGAGGATGCTCACATCACTAGGGGAATTGATGACAGTGACCAGCTTGCAATCATCTGCAAACTTCGTCAGCCATTCCCCACTGGTTTTGGCCTGCACCATAGAAAAGTATATCCCAAACAACAGAGGCCCTAAGACTGATCCCTGGTGTACACCACTTGTTAAGGGTCTACTGCTTGAGGTGGCGTCCCCTATTATGACTAGGTGGGTTCTATAAGTGAGCCAGTTTTCTACCCATCTGGGAACATATGTATTGATGCCTAGTTGAGAGAGTGGGGAATAGTATCAAAGGTTTTGACCAGGTCAAGGTAGGCAGTGTACACTGTCATCTCCTCGTCCATGGTTTTGGTGACTGTCTCAAAGAAGTCGACCAAATTTAACAGACATGACCTTCCCTTGATGAAACAAAACTATGTGGGATTTACTGTTTGGAGGTTGATAATGTCCTTGTTAATGAGGTCCATGATAATCCGTTCCATGGCCTTGCAGATCAGGCTAGTTAGGATGATGGGTCTGTAATTTCCTGTGTCGGTGGATGCTCCACCTTTGTACAAAGGGACGACAGTGGCTATCCTCCACTCAGCTGGGATAAAGCCCTTCCTCAGGGCTTTGGTTGAATAGAGTGCCTAATGATGCTGCAAGTTCCTGCCTGATTTAATGTAGGATGCAGCCTGGGATTTTATCAGGTCCCATGGAGGTTGTATGCTTGCCTTTGAGAGGGCACTGATGACTTTCTCCCTAGAGATAAGGGGAGGAGGGCAGGTGCTGGGGATGTCCTGATGGGAGGGACAGAGGAGTGAAGTTTTCACTGAACCTGTCTGCAAGCAGGTTGGCTATATCTATGGTGTTTGTGTATGTGGTGTCCTTAACCACCAATTCTGAGCAGATCAGAGTGCTTCCTTTGAGATTACGGACATATGTAGAAAGGCCTTATGTTTGTCTTTAGTAGATCTGGCCAGTTTGGACTCGAAGTTTGCTTTGGAGGATTTCACTAGTGCTCTTATTTGCTAGTTCAGGTTAAGGAGAGATTGCTTCCAATTAGGCACCTCCTCCTTTGTCCTGGGCAGCATTTTTTTCCCTTTTATTATAGAGTTTATTTATTGCAAATGTCCACTAGACAGGTTTACTCTTCCTTGAGGAGGATGATTTTGTCCTGTTGGGTATTCCTGATTCCATGCAGCTATATAAATGCTTGTATAGTACTTTGGTGTAGGTTTGGATATATGTGCCAATTCTTATGGAGGGGGAGGGGACTATGAAGCTGTTTACCCCTTCCCTCAGGAGGTTGTAATCAATTTTCTGTTTGACTTTAGCTGGGGGGGTTGGGGACTTCGAAAGTGACCTCTTTGTGGTCTGATCTTACCAGGGAGGATGACACTGTAGGGCTGCTGCAGTGGTTACTCATCTTGGTTAATACCAAGTACAACATATTCTCACCTCTTGTGGGGGTGTTGACCAGCTGGTCCAAGGTATTTGCATTGATAAAATCAAGGAATATCTGGTCAGTTGTGATTTGTGAGTAGTTCTTCCATTCTATGTTTGGATAGTTAAAGTCACCCAGGATCAGGGTAAAAGGATGAATCTTGATAGATTCAAAGAGGTCCAGATAGGTGGACTAGGCATCTTGAGTCAAAGTTAGGGGCCTGTAGCTTCCACAGCTTTGAACCAGGTTTCTCTGACTGCACAAATGTCAGCATCTTCCAGGGTTAAGAATGTTTGCAATGAGTGCAGTTTCATGTTTAGACTCCTAGCGTTTAGCAGCATGACTTTTAATTTGCATTTTGATGAAATTCTCATGTTGGCAGTTTTAACCTCATGCCATTGCCTAAGAAAGGCACTATGGGAGAGGCAAGAGCCTTTGCCAGATGCCTGAAGCCCAAAGGAGACAGATGCAGATGATTTCTGGCAAAGCATCGTGGTCTGTCGATCATGCCTTCCCAGGCTGTCAGGTACTGGATCCCCTCCGAATGACACCAGAAACTAAGCCAATTGTTAAATTCAATCATTTTCTGTTTGTATTGAGACATCATTCTGGATGACTGTAGAATGCTGCTTAACACTAGGAGCATACCTGCAGGGGGGGTCTATATTAGAACATTGAGGTTTCAAACCTTTGAATGTTTTAATATCAAACCCTATGCAGCGAAAGCTTAAAATATTAAAGCAACAGAAACCCAAATTTTTTTCCTAGGGAAAGAATTCGGTTGCTTCGGTATTTTCAGTGCTGTGGTGGAAAGTTACGGGTTGGGTTCAGGTAAGTGTGTGATTGTGTGGTTGTGAGGGTTAGGTATGTGTGCGATTGTGTGGACGTGAGGGTTAGGGCGGGTTAGGTGAGTTAGAGTTAGGGAGCGGGTGAGGTGAGTGTGCGATAGTGACGGACTTTAGTGTTAGGGTCTGGGTTAAGGTAAGTGGATAGTTAGTGGTGTGTGTATAGTTTAGTGTAGGGTTAGGTGTAAGATTTTAGGTGTATGTGTGTGGATTGCTGTTTCTTTGGTGTGCTTGTGTTTTCGAACAGAGATTTTTTTCCCTAAGAAAAAAATCCCTGTTCTGACAGTTCGAGATTGTAAGCTTCTCTTACATAGGGTTGATTAATCACCATTCGCTTTTTTAAGTGGTCAGTGATCTAATATAGACCCCTGCCTGGGACACATATTCCATGAGTTCGATCATGTCTCTCTATATATAGTCCAGGGAGGTATGCTTCAAGTCATTCACGCCAACAATTCCAGACTTTTTATTTAATGTCACATCATGTAAACAAACAATGCGTTTTATTTCCTTATAGTGTTATTACAATACATCTGTACACTCACAAATTCTTAATACTTTTGTTTCAATTCAGTGCATCGTCCAGTATTATTGATACTTTTATTAACTATATTTTGGGAAGTATATTTAGAACCCATGAGTGCTGCCTTTGGAGATATTCAAAGAATCCTCCCCTTTTCTCTACATTAACACCCCCTGCAAGATTAATGACTTACTAATAGTGTGTTTACACAGAATGTTTTATATAATCTACCTACTCTTTATGCATATTGGTGCTGCATGCCATTATATTCCCTTAAAAAACTCCAGCTATGCTCTGTCGCACATCGTCTACTCAGAGGCGATCTTTGCTTAACATACAAGGCCATGTCAAACCCAGAGCTGATGGACATGCTACACTTAAAGAAATCCCAATCCCTCAGTGCCACACGCTCCAGGGATCTAAACATTCTCATCAAACTAAACAAAACATGCTGGAGGGATAGGTTCCTGACCCAGAGACTCCCCAGACTCTGGAATAGATTGCCCATACATGTCAAGCAGAGTGCCTCTTTGGTCCTCTTCAAAAGGAACCTTGACGATTGGATGGGAGAAAGGAAATTCACCCCGGGGATCACATCAGTCACCCTGCAAGACAGGGGTCCAGGGAAGTAAATAGTGTGGGAAGAAATAGCCAGGGAATTGTTATGGGTAGGCTTGTATAGGCCCTAGGGCTGATAGCCTAGTACCATCCTATGAACCTTAGCTGGCAAGTCCCATGGAAAGGGTTTTAGAATTATTGGTTTTTAACATATACTAAAACTAAGGCCTACTCCTGGTTGAATTAAGTTTAAGAAAGAGGTTAAAATTTAACTGAACAGGATGACATTACCCATCCACTTCAGCTTTGTGGCTCCTGTGATGTCTCAAGGTGCTTTAACCAGTTACCCATATTTCAGCACCCTTCATATCTGTTCTGGTTGAAATCAGTTTCTGTTACTGCAATTCCAAACTCCTTCATCTTCATCTCTTAAAATATGGTTGCCTCGTGGTTTTGGCATCTTTTCAGGCTTGTTGGCTGTTGGTGAAGCACCCACCAAGAGGAGAAAACGCTGAGAGAAGAAAGGAGCCACTTTTGAGATTTTAAGTATTTTTCCTCTGTTTATTTGCTAAGTTTTTCTGCATATCCGCCTATTTTGAGCATTTTCTGGCTTGTTAAACTTGATTTCTGCATTAATAACTGTATTTAGAGCACAACCTAGAGCTGTTTACTGAACTTCCTGTTTGCACTTATTTTTAAAATCGTTTTTTTCTCAAAACTTGCATTTTATCTGTCTTTGGCCTACCACTCTTGTGTGGGGTCATTTACTGCACTGTTATAACTTGTTGATACTTGTGATCCTCTGCTATCTCTGAAAAAAACAAAAAAAACAAAAAAAAATCTTGCTTTTTTCCCACTTTTCTGAGATTTAAAAAAGTTCAGTTACAGGCTTGCAGTTCTTGAACTGTTTGTAAGTTTCTTGGAGGCCATTTTTTGCTTGGGCTAAAGGGAAGTCTCTCTGTTGATCAATGGCAGTGAAAAACATTGAGCAGCCTGCCTGCCCCTGTGGGAGTGGTTACTGACTTGAAACTGTAGTTTTATTGGCCATTTTGGGTCAATTCCAAACTCCTTCATCTTCCTCTCTTAAAAAGCCTCTTTTGCGCGGTTTTGCACTTTTTTGTGCATAGCGCAACAGCGGGCAGCGCCGCCTAATTGGGTTTAAACTATTCCTGGCTCCACAAAGTCTGCTCTTCACTTTTTCCCTTAGAACTGCTCTATCTCTCAATTTAAACACCATATTCTCATTCTAAGGCCCTTCACTGGTCCAATTAAGTAATCCTACAAGTTAGCACTATTAAACCATAAGCACTACTTACTCATATACTCTCTACGATTACCCTGTCCTCTACTGGTCCATCTTAAATTCAGTTTCCCTATATTACTCTAGGATGCCCAAAGGTCAGTCAATGGTTTCCTCTCCAGTCCAGCTGATGAATCTGGGAATTTTGAGGCAATGTTACAACTGTCTCATGTACACGGACAACCCTCTCCTCCTCCAAACAGATTCAAATATATGTGACAGATGCAACTATTTAGCCAAACTGGAGGCTGAGCTCTCTCATCTCAAAACTGGTGAAACCAGTCAGGAGGAGAAGGTAACCTCACACAACACAATTCCAGTATCACATAGTCCCACCACATCAGCGAACCAAACACATAAATACACAAAAACATACTTTGAGGCTCTAAGTAAAAATCTACCTAAGCAACAGAGACCTCCAAAGCAGACATCCAAGCAAACGCTACCTCAAAACAAAACACGCACAACATATAGCCCTCAAAGTCAGTGTGCCAAGCAGCCACAGCCCTTAAGGATGAATAACACACCTAATGCTCTTGTAATAGGCGACTCTATTGTCAGACACACTGACATCCTACTCACCAGGCTGAATAAAGAGAAGGTCACGGTGAGCTGCCTGTCGGGTGCTAGGATCCGCCACATAATGCAAGCACCCAGGTCACTCCAAAGCAAATACAAATATGACTCAGTCATTGTACATGCTGGTGTGAATGACCTGAGACGTACCTCCCTGGACTACATGAAAAGAAACATAGAGGAGCTCTCCGATCATGTAGCCCAGGCTGGTATGACCCTGACCTTGAGCAGCATCTTACCCTCACCTAGAATGATGCCACAGTACAAAGACAAAATGATCGATTTTAACAATTGGCTAAAATTTTGGTGTCATTCAAAGGGGATCCATTGTCTGTCAGCCTGGGATGACATGCTCAACAAGCCACATTGCTTTGCTAGGGATGTCTTGCACCTGTCACCGCTGGGCTTTCGGATATTGGCAAAGGCTCTTGCCACCCCCATAGTGCCTTTTTTTGGCAAGGCTCAAAAGTCAAACCCACCCCCATAGACAGCACAAGAAACAAGAAACTAAGGGTAATGCTGCTTAACGCCAGAAGTCTTAACCTCAAGATGCATGCACTCGAAGGTCTCCTCAGAATGGAGAACATTGATATCTGTGCAGTGACAGAAACCTGGTTCAAGGCTCCAGAGAGCACACCAGCACTACCAGGCTATACCTCATATCATGCTTTTTGGCCCCAAAACCTGGACCAAACCACAAAAGGAGGGGGAGTTTCCATATTTATCAAGGATATCCACACCTCCAGGTTAGTGGCATTGCACGAAGTATCGGAGACCATCCATGTGCAACTAACAGTGGGCAAGACTGCTTTTCAATTTATAGCATCCTACAGACCACCCTCTCTAAGTCAGGAATCCCAATCGGCTTTCCTGAAAACATTGGAGAACATGAAGATCTCTCCGAACACCATTATATTGGGTGACTTCAACTACCCAAACATTGACTGGGAGCACTACTCAAGCCCCAGCACCTTAGCCCAAAGGTTCCTGGAAATTATAATCTCAAATGCTATGGAACAACTAGTCACCACTCCCACAAGAGGGTCAACATACTAGACCTGATCATTACCAACATGGGGACTCTATGCTCCACACCAGAAGTATATCCCTCATTGGTAAGATCAGACCATAAATTAATTTCACTGGATGTCCACATCCCGACCCCACCCCCAGCCCAGAAAACCACAGTGGAAAACTTCTCAAAAGCGAACTTCTCACTTCTCAAAACCAAAGTGGAATCCTTCAAGGCCCCTGGGCCAGTGGAAACTATGGCCCAAACTGCCGAATCCTATATAAACGCATTCTATGGACATCTCCAGGAATGCATGGATCATGCTATCCCAAACAAAACCAAGACCCAATCATCCAAAGGCAGGCGTCCAGTCTGGTGGACCCCTGCCATAAATAAACTGTACAACAGAAGGAGGAAGCTACTACATGATAGAGCAAAATCCCTAATAGAGAAGGCATCTCTGATCAGTACTAGCAAAAAATTACGATCCCTCATAAAATCCTCCAAGGCCAGCTTTGAGAGAAAAATTGCACAGGACACCAAAGACAATCATAAGGCTTTTTTCAGTTATGTTAGGAACCTGGGATGCAACTCCCAGACTTGTTCTGAGTTGATTCTAAATGACAAAAATACACTGAACCCACAGACATCGCCAATATCCTGGCAGACAGGTTCAGTGCAAACTCCCCCCCCCCAAAAGAGCAAGTATCTATCCCGGCAGAGGGCTGCCTCCCAAACATCTCTGATGCTCAGGTGAAGGCTGCCCTCTCCAAAGCAAAAAACGCTGCTTCCATGGGACCAGATGGCGTCCCAAGTTGCGTCCTACATAAACTACAAGAGGAACTAATCCCTCAAATAAAACAGCTATACA